>NW_022437019.1:5056074-5163586 GCF_009761245.1 Sapajus apella
TGTGTGTGTGTGTGTGTGTGTGTGTGTGTGTGTGTGTGTGTGTGTGAGAGAGAGAGAGAGAGGGAGAGAGAGAGAGACAGAAAGACAAAATAAAGACCATTGATGCCTTTCAGTCTTGATAAACTGATGAAAAGAAAATAAGTACATGTTTAACTGATTCCAAGAAATGTTTACTAAACACAATGATTTGCATTTTGGAATTTAGTCTGTGACAAACCCTTTGGGCAGTGACTAAACAAAGTTATATTATAAGGCTACCTTTCTTAATCAGAGAATTATTTTCAAAATAATGTATCTTCTGGGTAAAGAGAAAGGTAAAATAAAATTCTTGTATGCAAATATATTCTCAGTTAGCCCTATATGAAATATGTGTGTTTAATGTTTTCTCCATTTGTTACATCTGGAAAGCATCGGATCATATCACTTTCTCATTATTTGGCCATCATCAGGAAATAATTTCCATTTTACATAAAATATTAGAAAATCAAATCAAGTTTTACAAAATATGTTATTCAAAAGCATATGAGTGCTCAAAATGTCACATCATTAATTAATTATTGGCCATTTTGAAATCTACATTAGTTACATCACTTTGAGAATTTCTATTCTAGTGTTATCTATACATAGATAATAGTGAGATACAGCAAGTAGATTTCAACATCAGCATAGCAAGTGCTTCAATACTATTAAGTTTGAATTTAACAGAATTGTGCTAGATAAAATGTCTAAGCTACCACCTTATTAACTGAATTCCCTGATACCTCTCCCTGAGAGATTACAGATATCTTACCATAGAGTTGTAGTCACCCATATATTCAGCAAATGGGAATCAGGATGTTAAATAGCTGCCCAAACACTCAAGCCACAGGCTAATAGATCACAACTTTACAGGATATATCCCAAGGTTTCTCAGAAAACTGTGTTTTGCTTTGATCATATGCTTTTTCAAGTTGCAACGTATCCAGGGGGAGAAAAAAGTTGAGTTACATAGTCATTACCCCGTCCTGCATAATAAGAAAAAATGTTAATTATCTAACAGCGTGTTCACTTTTCTACTAGTTGGCAAGTAGAGGATTTTGGCTGCTATTCCTTCTCCAATAGGTATTGGAGTTTTACACATTTGTTATCAGCACAGAATTTGCCTTGTCTAGTTGTACTGCCTACATATTCCGCTGTTCCAGGAGTCATTTAAGCATATAATAAATTGAGTTTCAATGAGCTGGAACCTCCCGCTTCAGCCGATTTTTCAGCAAATTATTTTCCAGCTGTAGACTTCAGCAGGAGTTTTTCTCACTCCTGAAAAGGTGGCTGTAATGGTGACATCGTTTATATGCCAATTCTAAAATCATTTTAATCGGATACTTATTATGCATTAAGTCAGTGATGAACAAATTTTAAAAGGTTCAAATCACTCTATGGATATGGCAAATATCTTTAATAGACTTCGTGTTTTGGCACAAATGTTTAATGTAAAAAACAAGGCCAATATGTTTGGGGCTTCGCCATAGAGCAGGAAAAAATGCTGTTTCACCATTTATAGTGTGCTTTCCTGCATATTGATGTTCCAACAAACATCACTGGAGTATGAGGCAAGTATTCATGTTTGACGATCAGAGGACCCCAAACTTTGAATTTACGTTAATCACCGGCACCTGTTTCCATTTAAACTTGAGCTCCCCCTTGAAGCAAATAGATATGAAGGGTATTCAACTAAAACACATTGAGATGGTAATTGTAGATCACTGGTTTACCCCATTTAGGGTTCTATATATACTTGGCAGTAGCCTAATTTGGTATGTGTGTACTGAAAGATAGATAGATAGATAGATAGATAGATAGATAGATAGATAGATAGAGATATGCAGATATAGACATGAATATGTATGCATATATGTATACATAACATAAACATATATATTTATTTATATTAAAACATCAGATTATCTAACTATTGAGCTGTATGAGTTCCTTAAACATAAACATATATATTTATGTTATGTATACATATATTTATATAACACTATGTGTAGAAAGATACCTAGCACTTTACTATTGTTTTGTTTTTATCTGCAGTTGTTCTCGCCATGCTATACATTTCTTTGGATATTATAACTTTTTGATTTGAGAAGCGTTTCCCGCCTCTATGTAGAACCATAAGGAATAGCAGAGAGCAATGGGAAACACATGCAGAAATAAAGCAGAGGTTTGCTTTAAAAAGTTTGTAGATCCTAATCTTATGATATTGCCATCACATAGGTGGTCTGACATTGTCCAGTACATTATGCGGCACATGACTATATTTAAGGTGTACAACTTGATGTTTTGATATGCATATACATTATGACATGATCATCACATTGAGCTAATTAACATTCCCAATACTTCACAAGGTGTGTGTGTGTGTGTGTGTGTGTGTGCGCTAAGAACACTTATAATCTACCCGTTTTCAAGTATTTCATGTGTGGCTAATGATAGTCACCATGCTGTAGGTTAGATCCCCAGAATTTACCCATCTTGCATAACTAAAATTTTGCATCTTTGACATTAGTCAACACCTCCCCATTTCCTCCTCCCCCAATGGCAACTACTATTCTACTCTCTGATTCTATAAGTTTGGCTATTTTAAATTCATATATAAAAGATGCTGTATTTGCCTTTCTGTGTGTGGCTTATTTAACTTGGCATGATGTCCTCCGGTTTTGTCCATGTTGTCTCATATGTCAGGATGTACTTTTTTAGGATTGAAAAATATTACATTGTGTATATAAACATTTTCTTTATTTATTCACTCATTGAGAGGCATTTAGTTTGTTTCCATATCTCGACTATGGTGAATAATACTGCAATGAACATGCACCTATAGGTATCAGATATATCCTGGAGAACTCTCACTTCATTTCCTTTGGATATATGCCCAGATATAGGAATGCTAAATCATATGGTTGCTCTATTTTCAATTTTTTGAGGAAGCTTCATACTGTTTTCTATAATGGCTGTATCATCTTATATTATCACCAATAGTGCACAAGGGTTCCTTTTTTTTCTACATTCTTGCCAACACTTGTTATCTTCTTTCTTTTTGATAACAGCCATTCTAACAGGTATAAGGTAAAATCTCATGGTTGTTTTGATTTGCATTTCCCTGATAATTAGTGGTGTTGAGCTCCTTTTCATTTGCCTGTTGTTTGTATGTATTCTTTGATAAAATATCCATTCAAGTCCTTTGCCTATTTAAAAAAGTCAGATTATCTGTTATTTAACTATTGAGCTGTATGAGTTCCTTATATATTTTGGATAGAAAACTTTTACCATATGTATAGGTTGTGAGTATTTTCTCCTATTCTATATTTCCGATATTCTCTAGTAGTTTCTTAACTGCTGATTGTTTCACGTTCTTTTCTAGCTTTAAAATCTCTATCCCCCTGGTTCTTTCTTTTGGAAAAGGGGTTACTGTGTTGCTGATTATCTTGTTAAAGTTTCCACAGATTAGTAAATTGCATAGACAGAATTTAAATACAGATTTTTCTCTTGGCGTTATTGTTTCGCCACAAAAGCTCATGCTCCTAACCACCATGCAACATTATTTTGCATGACAATGTTCTTTGCTTTGGAGGACTGCATGGCCTAGTCTGCTAGGAGAATGACATGGAAAGACAAAAATTTCCATAAAGAGTAAGCTTTAACAAATCATCTAAGATCATTATTTTTGCATTTCATCTTTTTGAAATATTCTTCTAAATAGTGTTTAGGCATTGAGCTCTGTCATTCTTCAAACTATCTCCTAGGTCTTTTTGTTTGCTTGTTCTGTATTATATGGTTTTTTTGTTTGTTTATTTTTTACGTGTGGAGTGTGGAGTATCATGTCAACCAGCTACATCTATGGGCCAATTACACTATATTTTCATCCTTCATGGAATTCATTTTCTTTGTCTTTGCAAAGTGACTATTAATGACATGGCCAATATATATATATATATTTTTAATTTAAACTATTTAATTTTATTTCATTCTAAAACTACAAACTCTAATTCAGTTGATAAATATAGTAAATGATTATAATATCAACCGTTGGTCCCTGTTTTATTAACCTACTTAATAGTCCACTTTCTTCCCTACATGAGAATTTGCCATATTGTTCTTAGGGCTCTAATACCTCCAGCACTTAGCACAGGACTTAATAAATGGTAAACTATGACAAAATTAAGGAATGAATTTACTCTTCCTCCCAATATTTTGTTCCAGTAACTTTTATTCACTTCTCAATTTCATAAAATTGGGAAGATGAATTGAGTGTCTTTACAATCACTGAATAAGATAGGTAGAGATGGATTTATACTCTATTTTTGCAATGAATAAACTAGTAGTTATAAAAGTCTGTAAAGACATGTTTAAAACTAGAAGTCAAATTGAAATTCTATCTTACTTTGCATGAAGAAATCCAGTCACTTGGTCCCCTAAAATCAGACTGATCTCTCAGAAACATAAATTATATCACATTAATTGAATATTTAAAAGTTTTTAATGACACTTTTCTTGCCCTTAATACACCATTCAAACTCCACAGGATAACACATTTGCACCTGATCTGGGGTCTTTATCACCGTGTGAACTGACTGAGATCCTGAGTTCCACTGTTTCTCATCCTCACTCTTTACTTCTCTAGATAAACTACCTTCTCAACACATTTTCCAATCCCCAATTATAGAAAGCTTAAATCCACATATATCCTAGCACTAGCTCTCCCATGTACCTGGAATGCTGTTTTCCAATCTTTTAGTGGAAAGTCTTCTAGCACTTTTTATTGTACTCATATGTGAGTACAATTGTGTGTGTGTATTTCTATATATATATATATATATATATATATATATGTCATAGCCTAAATACCACCTCCTCAGAGATGCTATCTCTGATCACCCAAAATAGCTACCAAGACTTTAGTTATCTTATGAACCTACATTCTCTGTAGAATGTGTAATAACCTTTGTAAAATATATAGTAAATTTCTCTTCCTAAGCTGTGGAGGGAAGTGATCAAAAGCATAAATTGTGGTGTCAGCCTGCTATCGTTTGAATTCAGACAACAACACTTTCTAAATGTATTACTTTGGGCAAGTCCATTAACTTTTCTAAGACTCAGTCTCCTCCCCTATTAAAAAAAAATGAGGATAATAGGCTGGGCTCCGTGGCTCATGTCTGTAATCCCAGCATTTTGGGAGGCCAAGGTGGGCGGATCACCTGAGGTCAGAAGTTGGAGACCAGCCTGACCAACATGGTGAAACCCCATCTCTATTAAAAATACAAATATTAGCTCGGCGTGGTAGTGCATGTCTGTAATCCCAGCTACTCCGGAGGCTGAGGCAGAAGAATTGCTTGAACCAGGGAGGTGGAGGTTGCGGTGAGCCGAGATCATGCCATTGCACTACAACTTGGGTGACAGAGGAGACTCTGTCTCAAAAAAAAAAAAAAAATGAGGATAATAAAAGCATCTATCTTTGAAGGTTATTGTGAGGATAGGATGAGATAATGAGTAGGTATCAATAACACTGCTCATTTTAATTCACCACTACATATCCAAGATCTAGTTACAGGGCCTACAGCCGTATAACAAAAATACTTACTGGATGAATAAATGAATGAATACAGTTATTTATAATTATAAATAGTATTTTAAAAGAAAACTTTTCTGCCTGTTTCCTGTCACAACATGGATTTTATAATATGTGGTTATTAATCAAAACAAATAAATATATTTGGTAACATGTTAGCATTGATAAAAAGTCAAAGCAAGGAAGGAAGTGCAGAATGATAGAAGGATAGGGAGACTTGCTATTTCAGATAAGGAGTTGCCATTTTCAATAGGGTGTGTTTTTCAAGAAGATGACATTTTTTTGAGATGGACTTTCACTCTTGTTGCCCAGGCTAGATTGCAGTGGTGTGATCTTGGCTCACTGCACCCTCCACCTCCTGCATTCAAGTGATTCTCCTGCCTCAGCCTCCTGAATGGCCAGGATTACAGGCACCAGCCACTGCTCCCTGCTAATTTTTGTATTTTTAGTAGAAATGAGTTTTCACCATGTTGGCCAGGCTGGTCTCAAACTCATGACCTCAATTGTTCCACCCATCTTGGCCTCCCAAATACTGGGATTACGGGCCTGAGCCACTTGTGTCTGGCCAGAGAAGATGACTTTTCACTGGCGATCTGAAGAAGGCATGACTATTAAAGGAGGGTAGTGGTGAGGATGGGGGATGTTCTGGGCAGAGAGAGCAGCAAGTATAGAGGTGCTTATATGGATGCAAGAGAGGATGTTCAAGAAACTACAAAAGCAATGTGGTTGGAGTGACACAAAATACAAACATTGTCAAAGACAGTGTGGTGATTCCTCAAGGACCTAGAAATAGAAATTCCGTTTTACCCAGCAATCCCATTACTGGGTATATATCCAAAGGATTATAAATTGTTCTACTATAAGGACACATGCACACAAATGTTCATTGCAGCACTGTTTACAATAGCAAAGACCTGGAACCAACCCAAATGCCCATCAATGATATACTGGACAGGGAAAATGTGGTACATATACACCATGGAATATTACGCAGCCATCAAAAACGACGAGTTCGTGTCCTTTGTAGGGACATGGATGAACCTGGAAGCCATCATTCTCAGCAAACTGACACAGGAGCAGAAAATCAAACACCACATGTTCTAACTCATAAGTGGGTGTTGAACAATGAGAACACATGGACACAGGGAGGGGAGCACTACACACTGGGGTCTGTTGGAGGGAAATAGGGGAGGGAAGGTAGGGGGTGGGGAGTTGGTGGGGGATAGCATGGGTAGAAATGCCAGATATAGGTGAGGGGGAGGAAGGCAGTAAGTCACAATGCCACATGTATACCTATGCAACAATCTTGCATGTTCTTCACATGTACCCCAAAACCTAAAATGCAATTAAAAAAAAAACATAACACAAAATACAAAATATAAAAACAGTAGCTTAAATCAGGGCTACAGCAATGAAAGTAATGAGAGGTGATCAGATTTTTGATATATTTTATAATAAGGTCAATGAGATTTCCTGATAGATTAAAAATGTTATGAGGAGGAGAACTCAAGGATAACTCAACTGTGGCTTGGGTACCTGGTGGAACACATTTACAATTTATTATAATGGGGAAAATTTCTGGAGAAACTAATTTAGAAAGAAGATCAAGAACTCAATATTTTTGATGTTATGTTTAATATGCCTTTACACATAAAAGAAAAGACATTGAATAGGTGAATCTGGTGTTCAAGGAGGATATAATAAAGTCAAAAATAAAATTGTGTGAGTTATTAGCATACAAATGGTATTTAAAGTTATTTAAAGTTATGACACTAGGGATATGAAGAAAAAGAATGAAACTAAAAAAAGGTAAAGAGATGCAAGGACTATGACCTGGGAGACTCTACCGGTTAAAGAAAGAGGAGATAAGAAAACTGAAAAATAGACTGAAAAGGAGCAGCCATGAGAGTTAGAAGAAAAGCCAGGAAATATGGCTTTCGCCAATTTCAGAAAGTGTTTTAAGAAAGACAGAGCATTTAACTGTGCCACTGCTAAAGAATGGCCAAATGACTGGGAAAATATCAATGCATATAGCAATGAATTTAGATTAATTAGTGATATAATTTGGCCATGATCCCAATCAAATCTCATCTTAAATTCCCATGTGTTGTGGGAGGGATCCAGTGGAAAGTAATTGATCATCGAGGAAGGTCTTTCCTTTGCTGGTCTCATGACAGTGAATAAGTCACACAAGATTTGATGGTTTTAAAAAGGGGAGTTTCCTGTACAAGTTCTGTTTTATTGCCTGCCACCATCTGAGATGTGCCTTTCACCTTCTGCCATGAATGTGAGGGCTGCCTAGCCACATGGAACTGTAAGTCCAATTAAAGCTCTTTGTTTTGTAAAATGCCCAGTCTTGGGTATGTCTTTATCAGCAACGTGAAAACAAACTAATACGGTAAATTGGTACTGGGAGAGTGGGGCACTGCTGAAAAGACACCTGAAAATGTGGAAGCAACTTTGGAACTGAGTGACAGGCAGAGGTTGGAACAGTTTGGAGGGCTCAGAAGAAGACCAGATAAATGTGGAAAATTTGGAACTCCCTAGAGACTTGTCAAATGGCTTAGACCAAAATGTTTATAATAATATGGACAGTGAAATCCAGGCTAAGGTGGTCTCAGATGGAGTTGAGGAACCTGTTGGGAACTGGGGCAAAGGTGACTCTTGTTATATATCAGCAAAGAAAGAGACTGGTGGCATTTTGCCCCTGACCTAGAGATTTGTGGAACTTTGAATGTGAGAGAGATAATTTAGGGTATCTGGTGGAAGAAATTTCTAAGCAGCAAAGCATTTAAGAGGTGATTTGGGTGCTATTAAAGGCATTCAGTTTTATAAGGAAAGCAGAGCATAAAAGTTCAAAAAATTTACAGCCTGACAATGCGAGAGAAGAGAAAATCCCATTTTCTAAGGAAAAATTCAAGCTGGCTGCAGAAATTTGCATCAGTAACAATCAATCAAATGTTAATTCCCAAAACAATGGAGAAATTTTCTTCAGGAAATGTCATAGGTCTTCATGGCAGCTGTTTTCATGACAGGCCTGGAAGCCTCGGAAGAAAAAGTGGTTTTGTGGGCTGGGAACCAGGGTCCCTGTACTTTGTGCGGCCTAGGGACCTGGTGTCCCGGGTCTCAGCTACTCCAGCCATGGTTGAAGGGGCCAAGGTATAGCTCAGGGTATTGCTTCAGAGGGTGAAGCCCAAAGCCTTGCCAGCTTCCACATAGTGCTGAGCCTATGGATGCATGGAAGTCGTGAATTGAGGTTTGGGAACTTCTGCCTAGATCTCAGAGGATATATGGAAACACTTGGATGCCCAAGCGGAAGTTTGCTGCAGGGATGGGACCCTCATAAAGAACTTCTGCTAGGGCAGTGTGGAAGCGAAATGTGGGGTTGGGGTCCCCACACAGAGTCCCTACCAGGGCACTGTCTAGTAGAGCTGTGAGAAGAGGATCACCGTCTTCCAGACCCCAGAATGGTAGATCCACTGACAGCTTGCTCTGTTCACCTGGGAAAGCCACAGGCGCTCAATGTCAGCCAGTGAAAGCAGCCAGGAGGGGGTTATACCCTGCAAAGTCAAAGGGGTGGAACTGCCTAAGGCTATGGGAGCTCACCTCTTGCATCAGTGTGGTGACCTGGTTGTGAGACATGGAGTTAAAGGAGATCATTTTAGAACTTTAAGATTTGACTGCCCTGCTGGATTTTGGACTTCCATAGGGCCTGTAGTCCCTTTGTTTTGGCCAATTTCTCCCATTTAGAATGGCTGTATTTACCTAATGCCTGTATCCCCATTGCATCTAGGAAGTAACTAACTTGCTTCTGATTTTACAGGCTTATAGGCAGAAGTGACTTGCATTTGCTCAAATGAAAATTTGGACTGTGGACTTTTGAGTTAATGCTGAAATGAATTAAGACTTTGGAGGACTGCTGGGAAACCATGATAGGTTTTAATGTGTGAGGACATGATATTTGGGAAGGGCAAGGGGTGGAATGATATAGTTTGTCTGTGTCCCCACCCTAATCTCATCTTGAATGCCCACATGTTGCTGGGTGGACCTGGTGGGAAGTAATTGAATCATGGAGGCAGGTCTTTCCCATGCTGTTCTCTTGATAGTGAATAAGTCTCACATATCTGACGGTTTTAAAAAGGGGAGTTTCCCTGCACAAGCTTTCTTCTCTTGTCTGTTGTCATGTGAGTCATGCCTTTCACCTTCCACCATGACTGTGAGGCCTCCTCAGCCATGTGGAACAATAAGTCCAATAAACCTTTTTCTTTTATAAATTGCCCAGTCTCCTATATGTTTTTATCAGCAGCATAAAAATGTACTAATACCATTAGTGACCTCAACAAATGCAGTTTGTTTTGAGTGAAGGGAAAAGCTGAAATGATGTATATTCAAGAGAGAAACGGTTTCAAGTTAAGAATGAGGATTGAACACATTCATGTAATTTTTTTCCTCCCAAACACCCTAAAACTACAAATTCTTGTGTGTTTGTTTGCTATTTAAACATAAACCCATGAAGTGGAAAGAACAAAAGAAAAGAAGCCAGCAATAATATTGTGGAAGCTGAAAATCTAATGGAAGAGCAGAAAGCGATTTACCAAAACTGCGACAGAAAAATTGGTAAACTGGCAGTGAAAATTCTAAAAACTAACTTGATTTACACCTCAAATTGGTGACATATGTATACAAAATGCTTACTGGCCAGGCACAGTGGCTTGTGCCTATAATCACAACATTTTGGGAGGCAAAGGCGAGCAGATCACCAGGTCAAGAGATGGAGACCATCCTGGCCAACACAGTGAAACCCCGTTTCAACTAAAAATAAAAAAATTAGCTGGGCATGGTGGTGCACACCTGTAGTCCCAGCTACTCAGGAGGCTGAGGCAGGAGAATCACTTGAGGCAGGAGAATCACCTTGAGTGAGCTGAGATCAGGCCGCTGCACTCCAGCCAGGCTACAGGGCTGTAATGTCTAGCAGGGATAGAACACCTGGGGTCAGTGAGGAACAAAGAAGTACGTGACAGGGCTCATAGCAACCAGCATGTGAATCTTGGCAGTGGCACTGCTTACCTGCTCGTAATTTCACCCAACCAGAGGGCCCAGCCAGCAGCTCTGCACATCTGCAAGCCAAGCTGATGGCTTTGCCCAATCACGAACACAACCAGTGATCTTGTCAAATCATGAAGCACGGCCTAAGCCCTGGCCATAGGAGAGCCCAGCAATGACCCTATTCAACTGTGGATTATATTCTGGTCCCTGTATGATTTCACAGCCAGCTTGTGGCCCTGTATGAATGCATAGTCCAGTTAATGGCACCTCCAAACGAAGATTATAGTTTGTGGCCTCATCTGATCAGGGACAATTGCGGAGCCTGTAGCCCCAATTAATTATAGAGTCCAGCTAGTGGTACTGCTTGAACTCTATAATTAATTGGGAGCACAGCTGTGACCCTATTAGACCAGAGGTTATTATGGAGTTCATGCAGCAGCCCCACCTGAATACAGAGCCAAGGCAGCAGATCCAACCTGCCACAGAGCTTAGCCAGCAGCTCTACCTGATGTCAGAGTTGAGCAATAATCTCATCTACAGAGACCATGACAGCAAACGCTGCCTGGTTGCAGCTTCCACCAGGTGCCCCATCATAAACACCAGGTTGGATTGACTGAAAAGACGACTTTTTCTGCCAAAGTAAACCTCTAGAGATTAAAAGGGGTGACTACTTCCTAAAAGGCTCAGATACCAATGCACAGATGCAGGATGATAAATAATCAGAGAGGCGGGGCTTGGTGGCTCATGCCTATAATCCCAGAACTTTGGGAGGCCAAAGCAGGTGGATCACTTGAGCTCAAGAGTTCAAGACCAACCTGGGCAACATGGAAAATTCCCATCTGCTAAAACACACACACACACACACACACGTACACACACACACAAAGTTAGGCATGCCTGTAATCCCAGCTACTTGGGAGGTCGAGGCAGGAGAATGCTTGAACCTGGGACTGGGAGGCAGAGTTTGCAGTGAGCTGAGATAGTGTTACTGCACTCCAGCTAGGGTGATAGAGATTCTGTCAAAAAAACATTTTAAAAAGTGGGGAGTAAGGGGAACATAACACCACTACCACCAGCACACACACACACACACACACACACACACACACACACACACAAAATCCTACTAAACCCCCAATAACTGACTCTAAAAGAAATTGAGATCTATGAACTGACTGACAAATAATTCAGAATAATTCTCTTAAAGTTCAGTGAACTACCAAACACACACACACACACACACACACACACACACAGACATACACACACACACACACACACACACAGATAGAAAACTAAATTAAAATAGCAAAACAACACATGAACAAAATGAGAAGACTGAGAGAAAAGGGAAGAATATATATTTATTTTTTGTTTTTGTTTTGTTTTGAGACAGAGTCTTGCTCTATCACTCAGACTGGAATGCAGTGGTGTGATCTCGGTTCACTGCAATCTCTTCCTCTTGGATTTAAGGGATACTTGTACCTCAGCCTCCCGAGTAGCAAGGACTATAGGTAGATGCCACCACACCTACCTAATTTTTATGTTTTTAGCAGAAGAAGTAATGGGTGGAAAATTCTCAAATTTGAGAAGAGAAATGGACATCCAGATTCATGAAGCTCAAAGATCCCCAAATACATAAAACCCAAAGAGATCTACATCAAGGTTGTCATTAGTTAAAGGCAATAATCTGTCAAGAGTTAAAGACAATTTTGAAAACAAAAAATAAAAAGTGACTTATCACATACAAGTTGGATCTTATAAGACTATCAGCAGATTTCTCAGCAAAAACTTGGCAAGTTCTAAGAGAGTAAGGTAATATATTCAAAATATTAAAAGGAAAATAAAACCTGTCAGCCAAGAATACTACATATAGCAACATTCATATTTATGTAACCAACATTATAGCACCTAAATATACCAAGCAATATTTATAGAATTGAAAGGAGAAATAAAAAGCAATACAATAATATTAGAAAACATTAATACCCCCACTGTCAACAATGGATTAATTATCCAGATAGAAATCAATTGGGTAATAGTGGATTTGAACAACACTATCAACCAAGTGGACCTAGCATATACATACACACAGAGAATTTCATCCAACAGAAGCAGAATAAACATTCTTCTAAATCACACATGGAACATTCTCTGGGATGGAGCAGATGTTAGGCCACAAAACAAGTCTCAACAAATTCAAGAAGGTTTAAATCATATCAAGTATATTTTCAGAATGGTATGAAAATACAAATCAGTAACAGAAAAATTGGAAAATACACAAATATGTGCAAATTAAGTGACATGCTCCTGAACAGGAAATGGATCAAAGAAAACATTAAAAGAGAAATCAAAAAATACCTTGAGACAAATGACAACAGAAATAGAATACACTAAAACTTGCGGGATAAAGCAAGAGCAGATTAGAGTGGAAAGTTTATTGAGAAAAACGCATGCATGAAGAAAAATAATCTCAAATAAGCAATCTAATTTTATACTTCAAGGAAATAGAAAAAGAATAGACAAAACCTAAAGTTATTAGAAAGAAGTAAACAAAGATCAGAGCAAAAATAAATGAAATTGAGATTGAAATAAACACAGAAAAAAATTTACTGAAAATAAAAGTTGGTTTTACTGTTTAAAAGCTAAGTTTATTTACTAAGATAAACAAAATTGACCAAAGTTAGATAAACTAATGAAGAAAGAGAAAATATTCAAGTAAATAAAATCAGAAGTGAAAGAGAAGATCTTGTAACTGTTACTACAGAAATACAAAGGATCATGAGACTACAGTGAAAAATTTTATGGTGGCTGGGCACGGTGGCTCACAACTGTAATCCCAGCACTTTGGGAGGCTGAGGCAGGCAGATCATGAGGTCAGGAATTCGAGACCACCCTGGCCAATATACTGAAACCCCATCTCTACTAAAAATACAAAAATTAGCTGAAAGTGGTGGCATGTACCTGTAGTCCCAGCTACCTGGCAGGCTGAGGCAGAGAATAACTTGGACCCAGGAGGCAGAGGTTGCAGTGAGCCAAGATTGCACCACTGTACTCCAGCCTGGGCAACAGAGCAAGACTCCATCTCAAAAAAAAAAGAAAGAAAGAAAAATTATATGTCTAAGAAATGAAGAATTTTTTTTTAGAAACATAAACTTGCCAAGACTAAATCATGAAGAAATGAAAATCTAAACATACCAATAATGTGTAAAGACACTAATCAGTAACCAAATGTCTTCCTTCACTGCTGAATTCTACTGAACATTTAAAGAATAATTAACACCAATTTCTTCCAAATAGTTGAAGAACAGTGGCTATATTTAAGATCTGAAACTACAAAGCTTCTAGAACAAAACACAGGGAAAAGCTCCTTACATTGGTCAGTACATTTTGGCTTTGACAACAAAATCGCAGGCAAAAAAAATGCAAAAGTAGACAAAAGGGTCTATATTGAACTGAAATGTTTCTACACAGCAAAGGAAACAACAGAGTGAAAAGAAAATCTATGGAGTGGGAGAAAACATTTTCAAACCATATATCTGATAAAAAGTTAATATGCAAAATATATAAGTAACTCATTATGACTCAATAGCATCCTCCACAAAAAAACAAATAATCTGATTTAAAAATGGGCTAGAGGACGACCTCAATAGACCTGTTTTTCCCCAAAGAAGACATACAAATAGACAACAGGAATATGAAAAGGTTCACAATATCATTAATCATCAGGAAAATATAAATCAAAATCACAATAATATATCACCTCATACCTGTCAGAATTGCTATTCAAAGAGAAAAGAGGTAACATGTTTTAACAAGCATGTAGAGAAAAAGGAACCATTATGCACTATTGATGGGAATGTTAACTGGTAGAATTGCTATGGAAAACAGTATGAAAGTTTGTCAAAAATTTAAAAATAGAACTACCATAGGATCGAGCAAATTACTCTTATGTGTATACATCTGAAAGAAACAATAAGAGATATCTACACTCTCATGTCCATAGAAGCATTGTTCACAATAGCCAAGACATGGAAACAATCTAAGTGTCTGGTTATGGATAGCTAGATAAAGGAAATATTACAGAGAGAGAGAGAGAGAGAGAGAGAGAATGAAATGTTTGTTCAACCATAAAAAAAGGAAATCTTGCTATTTATGACAACATGGATGAAACTGGAGGGCATTCTTCTTGGTGAAATAAGCCAAACACAGAAAGACAAATATTACATGATCTCATTTACATCTGGGCAACATATCTGGAATTTAAAAATATCTAACTCATAGAAAAATAGAGTAGAATGGTGGTTTTTAGGAGCTAGAGTGTGGGTGAAATAGGAAGATACTGGTTAAAGAGTAAAACTTTCAGTGATAGATGAGTAAGTTCTGCAGATCTAATATACAGCATAGTGGCTGTAGTTAATAATACTGTATTGTATAGTTGAGACTTCTTGAGAGTAGATCTTAAGTGTTCTTAGAATACACACACACACATATGCACACAAAGTAACTGTGCATTGATGGATATGCTAACTAACTTGATTTCGGTAATCATTTGTAATGTATATAAATATGAATTCCTCACAATGTAGTTCTTAAATATATACAAGATTATCTGTCAGTTATACCTATTTAAATCTGGAATAAAATAGAATATACTTTTAAGAAGTACTTAAAAATAAAAATGGCCTTTGTTAATTTAAAACATAGAGACAAAAATGGGAAAAATAAATCAGTAGGACTGAAAAAAAGTTAAGAAAATGAAATAACACAAAAGTAGATCAAAACAACAAAATAATGGAAGAGAGAAAGAATAAGAAAATTATAGCAACGACAATACTGTCTCACATCTGAATAAGAGGTATTCCAAAAAATTAAGCAAAGAAGGAAATTGAAAAAACAACCAATATAATATTTTAAGGTAATTTCCCAGCTCTGAAGGATATAAGTTTCTAAATCATAAATCCAACAGATTGTCTAGAATAGCAGATAAAAATAGGTTAAATATCAGAAAGACAGTGGCAAAAAGAATATTCTAAAGCCATTGAAGGACGAAAGTGCAGATCATATGCAAAGATCGGAAATTGGAAGGGCTTTAGATTTTGCGCTTGAAGACAATGCATTTAAACCTTCAAAATGCTGAAGGGAAACGATTTCTGACTTAAAATTATATACTTAGCTGAATTATATATCAAGGGGGAGGATAGAATAAAGCCATTGTAAGACATAAAATATTTAATGGCCAAGAGCAGTGGCTCATGACTGTAATCCCAGCACTTTGGGAGGCCCAAGCAGGCGGATCTTTAGAGATCAAGAGTTCGAGACCAGCCTGGCCACTATGGCAAAACCCCATCTCCACTTAAAAAAAAACACAAAACTTAGCTGGCTGTGGTGCCACACACCTGTAATCCCAGCTACATGGGAGGCTGAGGCATGAGTGCTGTTTGAACCTGAGGGACAGAGGTTGCAGTGAGCTGAGATCACACCATTGCACTTCAGTCTGGGCAGCGGAATGAGACTCTGTCTCAGAAAAAAAAAAAAGAACATTAAAAATACGCCCCACACTTTTTAAAAAAAACAGTTACTGGTGAACATGCTCCACCAAAATATATAATAATGAATAGATGACATACAGGATATCTGCCTAAGAGAGAGTCAAACACATTTCCCATATTGGAGATGGAATAGGAAGATCTTTCCATTATCTTTGCTATCCCTCCTTCCCACCTGTCATCCTTCTGTGCTCTTAACTCCAGTCATATACTAGTTGCCAGACTACCCCAAGCTCTTCCTCTTTATGCTTTGCCTGTGGATGTTTATCTAACTGACTTGCAACCATTCTATCATCCTTCAGTATGACGGAATTTCTCCCTTTCATTTACCCCATAAAAAAACCTTCACTGAGGCCCTAGCTGGAGTAAGCTGTCTTTGCTCTGAGCTGTCCAAGCTTCCAGGAAAACAGGTAATAGTTTGGATTTGAATTGTTCCCATAAAAGTCTGACTGTTTCTTACTAAACTACATATGACTTAAGGGCAAGAGGCAGGTTTCATTACCTTTGTATCTCTAATATCCAGTCTTATCATCATTATTGAACAACGAAATGAAATAAATTGGATTCATTATTTAGAGATACATATATGATTAAGGCACTCAGTAAGTTCCTAAGTGATAACAGGACTAAAAATAATGAGATAGCATATACCTCTATAGCTAGCACTTATTAAGTGCTTATTTTATATAACAAATAGTTCATCCACAATCTCAGACCTATTAGAATCATAGAGTAGGGATTTGAACTGCCATCTTGAACTCTAGTTTCCAAACTTTGAATTACTATGCAGTTCTCCCTCCTGAGGAGAAAAGAGAGGTTCTAATGCACAAATATATGAAGGCTAATTAGGGCATCCTCTTTCATAACACCCAAAGAAAGGTTTTGAAGTAAAAATGAGTCTATGAACTCCAGTTATGTGAGAACAGGCAAGCCAGTATATTCTTTTTAAATTGTTGAAAAAAAAAAAAAAAAAAAACACCTTCTTTCCCTAGATGTGAGTTTATCTGCCAAAACTAATCCGAGAGTGAGCTTTATGAGTATGTTATAAACCTCTGTAAAGTAAAGAATGTAATAGAAATGCTGACAGAGCCCTCCTTATGACGGGTTTAGAAGGTACAGCTATAAAACAGAAGTAATTTCTGGAATTTGGAAATTATGCATGACTGTAAAGACAAACATATTTGCCATAAATTGAAGCCCACACCTGCATGGGGATATATTGGCTCCCATTTAATTCAAGGTCGGCAATAACTTTAAAACAAATTCTATTAAACTCTCATCAAGCTGTTCAAGTTAAAATTAAAGGGAGAAAAAATGTAACAAAATTCTCTGCAGAACACTAAATCATGAGAATTTCAAATAAGCTTAAATTCAGTTAAATGAAACTAGGAACAAATCTCCCTTTTAAAAGGATTCTCCTAAAACAGCAAAAGAATCAAATATTTTGGAAAGGAAAATTAACAGGAGCTTGTGAGTATTCTACAAAAACTCTACAAATCTGATTACATAGAACATGATGATGAAACACAATTTATCAATTGTTCAGTCACTTTGTCTACTAAAGTCTCTTTGATGGAACTTTTAAAAAGCTTCTCTTCCATTGTTAAGGAAAAGGGGCAGGCTAGGAAAGATTTCAAAGGACACTAAATTGTCTATTGCCACTTTTTTGTGGTTTTGTCTTTCCCGGACATAAATAATTGTACATTTTCTATAAAAAGTTTTTCTATATAGGGGTTTTCCTTGGCTCCTCCTTCTGAGGCCATGTACCACAAAACTCACCTTTATGATTTTTTTGTCCTTATCTGATCTCAACCATTCTGTCTCCTGATTCTGCTGCATTCATAAAATATATTAGAAATGCCTAGCAAGTTGCTCACGCCTGTAACCCCAGCACTTTGGGAGGCTGAGGTGGGTGGATCACCAGATTACTTCAGGTCAGGAGCTCGAGACCAGCCTGTCTAACACAGTGAAACCCCATCTCTACTAAAAATACAAAAATTAGCCAGGCATGGGGGCATACACTTATAGTCCCAGCTCCTCGGGAGGCTGAGGCAGAAGAACTGCTGGAACCCAGGAGGCAGATGCTGCAGTGAGCTAAGATTGCACTCAAGACTGGGCAAGAGAGCGAGATGTCTCACATATTTGAAAAACTTTAGGCTGTGTAATTAAAAGAACTGTATTCAGATCTTGTGTTTGTACATAATTGATTAGATTAGAATGAGCAAATTTTAGCTTATCTATAATGCTTATCTTGTCTGTAAAATGGGATCAATAAAACATACCTATATTAATAGAAATGCCAGAAAAGTCCCATTATGTGGGTTAACATCCCTTTTGTTTTTGGCACATGGTAAGAACAGTTTGTATACACTTTGATCACCAAAATATCAAAATATTTAGGTGAAGCTAAGGTCTCCAATTAAAAGCAGACTAATACCCTTAGGTGATAATGCAGCAAGATATATTTACAACAAATAAATACCAGGTTTGACATCTAAACATTCCTCTGAATTTTGCAATATTTTTTAGAAGATTGATTTTTCTCAAGTATGGGAACACCAAATCCCCAAAACCTGAACATACTTCATAAGGCCTAGGATAAAAATTGGAAAACTAAGATGCATATTATTATTTCCTGAATGCACCTGAGAAATAGTACATACCAGACACAAACTTCAGATATAAGCTATGTTACCTATGAAGTTGGTGTTGTTCTTTGTTTTTATTCTGTGGTTTAGCACAGTGTCTGACACCTAGCAGATATAAATATGTATTTGCTGAATAAATAAGGAAATAAATGTAGCGAAGACAGATCAAGTCAATAGTTTTTTTTTTTGCTACTGAGGAAAGTGATTTGAAAGATGAAAATAGCTGCAATGGAAACGGGGAGCTTTAAAATATTTTTCCTTTCTTAAGCTCTCTTTTTTAATGGTGAAACGAGAGCATGTTTGAATGCTGATGGGACTAATATAATGGAGAGAAATAGACTGATAATAGAGATGAAAGAGAGAGAATAAAAATAAATATAACTGGAAGATTACAGTCTTTGAGAAATGGAAAGAAAACAGGCCCCAGAGGAGAAGTAGACAAATTGGCCTTTGTTTCCAGGGGATCCATCTGGTCAGAGAAGGAAAACTGGATATGGCTCAAGAAGCAGAGGGGAGCTTTTATTAACTGAAAGTTGAATTTCTCATGTAAGATCCAATTGCTTGGGTCTGAAGCTTAGCAAACTTTTTTTTTTTTTTTTTTTTTTTGAGACAGAGTCTCACTCTGTCACCCAGGCTGGAGTACAGTAGTGTGATACTGGCTCACTGAAACCTCCACCTCCCAGGTTCAAGGATTCTCATCCCTCAGCCTCCTGAGTAGCTGGGATTACAGGCGCCCACCACCATGCCTGGCTAATTTTTGTATTTTTAGTAGAGATGGAGTTTCACCATGTTGGCCAGGCTGTCTTGAACTCCTGAACTCTAGTGATCCACCTGCTTCGGTCTCCCAAAGTGCTGGGATTACAGATGTGGGCCACTGCAACTGGCAGAAGCTTAGCAAGCTTTTTAGGGTCCTTTTTGAGATAAATAATTCAAAGTTACAAATATTATTTAAGTATAATTTCTTGGAAAGAGCTTATAGAAGTAATTGCTTCTGGATTTTAAATTTTATTAACTTCATGGGAAATCTCTTTCTCTGCCTGAAATTAAATCTAGCTCCATACTTTATTAACTATGTGAATTTGTCTAACTTAACAATCCTTTTGTGCTTAAGTTTCCTCATCTGGAAAATGAGAACAGGCATGATATCCATCTCAAAGTGTTTTAGAGATGATTCGATAAAACAACCTTTATAAACAGAATTGAAAAATAGTCATGTAACAGATTAAATAATTCATGCAAAGATAATTTATGAGTCACTTAATTACTTCTCAATAAATATTGGCTATTACTATATAAAGTCCCTGATACATACAAGAATATAATAAATGTCAGTTTCTACCCTAGCTAGATGAGAAGTGATTTTTAAGAAATCACATTATACTTCATTTGAAATTCAAATAATTCCTAGCACAAATTAGACTTAAAAGTTACTTTTAAACTGTGATTCCCCTCTTTGCTCCTCCTCCTGCTCATGCTTCTCCTCCTACTTCTCTTCTCTCCACTGCATTATTGGGGAGCAGAAAATCCATAAGTAAACTCACTAGAATGCCCTCTCTGAAGGTAGGAATAGTACTTCTTATATTTGAAATGCAGAGCATTAAGTGCATGGTAGCCGTTCAGCAAACTTTTGCTATAATGAAAATTATTGACATTATTTCATCATTCATTGTTTAAAAATCCAGTGAAACTTGAATGCTGAATATTGTCTCAGAACCAGCGTGCACTTGGTGACTTTCTGGAGTATGTAACATAATTCTTTTTTGCTGTTCTAACTCCAAGTCTGAGCATAGTGTATCCCTAACTCTGGCACAGAGTTGGCATTCAGTAAATACTTAACAGTTGAATGGTTTTTGTGAGAGAAAGAATGTAGATATGAAGGGTGACTATAGTTTTTACACATACTGCTAAGCTCTAAGAGAAAGAATGCCTAGAAGGCATTCTCTATCAGAAAATATTCAGTTTGATAAGTCTGTCACCAAAAGAAATGCAAAACAATGCTAAAAAAATTTACTTCTAGTATTCATAACCAAAAAGCTGTTCATGCAATTTTCTGCAGTGACACGTACTCAAATAAGGCATAAAACATTTAACACTGTTGTTCTCTGGGTTTATTAATGCTTACTAACTCATTTATTCTCATGCTGATAGTCTTGCCTAAAGCATCTCACTTTTTGTAAGGTACTAAAGTGACTTGAACTGCAACCAAATCTGTTGTAATTAGCTGAATCCTTTAAAAAAAGTGTTGGGATACTTTGTTATTACAAATATAATTCAGAATTCTAAAAATTTACCTATGAACATTTCTACCATATGTCCAGACTTTCATGACTTGAATAAATAAAAGAGAATCCATGCAAATTTTAAAAAGAGGTTCTTTCCCCCTTTTTTGGTTCTGTTAAGTAGAAAGATTTCCAATGTACATATTGGAAATAAGCTAAGCAAAAATATAAAATTAGTAAAGTGACTGATGCAAATGGTCATAAAACTATGGCTTTTTTCCTTTATATTTTGAAAGCCCTTCTTGAGTAACACACATGATACATAAATCTCATTTCTCATAGTTTGGATAGAAATTTAAAAATATTCATGATACAAACTTAAAGCCATTCAATATAAGAGGTAGGTTAGAAATGTATGCAAAATACCAAATCACAGTGAAACAGATTCAAGCCTGAGCTAGTCCCCAGTAGAGACAACCACCTGGGCAGAGGCAATTCCTCCTTTTTCCATTTCCAGTCTTTCAGAAGCTGCTTTAAGGTTGCTGCTCATGAGAATTATAATTTGACACTTAATATGACATCTTATATCAGAGACTGAAAGGAGATAGCATCTTGTCCACCTCCCTGATATTAAAAAACAAAAAAACAAAAAAACAAAACTTAGGAAGGTAAGGGACTGATCCACTTCAGCATGGCTAATTTTAGCAGTATTATTGAAAGTGAGGCAGTGAGAGGGGGTATTAATTCAAAAGTCAGGATCTTGCAATCATGCACTTCAGAGTTGAAATTCCAGTTCTGTCATTACAGACTTCCACAAGAAGTTCATTGCTGGGTGTGTCACAATACTGTTACACACTGGAAGCATCTTCCCAAGTTAGCTTCCAGCTTTCATATCAGCAAAAACCTTGTGATTGGATTGGACTTTTCCGTATTGTTTTAAGCTTTATACTTCAAAAACAAAAGTGGAAGTGGTATTCAATACCCAGGATGCAGGTGAGTACAGCTGACCCTTGAACAACCATGAAGGTTAGGGACACTGACCCTTCATATAGTCATAAATCCACATATAAATTCAACTTCCTCAAACTTCTAGCCTACTGTTGACCAGAAGCCTTACTGATACCATAGCTCAGGGATCCCCAACCCCCGGGCCAGACTGGTACCATTCCTTGACCTGTTAGGAACCCGGCCACACAGCACGACGTAAGCAGCATTTGAGCGAGCGAAGCTTCATCTGTATTTATAGCTGTTCTCCCTTGTTCTTTATTGCCTGAGCTCCACCTCCTGTCAGATCGGCAATGGCATTAGATTCTTATAGGGGCACAAATCCTATTGTGAACTGCACATGGGAGGGATCTAGGGTGCATGCTCCTTATGAGAATCTAATGCCTGATGATCTATCATTGTCTTCTATCATTCCCAGATGGAACTGTCTAGTTACAGGATAACAAGCTCAGAGCTCCCACTGATTCTACATTATGGTGAGTTGCATGATTATTTCATTTTATATTACAACGTAATAATAACAGAAATAAAGTACACAATAAATGTAATACACTTGAATCATCCTGAAACCATCCCCTACTGGCTGTCCCTGGACAAACTGTCTTCCACGAAATCAATCCCTGGTGCCAAAAAGGTTGGAGACAGCTGCCGTAGTCAGTTAATACATACTTGTTATGTTATATGTATTATGTACTGTTTTTTTTTTTAAATAAGCTAGAAAAATCATAAGAAGGATAAAGTATATTTACTATTCATTCAGTGGATTATCATAGAGGTCTTCATCCTTGCTATCTTCCTGTTGAGGAGGCTGAGGAGGAAGGAGAGGAGGGTTGGTCTTGCTGTGCTAGGATTGACAGAGGCAGAAGAAAATCCAAATATAAGTGAATCTGCACAGTTCAAGCCTGTGTTAGTCAAGGATCAGCTATATTTTACTTGAGATACAGTCAGTAGTGCTCGAGAAGAAATGCCATATATGTACTGTTGCTTCTCAGATGGGCTCAGTTCACAGACATGCTGGGACCTTGTAGCCTAAAAAGCTAGTGGGGAAGGTGAGGGAGTCATAATAGTAAGGATGAGAGCTGGGACAAAACATCCCCAGAGCTGAGCTCCGCAAGTCACAGTTTAACTCATCATATTTAGTACACTCAGGTTTGAACCAGGCCAGGGCCAGTGTCCAAGAGAGGTTATCTGGTACAGCAGACAGCAAGGGTTTTCTAAAAGTGATATTTCTCAAAGTCAGAGGAATCTAATGATTGGTCTCAGATGGCCAATTACTGGGGACAGGAAGGGCCATTGAGAGGAATGGAAGAATAGAGAGAAGTACCCAAGGAGGGCAATGGAAGAATACAGTAAAGTATTAGTATCCCTGCTGAGGAAGTTATGGCTTTGAGAGTAATGTTAAGCCCCCACAAAAGACTGTGTTAAAATAAAACGTCTGCTGAATTAAATTTAACAAAGTTTAATTGAGCAAAGAGTGATTCATGAATCACTCTTTGCTCATTCATGGGCAGCCCCTTGAGCTAGAGTAGGCTCAGAGAGATTCCAGCACAGCCATGTGGTAGATTTATGGACAGAAAAAGGAAAGCGACCTACAGAAAAAGGGAAGTGAGGTTCAGAAATAGCCAGATTGATTACAGCTTAGCATCTGCCTTATTTGAACATAGTTTGGACAGTTGGCTACATTTGATTGGTCAAAACTTTGTGATTGGCACATGAACAGGCTGCAGTCTCTTTAGGTTATAACTGTAATCTAACTCCATTTAGGTTGTAGTTCATTAGGTATAGAGAACACTTTGTAACTAACTTAAAATGTGTAAGGAGGCAACTTTAGGCCAAACTTGATTTAACAACTATAATACTAAAAAGGAAGTCAAAGTAGAAGTGTGGTCTTACAAACTGGAATACAAGTATCAAATTTCAGGCCAGGCATGGTGGCTCACACCTGTAATCCCAGCATTTTCGGAGGCAGATCACCTGAGGTTGGGCATTCGAGACCAGCCTGGCCAATGTGGTGAAATTCCGTCTCTACCCAAAACACAAAAATAGCCAGGTATGGTGGCAGGCCCCTGTAATCCTAATTACTTGGGAGGCTGAGTCAGGAGAATCATTTGAACCTAGGAGATGGAGGTTGCAGTGAGCTGAGATCGTGCCAATGCACTCCAGTGTGGGCAACAGAGTGAGACTCCATCTCAAAAGGGAAAAGAAAAAGAAAAAAAAGAAAAAGAAAAAGAAAGAAAGAAAAAGAAAGGAAGGAAGGAGGGAGGGAGAGAGGGAGGGACAGGAGGGAGGAAGGAAGGAAGGAAAGAAAGAAAGAAGGAAGGAAAGACAAAAGAGAGAGGGTATCATGAAGTCTTGCTAGTCAGAATTGGACAAGGGTTGACATTAACATCCTATGAATCCAGGGCAAGAAATAGCAGTGAATGGTCTATGGCCCAATGAGCAAGAATCACTCAACTTTGAGAGAGACACAATTGAGTTTTTTTGGAAACACATCTAATTTTGTCTTATAGTACTTTTAAAACAAATGTATATTTTATTCTTGAAATCTCTTTTTTTTCTTGAAATCTCTTTATTCCCCCCAAATAATAAATATCTACCCAGGGATTATCATACTTTTCTATTATTTTACATAGCTTTCCTAAAATAAAAGCTGAAAACCCAATTTTTGTGTATGTGTGTGTTTGGGTGTGTGTGAGTGTTAATGAAAGTTCCAACAGCTAAACAGTAAACATGAAAACTATATCACAGGGGTAGGAAACTTATCAAGTTATACCTTCTGTACAAGAAACCAGTCAGTGAATAAGCCACTGAAAACAAAGAAAACCATAAGGAGGAAACAGATTCCACTTTTTATCTTCAAAGTTGAAATTATTTAAATAATAACACTGGAGAAAAAAGTATCTTTTTCATATAAAAGCAAGATAAGTCTTGATAATATTCTCTTACATTTTAAAGTACAGTATTAGTATCCCCAGCCAAGGGCATAATGAGCAAGTCTGCCTTATCTTATAGGACAGAAACAGAAACTGCATGTTTCCTCAATAAGCAAACAATAATATAAGATCAAAATCCAGATGACAAACTTACCATGTGTTTTATACCAACTTATATAAATATTTATATCTCCATCAGAAGGTCAGTCTGAGAGTCATGGGAGGTGAACAATATCAAAGACAGGAGTGTGACAAAAGTATGTCTAAGGAAGAATTGCCAGCTCTTATTGCAATTCTAGATTTATTGGCTGTGAAATCGTATGTGACTATCATCTTTTCCTGCCTTGCTTTCCTCATCTGTAAAATGGAGACTGTAATAACAGGTCATTACTCATAGGGTTGGTATAAGAAATAAATGAAAGAATTCAAGTTAATATAACATATATAGTTAATTTTGCTAGTCATTCAATAATGTTTAGCTATTATTACTAAAGCAAGTTTTAGGGAGGTATTCAGATTTACCAAGAAGAATGAAACTAGTGTTAACACAGCAGTAAACTGAGAAACCTGCATTAATATGCCCGTCTGCATTCACCTGCTTGTCAAGGACTTGCTTACTAAATAAGATAATCCATTTATCAGACCTCTCTAATTAATAAGAACACAGCTTCTCTCCCTGTGCTCTTTTATCAAATATATGACATTAGTGGCAAAATGACATGACAGTGATATAAAAATTACAACATTAACAGGCTCTGAATAAATAAAACCTGAAGCAAAATCTTTCCTGTGCCAAGAATAGAATGGCTGAGATGGGTATGGATATTTCAAAATCGAGTGTAGAACAGTAAATCATACAATGCTTGCAGAACACGGGAGATGATACCTTTTCAAAATAAAACTATGACATATTGGTGGGGACACCCAGCTCTGCTATTTTGTTGTCAATGACACAGGGAATCTAATAAAGACACTGATTTATTGAAAACCTTATCACATTTTAAGTGAGGTGTTTTCACAGATTCTCTTTACCCACTACTGAACTTACGCTGTGGTGCCAAAAGAGGGCTGGATCTTTATTCTAGCAAAACCATTTTCTTCCTACATAAGGACAGTAGAAAATTCAGCCTTCACTCCTTTAAAAAAGTTTCAGCACATGCGCCACCAGCATCCCATGTTCTTGCTGAAAAGGTAAATCAGTTTTTATGGCCAACGACTATAGATGTTTGTGTTATTTAGGAATATGATCTTGTTCTGTTTAATGTCATTCTTACCACTGCATGTATGTGTTTTCCATGAATTGACCAAGGACACTGGTTTCTTCTTTGTTCTCACAGAGACAGGTCCATGGCATAGCCCATGGAAAAGCGGGGAGGGCAGAGAGGTGGTGGGAAGCTTGGCCATCTCTTTTCTTTCTTTCTTTCTTTTTTTTTTTTTTTTTTTTTTGAGACAGAATTGCATGCTTGTTGCCCAGGCTGGAGTGCAATAGCACGATTTTGGCTCACTGCAGTCTCCACCTCCCGGGTACAAGTAATTCTCCTGCCTCAGCCTCCCAAGTATCTGGGACCACAGGCATGCACCACCACAATTTTTGGATTTTTAGTAGAGGCTGGAATTCACTATATTGGACAGGCTGGTCTCTAACTCCTGACCTCAGGTGATTCACCCTCCTCGGCCTCCCAAAGTGCTGGGATTGTAGTTGTGAGCCACTGTGCCAGACCACTTGGGTAGCTCTTTAACTCTGTATCTTTGACTCTGGGACTCCTAAATATCTCAGCCTGGGCATCTGCTTTTATAGAATCTCTAAGAAAACTACCCATCTCAGATTTTGTTTATAGTTCTCTTTCTGACAGATGGAATCACGCTGAGTAAACAAAACAAGGCTATTCATAAATATACCTTTTCTTCCTTCCCAGGAACCCACACACACATTTTTCTCATTGAACTCATTTTTCTATTCCCTTCACCCCATTCTCATGAACTCACAAAAATACATGTCTATTGTTCCACGGCAAGTCTTTATATCCCTTTCCTGGTTATCCATTAAACAAATAATGATCCTTCAAAAACAAATTAAGATTTATTTGTTTCCATTTTGGTGGCAATCTGCTTCTTAAAAATTGATAGAAGGTGACTAAACATATTTATAGAGTTTGCTTTAAGGAATCACCTACTTATCAGATGCACCTCAAAGTCTTCTGCTTTAATTTATGTGAAAAAATGGGATATGTGCGACAATTAAGTAAACCCTAATTGACTTTGTGGCATTTGTCAAACATTATAATAAATTCACATTAAACTATCAAATAATGCAGTATCATACTTTTAAAAGTCACGTACCATTCACTGCAAGTATGAAACTATTTTCAATTATATTTTTAAATAGTGATTGTTAACCAATGAATACAAATTTAAAGAGAGATGTGGGTTTTTTTTTGAAAAATGATATCTCAGGGAAATTTACACAGGGTCATTGACCTGATAGATATTCAGGAGTTTTGTTTTTTACATTTTGAAATTCAATTTTGTCACAGAGCTATTACCCATGTCACTGATTTTCAGTCTTTCAGCACCAAGAGCCCTTAGAAAAAATGTCATAGTAACAACAAAAATAAAGGTCTATTTTAAAGCTGAAATCTGTTATATAAGTGTCACTACTGGTTATAACATTGACTAACTCATTCCTAAAATATTTGACAGTATTCAACACATCTCTTGCTGAAAATTATTGTCTCCTATGTCCTTATTTTATCTGGAGCTTTCTGGAATTCAAAGCTATTTTGCTAATCATATCAGTTTGCTACCTTGTTTGTCGTTCTATTGTTCCTCTCCTCCTTACA
The DNA here is from genome assembly GCF_009761245.1 of Sapajus apella. NCBI lineage: Eukaryota > Metazoa > Chordata > Mammalia > Primates > Cebidae > Sapajus > Sapajus apella. The sequence goes on from NW_022437019.1 coordinate 5,083,923, forward strand.
AGATTTCCCTACTTTAATTAAATGTGGATATTTAATAATTTACTTGCAAGGGAAAATAGAATCAACAAATATATTAGGCAACAACAACGTTTTCTCTTTATTAATATAATTCCTCACTTGATGATTTTGCCAACCTTTTATGAAATGCTGTAAAGTCATTTTTGTATTTCAATTTTTTTTACATTACAGAGAGAGAGAGACAGAGACAGAGATAAAAGGGGGAGAGAGGTACAGAGAGAGGAAGAGAGAGAGAGAGAAAGGAGAGAAGAAATATGAATAAGATTCAACTAAAAATTAAGAGTTTAGAAAGGCAACTAACATCATTCCAAAACAGCATGTTACTGTTGAAACATTAACCTTTAGAAGTACAATATTTAATGAGAATTTCAGAAAGTCCTGTGAGTTATAAAAACTCCAAAGCAGTTCCAAGGAAACCTTCACCTGGTAGGGTTTTATTCAAGTTCCTCTTTAGGACAATGGTTCTTTCTTAAGTGTGGCAATTTCAAATGACTCAGGTACTATGTTCACATGCTCTTGGCAGACAAATGAGCTTTTAACATGTCTGGTAATATGAATATATAAGAGCCTTAAGTACCCCTTCTAATGAAAACATCCTGTTTTCCTCACCCTTTTAAGCCTTTTATCCTCTTGACATCGACAGAAACCATGAGGACGAGGTCATGCGACTTTAATATAAATGGTGAATTTATATAACATCACCTAACTGCTGCATCCACTTGTCCAGATGGTTTTGCATATGAATTTTATAAAGCACTTATGCAACTTGGAGTAAATTCTAAACTAGCCAAGTTTTAGTTGATTTACCTTCATGAATGACTTACATCAAAATAGTCCTCTACTTCTAAATACACAGTAAAGACCAAAAATATAAAAAATTGGGTATTTTAAAAACAGCTGTACAATGAACGGGTATGTCTATACTTACTGCTAATAAAGTATAGACACAAAACTGTTCTTATATTATATGGTAATAAGAAATAGTTTATACAGAAAAGCTAAATGTTTCAGTTGTAGATTTCTTTGTAATAAGATATAAAATAGTTTATAGGATCTTCTTAAAGCATTATCAACTCATTTTAAAACAAAAATAGTCAATATTTATTCTATTTATTTTCTTTTGTGTGTGCTCCATTTCAAGATTATTTTATAACAGAAAACTCTCCGGTCCATTATGTCTATACGTTGAATAAAATGAAAGAAAAAAAAATGTTCACTCATATAATTTCTTTGGAATTTCCTTACCAAATGCAAACCTTTTAGTTCTTTGGGACCAAATAAACAAACCAACACCAACACCAGCAAAATCCAAACAGAAAAAAGAAGGCATGGGCTTTATGTTCAGTGGAAGCCTATAGTCAGATCTGTAGTAAGCTAGATAAAATTATAAAAGACAGGATGCAGAAGAATATGATTAGTGTGGTGTGACTTCTTTTAAACATGACTTTGTTCTATTTTGCTCAAAGTTTATATGATGACTTTGCTGAAATACTAATTTTTTCACGCCTGTAATCCCAGCACTTTGGGAGGCCGAGGTGGGTGGATCACGAGGTCAAGAGATTGAGACCATCCTGGTCAATGTGATGAAACCCCATCTCTACTAAAAATACAAAAAATTAGCTGGGCATGGTGGCACGTGCCTGTAATCCCAGCCACTCAGGAGGCTGAGGCAGGAGAATTGCCTGAACCCGGGAGGCAGAGGTTGCGGTGAGCCGAGATTGCGCCATTGCACTCCAGCCTGGGTAACAAGAGCGAAACTCCGTCTCAAAAAAAAAAAAAAAAAAAAAAACCCACTAATTTTTTTTAAAGTCATCCACCTAATTCGGCCTATACTTTCCATTTGAATATACGGAATAGCAAACATGAAAGGAGGAAATATCTCTTGGAAACTATAAACTTTCTTCTTACAAACCAACATGCACCACACACCCATGCATACACATATGCACGCACATGCATACCTACACAAATACACACACAAGCACACATTATTTTTGAAACATACAGAGATCATAAGTACCTCTAACCAAGAAAATTAATGTAACAGCATTCTATTTTTCCACTATTAAGAAACGTATCTCCATTTTTATCTTCTTCACTTTGATACACACATCTGACCGTACTTATATCACTAGATATAGCTCCAATAATCTGCTTAATTCATATCCATATTTCTTCCACAGGCACATGCAGAAGAATATCTAAAACCAGAAGTAGATGGCTTCTTATTACTATATGTCTTCGGGTTAAGAATAATTGTGCCTGTTGTTGACTGAGCCATGACATGTCAGCCTAAGGAGATTAAAACCAAAACTCCTACCACTGGTTTAATGACATGTTCTGTCTCTTTCTTGATTAAATAGCCAGTTTAGATATTTTAGTCAGTTCACTCAAAAAGATTGATTATTTTTGGACAGAATCAAGTACTTTTAAGTTGTATTGCATTGAAACTTCCTTTTTCAAAAAATAGACAAATATTCTAAATCAGAATTTATAAACAGGATTTAAGAATATGGCATTTCTTAAGCTATTAGACTTCAGTTCCCTTCATTAGAAGAGGACCTAATATAATCTGGATTTAGTATCTACAGTTTTATTTGAATCAAAGTGGCAACTTGTTGAAATAAGTTGTATAATATAGTTGTAAGCGTATATAGTATATATGTATATAATATAATATAGTTAGACTGACAATCTGGAGCCATACACTACCCAAGTTCAGATTCCAGCTCTTTCACCTACTATTTGTAGTGAGATATTTCATCCTGGGCAACATATTATACTTTCTCCATTCATGTTTTCCTATCTATTAAAATGGAGATAGTAGGTTGATATCATTGTATCACTCACCTCCTAGGGTTATTTTGTAGATCAAATGAGGGCATTTATTCAGTTACTTAGTTACTGTACTCAGAATTATACCTGCCACACAAGAAGTGCTGTGTTAGCTAATATTATTTGGCATTGCTTAACTTTAGCTTCTTTAACCACAATCTTTTCAGCTAAGAGATATTTTTCCTGCTGCTAAACTTATATATCAATGTTGACACAACTTTAAACATACAATTATTCTAATATTTATATCCAGAAATATTACCCATATGGACTATGGCTTCATAACTATGGATCATTTATTTCAAAATCCTGTAAGCATAAAATGCTAGAAAATATATTTCTTTTGTTGTTCTTTAAGCTATTTAAGATTTCTCTGTCATCATGGTCAACAATAAATGATAATAAATTTGCATTTGCAATAAGTTGACATAACATATGTGTGTATTTAAAAAGTTTCCTTAGATTATATAATTAATCATTTTATTTTATCTTGGAACTGTCAACATTTTTGGAGTCTTTTTATTTTCTTCCAACTTGAGATCCAATTTCTGATATTTTCCCCCATGCTTGGTTAGTTTCTTGTTCTCCATTAACTGATAAGATTGACATGCCCTATTTAAAATTATGCAGGGATTTCCATATTTTTCTAATGCATGATATAATGCTAAAATATAAAAATGCCATGTCAGTCTCCTTCCACAAAAAGTGCTCTCTTGGTAGAAAAAAAAATATTTCCTTCAACAATTTGAAGTACAATTACTCTGGAAATCTGAACAGTATATTAATGTTGTGAAGACAACTTATAGAATAGATTCTCACTAGAAGAGCAACAGTGACTACATTTCTTGAGGATAAATGAGATGTTGTTGTCCTCTGCATAACACAAAATTGCTTTAACCTGAAGTGGTATACAAGAATTAAACACTTCAGCAGTCTCATCACACAGCAGTGTTGCCTACATTAAAAATATCAATTAACTAAAAGGTAGAGCAATAATATACAGCATCTAGTTTCCTTTTTTGAGAATTTCTCTGTAATTTTTTAATTAAAAAAATCTACTTCAAGGGAAAGGAAACATATTTTCTATTATTTATTAATTTTTAAAGTCCCATTCTGTCACCCAGTCTGGAGTACAGTGGTGCAATCTCAACTCACTGCAACCTCTGCCTCCTGGGTTCAAGCGATTCTCCTGCTTTAGCTTCCTGAGTAGCTGGGATTACAGGCATACGCCATCATGCCTGGCTAATTTTTGTATTTTTAGTAAATACAGGGTTTCATCGTGTTGGTCAGGCTGGACAAAAGGGAAAATATTTACTAAACCTATGAGCATGAACATGAGAGAGCATTAAATTTTTAAAATCAAAAAATTTGGAAATAAAGGTACTTTAAAACATGATTACAGCTTTGTTTATAATAGCAATGTACTGAAAATAGCCTAACCATTCAATAACAGGAAACTCACAACATATTATGATAAATCCATACAATGAATGAATAGGCAACCATCAAAAGCATGGTGAATAAAAATATCTTGCAATTCCTCTTTTTATAAGATTTCAAAAGTAGCATATATGTAAAGACATATATGCTCTTTTTAGTATAGTTTTAAATGTAGGCAGAGACACAGTTATGGATACGTATTTATAAACTAGGCCAGGCCAAATGCTTTATATACATTATTCCTGGCAGTAGAGAATTGAAGCTTGGGGAAGTTAATTAATTTGCTCAAGGTTACACAGCTACAGTATTAAGTTATGATTCACCTCATGTTTGTCTGCCCTCTTGAGTGCTAAGCCAAACTCCTTTGTAGAATAAGAAAAATTATAACAAGGGATGAGAATTTATTTTAAAGAGAAGAAATTAAGGGGAAATATATCATAAAGGAAAGAACAAAACTGTAACAAACCCCAATAATTTTCCTAATGGATAATAATGCAAATAAAGAAATTACTAGGAGAGTAGTTGCACTTATTGTCTTATATATTTATTGATTTTGATATAGAGCCCACACTTTTGAATTCCTCTTGCTGTGTATTTCATCAATATTGTGAATTTATTTTTATACCTTATAGTGTTTTATAAGTTCAAGTTTTTCCATCCCTTGGGATACAATGCAGCTTTTAGTTTTAAGCAATTTTACCACACTGGACGCTGATGTCACAGCTATTAAGTTTTTATTAAACCTAGAGTAGAATCCCCAGTCTGCATTTTTAACATGCAGATTAGGTGCACAATTCATTATACAAAGACTGCGTAGTCAATCTTAACAAACAGTAAGGAGGTAGGCAGTGGGACTCAACTTCAGAGATGGGGCTCAAACACTGGACCAAATTGAGATGAGTTAAAAGAGAGACAGAATGGAAGCAGCTTTCTATAAATCATACCCACCAGAGTTTGTGAGTTTACCATTGCCGTAGCAACACCTGGAAGTTACTGCCTCTTTCTGTGGCAATGACTAGATGCCCCAGAAGTTGCTACCCTTTTCCTAGATATTTTTGTATTATCTGCCCCTTAATATGCATGAAATGTGAAGTAAGCGTAAATATGACTGCAGAACTGCCTTTGTCCTGTTACTCTGGGCACCCTGCCTAGTCCCACAAGGAATAATATCTCTGCTGCTGCTTTACACAGTTGCCTCAGTAAAAGTTGCTGTGTAACACCACTGTTTAACCTTGAATTATTTCCTTGCCAAAGCCAAGAACCTTCCTAGGCTAAGCCCCAGTTTTGGGACTCATTTGCCCTACATCAGCAAAAGAAAAATGAAGACAAAGCAAAAGTGAAAACCCCTGATAAACCCATCATATCTAATAAGACTTATTCACTATCAGGAGAATAGTAGAGGAAAAACCAGCCCCCACAATTCAATTACCTCCCCCTGGGACCCTCCCACCAAATGTGGGAATTCTGGGAGATATAATTCAAATTGAGATTTGAGTGGGGACACAGACAAACCATATCACCATGTATCTGACAAAGGTCTAATATTCAGCATCGACAAGTAAGTTAAACAAATTTACAAGAACAAAACAAACAACCCTATTAAAAAGCGGGCAAAGGACATGAACAGACACTTCCCCAAAGAAAACATACACGTGGCTGACAATCATATGAAAAAAGCTCAACATCACTGATCATCAGAGAAATGCAAATCAAAAGCACAATGAGATGCTATCAGAATAGCTATTATTAAAAAGTCAAAAAAATAACAGATGCTGGTGAGGTTGCAGAGGAAAAGGAACACTTATGACACTGTTGGTGGGAGTGTAAATTCGCTTCCCAAAATGATTGGGAAGACAGTGTGGCAATTCCTCAAAGACCTAGAGACAGAAATACCATTTGACCCAGCAATCTCATTACTGGGTATACACCCAAAGAAATACAAATCATTCTACTATAAAGATACATGCATGCATATGTTCATTGCAGCATTATTTACAATAGCAAAGACATTGAATCAACCCAAATGCCCATCAATGATAGACTGGATAAAGAAAATGTGGTACATATACACCATGGCCACTATGTGGCCACAAAAAGGAATGAGACCATGTCCTTTGCAGGGACATGGATGGAGACAAAAGCTGTTATCTTCAGCAAACTAATGCAAGAACAGGTAACCAAATACTGCATGTTCTTACTTATAAGTGGGAACTAAATGATCACAACACATGGACACATAGAGAGGAACAACACACACTGGCACCTACTGGAGGGTGGAGGGAGGGAAAAGGGAGATTAGGAAAAATAATCAATAGTAGGCTTAATACCTGTGTAAGGACATAATCTGTACAACAAACTCCCATGACACACATTTACAGATGTAACAAACCTGCACATCTTGCACATGCACCCCTGAACTGAAAAGTTAAAAAAAAATAAAATCACTGGACTGGACTAATGTTTATTAGCTCTTTAGAGATATGGTTGCCCCTTGAAAAAAGAGTTTAGTAGCTCAATAACAAAAGGACCTTAAAAACCAGAAAGAAAACAAAAAAACAAACAACAACAGCAACAAAAGAACTGATTCAGTAACAGTTTGCCAGGACAACATAGCAGAGTTTAAGTCAGTATTCTACCTTTTAGTATTTTTTAAACTAAATTCATAGATAGCTAAAACTAGGTACATAGCATTGATCAGTCTTGATCAGTGTAACAGGATACATTTCAATGAAAATAAATATTGACTGCTTAAGTATTTTTTCAAGAAAATATGATTGGGGCACTTCCTATGAAAAAAGTCACTAAGGAAGTTGACCAGGAGTTCGGCTAGAAAGTAAACAGAAACAGACTGATCTCCAAAGTAATGGAGAGCCTTAAAATAATAGATATTTGTTGACAGGAAAGCTTTGAGGTCACAAATTCTAAAATACCCATTACAGCACATTAGCTAAATTAAGAGAGGGGAGTGATTAGCAAATATTTACATACCGGTTACTACACAACTTATTTTAAGCTGGCTTTTATTGTGTAATTTTTATCAGGAAATTAAATTTCTGTAAAAGTGTATTTGCTTAGAAGGGCAAAATTTTGCTGAAATTGTGAAAGTTGTTTTTAATTCTTCCTAGCTAAGTCTGTTACAAGGAATTACATTTGTTAAAATATTTGTTGTAGAAAAATATTTGTACCAACTTGAAAGTCTAAACTATGTTTACCACAGTGGTTGATTTTATCCACAAACAATTTGGATAATTAATTCACTATGACATCTCTGATCTAGCTTTAATTAACTCAATCTGTATAAAGATACTGTGGAATCTTTTTACAATTAGGAACACAGCTAATGGTATATTTCCTCTTTCAAATAAATATTAGTGACATAGTAAGTTTAACAAAGTAACTTTCAAGTACCATGCTTAATCTCTATTTATCACTACACGTAAAAGGTTGATACACACTAAACATAGGATGACATGATTTAAACACAAACAGGATTTTGATTATTCTAATAGAGATATGGTGTAAAGATGATGGGGTAACAACACTAAATATCTTCTGGAAAACTTTCTTAAAGATTATGTTAAACTTTGACAAATACATGGTAAGGGAAACAACTGGTAAAAGTGTATTCTTCATGACTGACTTCTCTCCCTTTCTCTTCTCTCTTACTCTTTGTTTTCTTCTTTCTTTTTACTATTCCTTTGAAAATCCATCATGTATTCCCAAACAATAGGTTAAAACCATGAACTGGGATGTGCATGGTGGCTCACAACTGTAATCCCAGCACTCTGGGAGGCTGAGGCGGGTGGGTCATGAGTTCAAGTGATCGAAACCATTCTGGTCAACAGGGTGAAACCCTGTCTCTACTAAAAATACAAAAATTAGCCAGACATAGTGGCAGGTTCCTGTAGTCCCAGCTACTGGGGAGGCTGAGGCAGGAGAATTGTTTGAACATGGGAGGCAGAGGTTGTAGTGGACTGAGATCATAAGTGGGGACCATTTTGAGTAAGGAAGAGAAATATCAGATAAATAAATAAATGAATTCTAGTAATGAAGATTGCATGTTCCATAATCCATTTAAAAAGGAAAAACTTGTTTGGAAGAAAAAAATAAACTTCTTATCAATGAAAAAATAGACAAATTGATAGTTGCATATGCAAAGACAACATCATAAAAGGTAATACAATATTGTATTGCTCACTAAAATATGTGGCAACTTAAAAAGTGATTGCTTGACTTTCATCTATTTTGTAGTGGGGCAAATGATCCTGGAGAGGATAAAACAGTTTTCTGAATTTGAATCCAGATTTTTGGTAATTCATCAGACCTCCTGGGATCTTTTCTATTCCTCGCTCCACTGACTGTTGACTCTTGGAAAATAGACACCCGTAAGCTGATTATGGTGTTCTCATTTTACTGTAAAATTACTGTCAGCTTCCACCCAGCACCTCCTCCCTGTGTCACATGAAGTTAAAAGATTAAATGACTAGCATTCAAAGGAAATCTTACTTCTGGAAGAATCAATCAGTTTTCAAACCAAGCCAATGCTAATCAAAGTTTACTTAAAATCATGTCCTAAAAAACAAAAATGAATTATTGAGGTTTTTCTCCTGATGGGATAGCCCTTCACAGTCTGAATGTTCATGATAAAATCAATCAGGATTTTTTTTTACTATTTTTTATTTCACAGTCATTCTTGATTTTTAAAAAAACATCAGTTCAGCACTGAGCTCCTTCAAAAGACATCTGTTTTTGATCACATGCTATCTGATTACTGAAAAAGAAAGATAAAATATGCATTTAAAATGGGTTTAAAAGATTCTCGAGGGTTGTTGTAATGAAATATTTCTTGTCATTGGTGCCAGCAAAGGAACTACTCTCATATTAAAATAAAATCTAGAATAAAGTAGTTTTAAGATGTAAATCTCTCAAATGGTAGCAGTATTTGTATGAATAAGATGATGAGTGACCTGATCCATAGGTTCCAGGGAATATGCATTTTGTTGGTTCATTCATTTCAATGCAGTACTAGGAAGCATCTATAGGGAAAATAACATAGAACTTTAACCAAAAGGAACTCTTAGACTTGACCAGAGGATATTTAAGTTGTCAGTGGAATTCCTTTGAAAATGATAAAAATGGCTTGACCTAGTAAATACATGTGAGCAGAATCAGTGACTACTGAGTATTAGGACAAGAAGATTGTATATTTGAGTACATATTTCATGCCTCAGGTGTGTTTGAAAGCAGTCATGGCAAGGGCAAAAGACTTTAAGAGCACTATTTCTTCATAAATGTATTGCCTAAAGTGATATTTTGTTATAACAAATTGAAAGTGTACACTTTCATTTAATAAATCATTTTCCCTAAAACTGAAGTTAAAGGCGCTAGAGAAGGTGTCTGTAACAAGCAGAAAGATCTAATTTCCTTAAAATGTCAAATAGATACTTTTTAGGATGATTGTTGATGTGAGGGAGCTCAAATTCCCAGCTTTCTCTAAAACTTTGTTTAACTCTACAGTTCTTCAGATGAGATTTCATATTCTTCTTCTTTCACATTCATTGAGCACCTATAAACTGACAGGGTTTGCAAGTAGATTTCTTGTAGGGATGAAGATGAATACATTCCACATCTAGAAGCCCCCTACCCCAGAGATAAAATTACATAGTTGGCTTAACTCCACAAATAAAGCAAGAATTATTCCTTGGCCTAGAACAAATTAAATGGAAAATGAGCCTATTATTCAGTCTCCATATTCAGAAAGTGTAATGTATTTTCTTGAATGCAGTCTTAAAACCAGACACACAGAACATCTATTGATTATGCATGATAAATGATTATTCTTAGAACATATCAAAAGCTAGAAATCCAAGAATACGTATATATACAGTCATATTGATAAATTGTATGTTTTCGAAGTGATGTTGTCTTTGCTCAAAATCATTTGTCATTTCTTTTTAGAAAATAGCATTTCATAGAGTGTTAAGCATTTTTTAATTTTCGAAATAATTTTTCCTGGAGTATTTTACTTTTTTAAAACAATCTAAAGTTATTCAGACAGAGCTAAAATGTGAGTGATTTAGAAGACATGGCATACGTTTGAGGCTTAAAAAAACATAAACTTATTATATTTCCAGTAAGACGTATTTAAGCTTATAGGTCATAGAGACGATCACACAAGAGGGACTCTATAAATGCATGGGATAATGGCAACAGAATCTGAAAACACTTATAACTTATTATGGCTGTTTTTCTGAAGAGCATGCTTTATTTGTCCATTTAAACTTACATAGAAGGATTACTTAATCCTCCATTAATTTAGAGACATATGGAAAAATGTTCATAAAGCCTACAGATAACATCACGGACATGATAAAACAGAAACTTCTATCATTTACTTTGAAGTTTTTGAGAGAATTCTGATTTGCCAAGAAACTATATGTCCCCAAACCAACCAGATATTTCCTGAGAGAATTTTGAACTCTGGTGAAAATGACTAGAGTGGTACCATGCTATAACTTAAAGGCTCCCATTCTTAACCAACAACACACATTAGCTAGTGCTCAAAGAATTAGACATAGACACTTTAAGTAAAGATTCAAATGCAAAATGGTAACCACTGCCTACACTGGTGGCTTTAAGTTTCTGTCAGACTAGAGAGTCACAGAATTAAAAATTACAATTAAATTGCCTTTTCAGTTTACCAGAGAATTTCCAAGAGTATGTTCAAATTGCTGTTGAATTTGGAAATATGCTACTAAAATGGGTATAGTTTATAAACTGTATATTAAAAGGGTAAGTTTATATTAAATTATTGGCGAGACCAGCTCCCAATACATCAACGTGGGTTTAAGATCTCTCTCTCTCTCTCTCTTTTTTTTTTTTTTAAGATGGGGTTTCACCCTGATGGCCAGACTGGTCTTGAACTCCTGATCTCAGGTGATCCACCCACCTCAGCCTCCCAAATCCTCCCAAAGTGCTAGGATTACAGGCGTGAGGCACCATGCCTGGCTTTTTCTTTTTTTTTTGTTTTTTTTGAGGGGATTTAAGATCTCTCAAAGTGATCCAGTAGTCAGTAAAAAGAAATAGAGACAAGAAAAAGTTTTCCTTAAAGCTCAGCTCAGGGAGACACCACATAATGCCGCTCCATGGATGTTGGACATTACCCTGAAAGCCTCAGTTTTTTATTGCGCTCTTTCAATAGGGAGGGGGAGCGAGGTTACGCAAAGTTTCAGTGATAATTATAAAAAAAGAATACACTTGCAAAAACTGATGCACAAAAATCATGTCTTATTATAAAAGCAGAACAATGTAAAGATAACTTTTGTGTGTCCGCATAGAAATCATACACCTTAGTAAGAATATAGGTTAAACATCATAAAGTTATGATTATTGGCAAGAACATATTGGGCTCACAGCTACAGGAGGAGCAGGGTCTGACACAGGACAGCCAGCCTGACCACAAAACTGCAAGAGGAGGGGGACTCCATGCAGGCCTGGAGGAGCAGTGGGAGAAAAAAGACTTTTACATCCTTATCTTAACCACAGAGACAGGTGCCCCTCATGCGTTCGTTTATAGGCTTTCTATAAGGGTCGCATCCCCTTTCCAGGGCCCTAATAAATATGCCTTTCCTGGTAAAGGAATCTGGGTAACAAACCTCTCCATTACTCGTCCATTTATAGGCTCTCTGCAACGAGAAGTGTATTACGTGCTGCCATCTCTCTCTGGCAGTCAAGCTATGTGGTTAGTCCCTTTCACAGAGTTCCTGTTTCTACCAGCACAGTTCAGCAGAGCCAAAGTCACAAGCTGCAGCTCAGCAGAGCCAGTTACAAGTCACATCTCAGCATTTCACACTGTCCTGTGTTTTCTCAAATATAATCGATACAGTAAATAACAAGCATCACAAAGCAAATAACTCATTTTGCTTTTAGAATAGGTTTCTCTTAGAAACCAAATTCTAAGAGAATTTACAGGTTAAAAATCAACAACAATTTCTTATTGTTGTTTCAGATAGCTTGGGTTTTGCCAATTCTTCCAGAAGCTTAGGGTTGCTCAGTCACCACAGAGGGGTCCAGAGTATTCCTAGCATTAAATATTCCTAGATTTAAAAAATTTCAATTGTTTAACACCCGCCTATGAGTGAGAACATGCGGTGTTTGATCTTCTGCTCTTCTGTCAGTTTGCTGAGAATGATGGTTTCCAGGTTCATCCATGGACGGTGGGGGGTGGGGAGCTGGGGAGAGATAGCAAGGGGAGAAATGCCAGATGTAGGTGATGGGGAGGAAGGCAGCAAATCACACTGCCACGTGTGTTCCTATGCAACAATTTTGCATGTTCTTCACATGTACCCCAAAACCTAAAATGCAATAAAATAAATAAATGGGAAAAAAAAAAGTTTTCCAATAAAAAAATAAAAAAAAAATTTCAATTGAAAAAATTGGTTTGAGATCTTAGAGTAGTTGAAAAGTCTCAAATAATAAAACAATGTCTACTGTAATTATAATAATAAATCCAGTATTTGCAAGTACAATGAGATATGGTTAGAATAGAAGCTCTACTTTGTTCCTCAATATAGCAGACTAGTAGTTATATTAGAAATTGCAGTATAATAAATATATCTGATGGCTTAGTGTAATTAATTTAAATTCTCTACTACTTGACTAAATTTTGTGTAGAGATCAATTCTTGCAGAATGCAAAAGATCACTAGTACGTTTCTACAATGGCCAGTGGCAAGTTGATATTTTTAAATAAGAATCATCATATTTGATTACATGCAGATGGAAAGCATAGCACAAGCCAAATCACTAAGATCCATGTAACTCAGACTTACCCTAGAGCAGTAATTATTTAGAGATCTGGGAAAGAAGAAAAATCCAGCAAAGAAGATTAATAGCATCCAGAGAGAAAATATAAAAACTAGGAGAAAGTGATGCTCTGGAAGTCAAGGATGAAAGTGTTTCAAGGAAAACAAATGTTAATTGGCATGAAACACTGATAAATGAAATGTGGAATGGAATAATGGATTAAACATTGTGGAGAAACTGGTGATCTTGATGAGACAGTTTGATAAAGAGTTGAGGGAGGTAACCTGATTAGTGTGAGTTCAGGAGAATATGGGAGAGCATTAATTCTTTGATTAGTTCTGCTATAAAACAAATAAATAGAGTGGTAGCTACAAATGAAAGTGGGATGAGCAGAAGATTATTTTAAGGTGGGAGAAGCTATAGCATAGTTAAGTGATGATGAAAAAGATTTGATAGAGGTTGTGAAAATACAAATTTCAAAAAGCTAAAAAATATGTTATTCTCAAACAAGTGATTGTCCACTCTTTATTTAACTTATTAATGAGAAAATCAGCAGGAAGCAAAGAAGATTCAGAAAAAGATAGATTAGAAATAAGAATGTAGGAACAAGATTGCAAACTGATATAAAAATCTGACTGATATAGCAATTGAACTATCATCTTTGAGATCATTTTTCCCCCTGTGGGATAGAAATAATGTGTATCTTTACAGATGAAATAATTTGAAATTTATCAGTTCACAAGTTAATGTCTAATTCTACAGGTTTGGGGATATAACCAATATAGATAATAAATCGAACAAAATTACAGGCCTGAAGTTTACTGATTTTAAAAGTCATGTTAAAATGCGCCAACGGTCAGCTCAATTAATAGAGGAAAAGTAGAGTAGACTGATAGACTGATGTGAGAAAACGAGCAGAGTAAAACATTATCCATTTGGTCATGGGTGTTCAATGTAAAATTCTCTTAATCTGAAATATGTTTGAAAAGTTTTAAATAAAAATTTTAGGAAAAATACCAAAGAGCTTAGAGAAAATGCCAAAGATTAAATAGTTCCTAAGGAAGATTCTTAGAAAGTGCTCCAGTATTACTTTAGGAAAGAACAAAGTAATCGTCTTGCCTTATCTTCAAGTTTGAATTCTTGTTTTTCTTAACAGAGGAAAATACTAACGTAGAACAAAGAGGAGAGAATTGCTGGACTAATGGTCAGAGGTAAGCAACAGAAGAGATTCTATGCACAAGAAAAGGTGTTGGCCTTAGCCAGGACCGTCGTCATTGAGAGTATTCCAGGAAGGCAAAATGTCTGGCAAGAAGACAGTTCAGGGTACATAGCGGTAGGGGTTTATGGACATCTCTTCTGAGTGCTTCTGCTGGAGGCCAGAACCAAGAATTGAGAAAAGGAGATTTAAAATAGTCAGTTGAGAATGTGGCAGGGCAAGGGTTGTGTGTGTTTCTCCACCTGTGTTCACTTGTGCAGGTGCAGGCGTGGTTTGGCAGCAGGATGTATTCGACCAAGGGTGTGGTTTTATCAGGTAAAAATGATTGAGTGCAAATGTCTTTGTGGTTCAAGGGGAACAGTCTTTGGTCTGTATTAGTAAGTTTTATGAAACTATTAATGATAAGAAATAAAACACTTTTTACCTAGAAAGAAGTTAATTCAAATAAAATCTGAGTTGTATGATTTTAGCAATCCATCTTTCCATTTCAATTACTCAGTTTACATTTTGGAAGCAATTCTTTGCTCTGTAAAATGAAAAAGTGACAGTCTTTCTGCCTAAGGGCACAAGTTTGGGCATAGTTTTTACACTTTTCAAATAGTGCTTTTTTTTTCCATTAATAATAGTAAAAGCACATTGAAAAGCTTGGTTTAGCAAACAAAATACAGGTAGCTATGTATTGTTATGGAGATGCAATAATAATCGTTAAGAACTGAGCTCTCATAATTGAAGGCACATTAATAAACCCTTAGAATGTAGCCCACAAATAAGAAAGTATTCATAATGAAATTTTATATTGGGTTATCAGAATATGTTTCATGAAACTGCATTTTAAGTGACTTTTTTTAAGCTCTGATTAGCTTTTAATTAAAATCTGAGAAATTATCACTTGTTGCACTTTTGCCTGAAAAAAAATCACCCTACATTATAATGTTAACTCACATCAAACTTTCTCTTCTTAAATGCATGCATTTAACGTCTTGTTACTTAAAAAAAAAATCACCTCATGAAAATTTAGTGAAAAACTAATTATGGTTTTCTACCAGTGTACTTAGACACATAGTGATTGTATTGTTGGTCTATCTTCTTTTCAGTTTCTCTGAAAAGTTGTGTTCCTCAAATGAATAATTACCTACAGAATAATTAACTGTTGTTAATATGGTCTGCTCGTCCCCCTTATACATAAAACCATCACATTCTGTCTTTTGGAAATCTATCTCTGTCATGTTGTATAAGTTTACTGTCCATCACACAACTGGCATCGATCCCTACTCAATTACACAAGAACACAGCACTATATTAAAAGACAAATAAGGTTTTAATTTTAATTATTGACAGTCTGTGAGTCCATGTTCCATTACAGATTAAAAGAAACAATTATTTTTAAAAATAAAGCTGTAATGAAAAGTCTTATGAACACATAGACAGCATGACTCTGTGCAGCGTAAGCCACACCCTCATAAGAAGTGTCTAAATCCTTTAGACCATCATAAATATGGCCATTGCTTTTCTTTGAAAACAAAACTCTTGCAGTACCTGGGAAATTACGACAACATTGGATCATCTGCACTTCTAACTCTGTCGTGCTTTAGAGTGAAGCAGCTATTTGGACATGTAGATTACTCCCTGTGGTAATACATCTGGCTCTGCTAAGATCATGGCAGAAATGTGGTGGGGGCTTCCTTGAGAGTGACAAGAGAATACTAAGTGGCAAAGGACAAGAAAGCAGCAAATCCAGGTAAAAGTTCTCCATGTATAGAACTTGTAGACCTCTTACAGAGTGGTCACTATTGAATGTCCATGAGTATGCTTGAACTCCAAAAGGATCAAACATCTCTATGAATTTCAGGCAAGGACTGCCAAGTCTTTCTGACCTGAGCACTAGAAGAGTGCGAATCTAAAGGATGACAACTTTTCTACAAAACTCAGCACTAAAGGAACGTTATTCCTTTCACCGTACACAGGATACCTGCAATATTAGACACTCCCACAACAAGAATTGAGCTTAGTGAGCAACAGAACAACAGACTATCTCAGGAATCCTAATAGCAAGATAAAAATCAGATATAGTAATCACAATGCCAAGTCAAATAGAACTGCTGGAGTGCTGGAGGAGCAAGATAAACACCTAGAAAAAACTAAATATGTATTCTTTATTTATATATTGATATATATATATTTATATATTTATATATACAGATATATTTATAAAGAATATGTATTCTTTATACTTGTATATGTATATATATAAGTATACATACTTTATACATATACTTGTATATACTCATATATGTATACTTATATATACACTTATATGTGTATATACAAGTATAAAGTAATAGAGTACTTTATATATACACATATATATTATAAAGAATATATATTCTTTATATATATATAAATACACATATATACATATATTATAAATATATATTCTTTATAAATATATATGTGTATATATAAAGTACTCTATATATGGACATATATATAATATATATGGACATAGATATATATGGATATATAATATATGTGGATATATATATATAAAAAGTAGTTTAGGAAATTATAATACAACATGCACATACACACATTCACACACACACAAACTTCCTCAATTCCCTCCTGACTTGTCTTCTTTTGTCTTTAATTTTTAAAATCATCTTTATTGAGACGTAAATGATGTAGAATAAATTGCATATATTTAAAGCATATGATTTTTACACAGCAGCAAATCTATCATCATAATCAAGAAAATAAACATGTTCATTTCCAAAAGAGTCCTTGTGCCCTTTGGTAATGTCCGCATCCCACTCGTCCCAAACACGTTTTCCCTCCATACTTCATTTCCGGGCAACCAAAATATAATACATTGTGTATTCTCTTTTTTCTGGCTTTTTAGATTAAGTATAATATTTTTAGATTCATTCATGTTGTTGTATGTATAAATAGATGATGTTCCTTAATATTTATTTATTTACTTAGAGGCAAGGTCTCGCTCTGCCACCCAGGCTAGAGTCCAGTGGTGTGGTCTTGGTTCACTGCAACCTCTGCTTCCCCTGCTCAAAGGATGCTCCTGCCTCAGCGCCCTAAATAGCTGGGACTACAGGCACGTGCCACTACTCCCGGGTAAATGTTTTTGTATTTTTGGTAGAGACAGGATTTCATCATGGTGCCCAAGCTGGTTGCAATTTTTAATTTTTAAAAATTAATTTTTTAGAGGTAAGATTAAATATAATTAAATATAATTATGTAATTATATTTAATCTTACCTCTGACGTAAGATGATTTCTCATCGTGGTTTTTAGAGGTAAAATTAATATAAATTAATTTTTATTATTTTTGATTGACATAATAATTGTACATATTTATCAGGTACAGTGTGATATTTCAACATGTTTACAATAAAAAATGATCAAATCAAGGCAATTAACATTTCCTTCACCTGAAACATGTATCACGTATCATGAAAATACTCTTCTAGCTTTTGAAAATATGTAATAAATTATTATTGTTAATTATAGTTATAACACAGTGTTATAGAACACTAAAACTTTTTCCTCCTATCTATATAATTTTGTATCTACTATCCAGCCTCTCCCTATCCTCTTCTTCCCCTTATACTTCCTTGCCTTTGGTAACCAATATTCTACTCTTTACTTCTATGAGATCAAATTGATTTGGTGCCACAAAACAGCAAGAACATGCAGAATTTATCTGTGCCTGATTTATTTTGCTTTACACGATATCCTCCAGGTAATTGATCTTGCCGTGAATGACAGTATTTCATGCTTTCTTATGGCTGAATAGTGTTTTCTTTTGAATATATACCCCACATTTTGCCTATCCATTCATCTGTGCATGAACACTTAAGTTGATTCCACATCTTAGCTATTGTGAATAGTGTTGTGATAAACATGAGGATGTAGCTATCTCTTTGATGTTATCTCTTTGATAGTGACTTCCTTTCTTTTGAATATGTACTCGGCAGTGGAATTGCTGAATCATATCTTAGTTCTATTTTTAGTTTTAGAGAAACCTCAAAACTGGTTTTCATAATAGCTGTACCCATTTACATTCCCAGCAGCAATGTATAAAGCTTCCCCTTTCTTCGCATCTCCACCACCATCTGTCATTGTTAATCTTTTTGCTAAAATAGTCATTTTAACTGAGGTGAGATGATTTCTCATCGTAGTTTTTATTTGAATTTCCCTGATTATTAGTGTTGTTAAGCATTTTTCCCCATAAATCTGTTATCAACTGGTATGTCTCCTTTTGAGAATGTCCATTTAGATCATTTTCTCATTTTTTAAAATTGGATTATATGTGTGCTTGCAGTTGATTAGAGTTCCTTATATATGCTGGATATTAGTTTCTTGTCAGATAAATAATCTGCAAATATTTTCTCCTGTTATGCAGGATGTCTTTTCACTCTGCTGATCATTTCTTTTGCTGTGCAGAGTTTTTTTAGTTCGATACAGTTTCATTTGTCTATTTTTGTTGCCTGTGCTTTCAAAGTCTCACCCATAAAACTTTGCTCTAACCAATGTCTGGAAGTATTTCTCCTATGTTTGTTCAGCGAGTGTCATAGTTTGTGTCTCACATTTAAGGGTTACCTATTTGATTTCATTTTTTGATACGGTGACAGATACGGGTCTAGTTTCATTTTTCTGCATATGGAGATCCAGTTTTCCCAGCACCATTTGTTGAAGATACTGGATTTTCCCCTGCAATGCATGTCCTTGGCACCCTTGTCAAATATCAGTTGGTTCTAAATAGGTAGATTTATTTCTGAGTCCTCTATTCTAATCCATCTATGTCTGTTTCTATGCCAGTGCTATGCTATTTTTTTGACTACAGTTTTATAGTATATTTCAAAGTCAGATGCTAAGATTCCTCCAGCTTTGTTCTCTTTACTCAGGACTGGTTTGGCTATCTGGGATCTTTTGTGGTTCCATAAGAATTTGGGGATTGTTTTTTTAATTTTTGTGCAGAATGCCATCGGTATTTTGATAGGGATAGCATTCATTCTGTACATCACTTGGGGTAATATGGTCATTTAAAAATTATTTCAATGCATAAACATGGGACATCTTTATATTTTGTTGTGTGTACTTTTAAAATTTCTTTTGTCAATATTTTATAACTTTCATTGTAGAGCTATTTCCCTCTTAGTTAATTTTTTTCTAGATAATTTATTTATTTTGTAGCTATTGTATGGGATTGCTTCCTTAACGTTTTTATCCGGTTTGTTATTGGTTTATAGAAACACTACTGATAGTTATATTTTGATTTATCTTGCAACTTTATTGAATTCACTTATCAGTCCTAAAAGCTTTTTGGTGGAATCTTTAGTTTTTTTCTCTATATAAGATCATGTTGTCTGTAAACAGGAACAATTCGACTTTCTCCTTTCCCCTTTCCAATCTGGATGACCTTTGTTTCTTTCTCTTGCCTAATTGCTCTCTCTAGGACTTCCAGTTCTATGTTAAATACAAGTGGTTATAAGCGAGTATGTTTACCATTTTCCAGTTCTTAGAGAAAAAGCTCTCAGCTTTTTCCAGTTCACTACGATGTTAGCTATGGATTTGTCATATATGATCTTTATTGTTTTGCTTCTATACCTAATTTGTTGAGAGTTTTTACCATGAAGGAGTGTTAAGTTTAAACAAATGCATTGCCTGAGATTATATTTTTTGTCTTTCATTTTGTTGATGCGGTACATCACGTTTATTGGTTTTCATATGCTGAACCCCCCCTTGCATCCTTGGTATGAATCTCATTCATCATGACATGTTATTCTGTGATATGTTATTGGATTTGGTTAGTATTTTGTTTAAAATTTTTGCATCAGGGATATTGGTCTGTAATTTTTGCATGTGTGTGTGTGTGTGTCCTTTTTTGGTCTGGGTACCAGGATAATGCTGACATTGTCGCATGACTTTTGAAGAAATTCCTCCTCTCGTATTTTTGGGGATAGTTTGAGAAGAACTGACCCCAGTTTTTAAACTTTTGGTATAATTTACCAGTGAAACTATTCAGTCCTGTGCTTTTTTGTTGTTGTTGTTGAGAGACTTTTATTTCTGATTCAACCTTGTTACTCATTACTGATTTATCCAGGTTTTCTGTTTCTTCCCTGTTCAATCTTGGCAGGTTGTATGTGTCCATAAATTTATCCATTTCTTCTAAGTTTTCCTTTTTGTCAATGTATACTTGTTCATAATAATCCTAACTATCCTTTCTATTTCTGTGGTATCAGCTCTAATGTCTCCTTTTTTACATCTATTTTTTTTTTTTTTTATTTGGGCCTTACCTCTTTTTTCTTACTTATCTAATGGTTTACAGATTTTGATTACCTTTTTAAAAACAATTTTTGTTTCATTGATCTTTTCTAATGTTTTTGGCTCTATTTTGTTTAGTTTTGCTCTGATCTTTATTATTTCTTTCCTTCTACTGATTTTCAGTTTCGTTTCCTCTGGTTTTTGTAATTCCTTGAGAAACTTTTCTAGTTTCTAGGCCTTGAGGCTTTGTTAGGTTGTTTATTTGAAATCTTTCCACATTTTGATGATGGCATGTATTGCTATAAGCGTCCCTCTTAGCACTGCTTTTGCTGTAATCCCATAGATTATGCTATATTGTGTTCCTACATTCATTTGTTTCAATAAATTTTTAAATTTCCTTTCTAATTTCTTCATTGAATTTGTCTTTCAGGAACATGCAATTTCTAAAGTTGCATTTGTAAAGTTTCCAAACTTTCTCTTATTGATTTCTACTTTTATTCCATTGCGGTTTAAGAAGATACTTGATACGATAGTAATTTAAAAAAATTTGTTGATACGTGTTTTGTGACCTATGTTTTGTGGCCTAGGATATGGTCTATCCTAGAGAATGTTATATTCATTGCTGAGAAGAATATATATTTTGAGTCACTGGATGAAATGTTCTGTAAATGTCTGCTTGGTTCATGTGGTATGTAGTGCAATTTAAATCCAATGTTTCTTTCTTGATCTTCTTTCTAGATGACATATCCAATGCTGAGTGTGTGGTGTTAAAGTTCCCAAGAATTACTGTACTCAAGTGTACTTCTCTTTAGAGCTACTAATATTTGCTTTTTATATCTGGTTGCCTAGTGTTGAATGCACATATACTTACAATTTTGATATCGTTTTGCAAAATTGATGCTTTTATGATTATTTATTAACTTTATCTTTTTTTACAGTTTTGACCTGAAGCTTATTTTATTGGATGTAAGTCAAACTACTCCTGCTTACTTCTAGTTTTAATTTATGTGGAATATATATTTCCATTTCTTCACTTTTGACCTATGTATTTACACAGGTAAGTGAGTTTCTTGTAGATAGCATATAGTTCATTCTTATTTTTAAAATCCATTCAACCAGTGTATATCTTTTAACTGGAAATTTATACGATTTACATTCAACATTATTATTAATAAGATGAGGACTTATTCCTGCCAGGTCATTAATTTTTTCTGGCTGTTTGGTGTATCTTTTTAAAGAATTCTCTCACATCATTTATATTTGTGGTTTGGTGGTTTTCTGCAGTGATAAGATTCTTTTCCTTTCATTTTCTCATTTGTATATTTGCTCTTCCAGTGAGGTTATTTTCTAGGTGGGGCAAATTCATGGTGGTGGTTATCATCTTTTCACTTTCAGAACTCCCTTAAGCATTTTTTGCAAGTCTGTCTAGGGATGATAAATTCTCTGAGTTGCTTTTCTGAGAAAGACTTTACTTCTTCGTTTCTGAATAACAACTTCCTGGGTATAATATTCTTGGCTTACAGGATTTTTTTTCTTTTATCACTTTGAAGATATCATCCCATTATCTCCTCATCTGTAATGTTTCCGCAGAAATTTGCTGTTAGTCTAATGGTTACCCCTTTATAAGTGACTTGACACTTTTGCTGTTTTAGAATTCTCTTGTTGTTAATTTTTGATATTTTCAATATAATGTGCCTGGGAGAGGACGTTTTTATATTGAATACATTTGTGGAATTTTGAGCTTTTTGTATCTGAAGGTCCACATCTTTCCCAAGACTTGAGTTTTTAACTGTTATTTTATTAAATAGGTTTTCTATGCCACTTCCCATTGCTTCTCCTTTTGGTACTCCTATTACAAGAATATTTGTTCTTAATGGCATCCCATAATTCCATTGGCTTACTTTGCTATTTTTTTATTTTCCATTTTGTCTGATTTTTGTAATTTGTCTTCAAGTTTAGAAACTTTTTTTCTTCTGTGTCATCTACTCTGTTGCAGCTCTCAATTGTATATTTAATTTCATTAATTATTTAGCTCCAACAATTCTGTATGTTTCTTCTATATATCTATCTATGTTGAATTTCTCTTTCAGATTATACATTATTTTCCTGATTTCGTTGAATTGTTCATCTGTAGTCTTTTGAATCTGAAAAGATTTCCTTATTACGATTATTTTGAATTTCTTTTCTTTGGGGACTATTATTGGAGAATTAGTTTATATATATATATATATATATATATGTGCACACATTTTTTTGGTCCTTAATGTGAGTGTGTGTGTGTGCATGTGTACCTATCTTGATATCTGCACATCTGGTGGAACTGTCACCTATTCAAATTATATTAAATAGCTTTTGTAGGGAAAGACTTTTTCCTGTATTTGTATCCTGTGATGTTGGATGAGTAACATACTTTGGCTTTGGTACTGAGTTGGTACATTAGTACAGTCTTGTGTGATTTATTCATCTATAATCAATGTTAGCAGTGTCTTTGAGTGGCTCAATGGCCTAGGCTGATAGTGTTTGTGGTGGCAGTGGCTTGGCTCTACCGTGGGGAGGAGCTGCTGGGTGAGATGACTCTTTGTCACTATGGAGAAATATGCTGGGTGTGTCAGCTTTGCTGGTCACAGGGGCAGCTTTCCCTGAAGCAGTGGGTACTGGTCAGTACAGTCCTCAAACTATGAAGGTGTATGCAGTGCATCATCGCCTTGCTCCTCAATGGGGTGGGATTGCTGGCAACATGAGCACCAAGCACTGGTCCTCAGGCATGGGAATGGGGAGTTCATGCATCAGTTCCCTCCGTTTTGGGGGTGATCACCCTGCTGTGTTGGACCATCTGTTTTTTTGAGCAATGTGTGGGCACAGGTGCCAGGTTTACAGTTTTACCACTGGGTCAAACTGGGGTTGTGGTATTACAGCCTTTTGTGTGGGTGTGGTGAGATAACAGCAAGGTCTCTGGAATGGAGAGACACAGGGGCTGTTGGCACCCATGGAAGGATGCATTCTAGCAGTGGCTCTGTTCTCAAAATGGCATCAAGCTATGGCAGTTTGGGTCCCAGGGTAAGGCGGACCCAGTATGATTTCCTTTTCTGCAGCATTGTAGCCATGTGGACACCAGGCAGCTCCCCATACTGGATTCAGGGAGGACTGTAGGACTTTTCTGTAGCAGGCACACATGGCAGTAATGGGGGCAGCTGAAGATTTAGCACTTACCTATTACCTGCAATGAAGAGACTTTTTTGGCTCCAACTCGATCCCTGCTGGGTGCTTTGCTTGCCTTGCTGTTGCCATCCCAAGTTTCTGTGCTTTAGAGGGTTTCTATCACTTCCTTGCTAAATTTCAGTGTTCTCCCCTAGGTATTCCACCTAGAGTTTAGTTTTATAATTGTGTTGATTTCTCTTTGTGGAAGACATAGGTGTTGAGCAACTTCAGTCAGCCATTTTAATGTGTTTATTATTTTTTAATGTTGAATAGCGTTCCACTGTATCTACCAAACTTTTTTTTAGCCATTACATAATGAGGGGCATTTGGGCATTTTAATATTTTCAAATAAATTACAATAAAAGCTTCTTCTAATATTTATTTGCAAGTGTATTAAAACATGCATTTGTGAAATATCAAAGAGTGAGATGATAGAATTGTTTGAAAGATCTACACTTAATTATTTAAGAAATGACTACATTGCTTTTTAAAACAATTTTACAGTTTTCCATTCTGACCAGCAATATGTGGAATTACCAGTTGCTTCATTTCCTTGCCATCATTGGTTATGGGCTTTCCTTTTAAATTTTAGACATTCTCATAGATATTTGACATTATTTTATTGTAGTTTTAATATTTATTTCCTTAGTGAGTGATAACATTGCGCATCACTGCAGGTGCTTATTTCTCGTTCATACATTCTCACTGGTGAAGTGTCTACAATATTTTAAAAACTGCTTCATTTAATTTGTAATAGTTGAGTTTTGAGATCTCTTTTTATATTCTGGATACAAGTACACATTTGTGGCTTATCTTTTTATTCTGTTTTTTGAGGAGTAGATGTTTTTCCTTTTTCTTTCAGTTGTATTATATTTTATTGAGCCATTAAAGTGTGTAAAAATTAACAGTAGATGGTTAGCATGGAACAAAACAAAGAACAAAGAGTTTGTAACAGTTTCTAAAATCTGGGATACAGAAGTCATGTTTCCAAAAAATAATTCCAAAATTCCTGCATTTTTTTTCAGATCACATAATTACTTTTTATTTTATATATATATATAAATCACAAACATGACCTTAGGCTGTAATAGGAAAGCTCAATTACTCTCTGTCTGACACACACACACACACACACACACACACACACATCCCATTTATTCACCTCCATTCTCCCTCTCTCCAGTTCAAAATCCAAGAGATTAAAACATGTTTTTAATTTTGATTAACTCCAATTTAAAGAAAATATAAGTTAGAGAATATGTTTTTCATGTTGTACAAAAAAAAAAAAAAAATCCTTCCCTAAAACAAGGTCAGCAAGTTTTTCTCCTATATTTTCTTATACAAGTCTTATTCTTTTAACTTTCATATTTAGGTATATGATTCATTTTGAGTTAATGTATGTATACAGTATAAGTTTTAGGTCGAAGTTCAATTTTTTGCAAGCAGATGTACAATTGTCTCAGATCATTTGTTGGGTTAACTTTTCTTTTTGCACCGAATTAACTTTTTATATTTGTCAAAAATCCACATATATGTAATAATTTATTTCTGGGCATTTTATTCAATTCCACTAAAGTATTTACCTTCTTGTCAGCACTGCCTTTATCAGTGAAACTTTAAAATGATATTCGCAGTATGAATCTTCCAACATTGCTATTCTTTTTCAAAGTTGTTTTATCTAGGTTATTTTTAATTCCATTTGAATATTAGAAATGGCTTATCAATTTTTACGTAAACATTACTCGGACATTGATTAGAATTTTAATGAATCTGTACATCAGTTTGCAAGTAACTGACTTCTTAAACAATATTGGAATTTTATTCATTAACACATGACTTTATTCATTTAATTCATCTTTAATTGCTCTTAAAAATGGTTTGTAAATGTTGGTATGCATGTCTTATCTTTTTTATTATATTGATCTCTAAGTCTTTTATATTTTCTTTTTAATTATTCGGTTATTTATTTATTTATTAGAGACTGGATCTCAGAATGTTTCCTGGACTTGTCTTGAACTCCTGGCTTCAAGTGATCCTCCCACCTTGGCCTCCCAAAGTGCTTGGATTATAGGTGTAAGCCATTGGACCTGGCCTTATAATATTTTTTTCTGTGTCATGAGAAATTGTATTTTCATTATAATTTTCAAGTATTTGTTGCTAGTATATAGAAATATAACTAAATTTTTATATTCAGCTTCTATCATACCACATTGGTAAATTCACTTAGTTATAGCATCCTTAAAAAAATTCCATAGCATTTTATACACGGATGATAATATATTCTACGAATAAGGTAGTTTTGTTTCTTCCTAACTGGGGTGACTTTTTTTCTTTTAAAAAATTATGCCACTGGCTAAAACATGCCATACAAAGTGAAGAAAATTTTAAGAAAGGACTTTTTTGCCTTGTTTATGACCTTGGGTTAAAAGCATTCAATTACTCATCATTAAATATTCTGATAGCAGTATGTTTTTCATAGATACCCTTATTAGCATGAGGAAGTTCCCGTATATTTATAGTTTGCTGAGAGTTTTTATTGGGAATGGATGACGGATTTTGTCAGTGCTTTCTCTGCATCTAATGAGATGACCATCTGTTTTTAAGTTTATTCATGTGAGGAATTACATTGATTTAACTTATTTAAAATAGATTTCAGTTTTAGAGCAGCTTTAGATTTAAAGAAAACTTGAGAAAATGCTATGTGTTACCATGGATTCTACACCAGTGCCCTCTATTAATATACCTTAGATCACTATGACAAATTTATTACCACTAATGAAAAATATTGATACATTATTAACTAAAATCCATAGTTTATTCAGATTTCCTTTGTTTTCACTTAACGTTCTTTTCCAGGATTCCATCCAGGGTACCATACTACATTTAAATATGTCAACTTAGGTTCCTTTCGGCTGTAACAGTTTCTTATATTTTCCCTGTGTTTGAATATTGTTTGAAGAGTATTGGTTAGGTATTTAATAAAACATCCTCTTTGGAATTATTCTGAAGCTATTCTTGTGATTAGATTAAGATTATGGATTTTAGGTAGTAAAAGCACTAAGGTATAATATGATTTTCATTACATCATATTAACAGTACATACTATCCATATGGTTTATAACTGTTGATGTTGACCTTGATCACTTGTCTAAGGTATTGTCAGATTTCTCTACTGTAAGGTTATTCTATTTATCTCCCTCTTTTCATATTGTACTTTTTAGAAGGAAGTCACTATGCATATCTTACAGTAAATAAAAGGGCATTTATTGATTTTTCAAAATGTTAAGCAAAATTTGCTTTCTAAATTAAAAACTTCTTGGTCATCATGTACTATAATTTTCATGTAATGTTTTCTCAGATTTGTTAAAATGTTAAGGATATTGATTGTTTATGAAGGATATTGATTTACCAATTGTTTTTTTCATATTATTTCTTTAGTTTTCATATAACAATAATACTGGCTTCATAGAGAGAGGAGAAGAATATTCCCAATTAAATTTTATGAATGGGTTTTAGAGTTCTTTTTTTCTTCCTTAAATTTTTGACAGAATTCCTCAGGGAAGCCATCTGGACTAAGGATTTTCTTTGTAGGAAGAATTTTCACTACAAATTCAGTTTTTAAAATAGATATAGAATTATATTTATTTTAAAGATATAATTTAAAATTATTCCAGTTATCCATGTCTGCCTGTGTGAGCTTTTCTACTCTGTGCCACTTGAGAAATTTGTTCATTTCATCTAACATGAAAAATGTATTAGCATGATATTGTTCATAATATCCCCTTATTGTCATTTTAATATCTGATATTTTAATATCTGTGATTACAGTGTTGTATAATTTTTAATTAGGTCAAATTGACTAGCTCAAATTTTCCATAGAAATATTTTATCTTCTTTTTTAGGTTTTTTAGATATGGTTCAAAAAGGAGAGGTAATTTTGTAATTTTAAAAGTAATAAATGATTTCATTTAAAAATTGCACTTTATGAGACACCATTAAGAAAATGAAAACACAAACCAACAATTAGGAAATATATATATATATAAAATGCATTTCTGATAAAAAAAATTGTATCCCAGATAAAACAAAAACTCTTACAACCCAATAAAAAGACAAATAACCAATTAAATTTTTAAAAGTATTTGAATAGACATTTCACCAAAAGCCACATGCACATTAAAAGATGCTCAACACTGTCAGTTGTCAGGGTAATATAAATTAATACAACGAGATAACATTTCACTTCCAACAGAATTCCTTCAGTTTTTTCAAAGAATTAAAACCAAAAAACAAATGGTAACAAGTACTTACAAGGATATAAAGAAACTAGAATCTTGTGCATTGCTAGCCCAGAATTTAAAATGATACATCAGTTTTGGAGAACAGTTTGATAATTTCTTAAACTTAAATATACATCTACCATAAGACTCAGCTATTCCACATCTAGGTATTCTCCCACAAGAAGTGAATATATATACCCACACAAAGAATTGTATATGAATGTTCATAGCACCATTATTTATAAGAGCCAAAAAGTTGAAACAACCCAAACAACCATAACCTGATGAATAAACAAAATGTTGTGTATTCATAAAATAAAATATTATTTTCTAATTGCTATAGTTTGAATGTACCAAACAAAACTCATGTTGAAAGTTAGTTGCTGATTTGACGGTATTGGGAGGCAGAACATTTAAGGGGTAATTAGATGTCCTCCTGAATAAAATAATGCCATAATTGTAGGAGTGAATACTGATAGAAATGGTAAGTTTTGTTCAATTTCTCTCTCTTGGGCTTGCTTGGCCTTCCACCATATAATAATGTAGGAAGAAGGCCCTTGCTAGTTGCCAGTGACATGCTCTTGGAGTTCTCAGCTACCAGAACTGTGAGGTAAATATACTTATTAAAAGAAAATAATAATAAATATTCACTCATTATAGCTGCAAAAAAAAGGGACTAAGAAAATAAAAAAAAGAAAGTTCTGACATTCATTACAACATGAATGAACCTTGAAAGCATTTTATTAAGTAAATTAAGTCAGTTTCAAAGTAGCATATATAGTACGATTCCATTTATAAAATACACTTACAATAGACCATCTGTAACAACAGAAACTAGGTAAGAGTTTCCTGGGGCTGGAAGTTGGTAAAGTGTTAGGGAGTGATTGCTAATGGGCAGAAGGGAACTTATTGGCATGATAAAAATGTTTTAAAACTGAATTGTGTTTATGTGTAGAACTCAGTAAGTTTACTA
Organism: Sapajus apella; assembly: GCF_009761245.1. Classification (NCBI taxonomy): domain Eukaryota; kingdom Metazoa; phylum Chordata; class Mammalia; order Primates; family Cebidae; genus Sapajus; species Sapajus apella. The sequence goes on from NW_022437019.1 coordinate 5,112,965, forward strand.
AAAATAATTGAACTAGCGGGGTGATCTAAGATGGCCGAATAGGAACAGCTCCAGAGAGCAGTTCCCAGCAAGAACAATGCAGAGGGTGAGTGCTCACCACATTTCCAACCAAGTTTTCACTGACCACAGACCAAGAGATTCCCAGGCCGAAAAGTACCATAAGTTTTCAGTACAGGTGGTGCCACAGGTAGATGCACAGAAACTCACACAAATCTGGGTGGCCATTTCAATTAGCACCTGGAATGCCTAGGAGACAGAGCCACCAATTCAACTGAAAGAGAGGGGGCTGAGACAGGGAGCCACGCGATCTGGCTCAGTGGGTACCACCGCCACAAAACAAGCAATCTGAAATGCTCTGGATTGAGAGTTTCACAGCAAGTGCAACTGGACCTGGGACAGTCCAGCTCAGTGGGGGGAAGGGCATCTGCCACTACCAAGGCAGTTCACACAGCAACTGGGCAGAGCCTGTGGCAGCTCAGCAACACCTCTGCTGTCAGACTGTGACTAGAATACCTCGTGTGGGGCAGGGCGTATCTGGAAAAAGGCAGCAGAACTACAGAAACTTATAAATAAAGCTGACCTTCCTAGGTCAGAGCACCTAGGAAAAGAGGTGGTTATGAGTTAAGCTGCAGCAGACTTAAAGGTACCTGCCCAACAGCTCTGTATGGAAGAATGGAGCTCCCAGCACAGCACTTGAGCTTCTTTAAGTGCCAGGCTGTCTCCCTAAGCAGCTCCCTGACTCCCGTATACCCAAAGAGAGACCTCATAAAGGAGAGCTCAGGTTGATATCTGGCGGGTACCCTTCTGGGACGAAGACAACAGAAGAAGAAACCAGCAGCAACCCTTACTGTACGGCAGGAACAACCAACACCAGCCACTCCAAAAATGTAAAAAATGGTAAAGACCATCTATACAATAAAGAAAATGTGTCAACTAACAGGCAAAACATCCAGCTAGCATCAAAATGACAGGATCAAATTCACACAGAACAATATTAACCTTAAATGTAAATGGACTAAATGACCAAAACAAAAGATACAGACTGGCAAATTGGATAAAAAGTCAAGACCCATTGGGTGCTGTATCCAGGAAACCCATCTCACTTGCAAGGACACACATAGGCTAAAAATAAAGGGATGGAGGAAGATTTATCAAGCAAATGGAGAGCAAAAAAAAGTCAGGAGTTGCAATCCTAGTCTTTGATAAAATGGACTTTAAACCAAAAAAGATCAAAAGAGACAAAGAAAGGCATTACATAATGGTAAAAGGATCAATGCATCAAGAAGACCTAATGATCCTAAATATATATGCACCCAATACAGGAGCACCCAGGTACATAAAGCAAGTTCTTAACGACCTACAAAGAGACTTAGACTCCCACACAATAATATTGAGACTTTGACACTCCACTGTCAATATTAGACAGATCAACGGGACAGAAAATTAACAAGGACTTGAACTCAGATCTGGACCAAGTAGAACTTTTAGATATCTACAGAAATCTCCATCCCAAATCCACAGAATATACATTTTTCTCAGGACCGCATTGCACCTACTCTAAAATTGACCACATAATCGGAAGTAAATCACTCCTCAGCAAATGCAAAAGAACAGAAATCATAATAAAGTCTCTCAGACCACAGGGCAATCAAATTAGAACTCAGAATTAAGAAACTAACTGAAAACCGCATAATTTCATGGAAACTGAACAACGTGCTTCTGAATGTTGACTGGATAAACAATGAAATAAAGGCAGAAATAAAGATGTTCTTTGAAACCAATGCAAACAAAGACACAACGTACCAGAATCTCTCAGACATTTTTAAGCAGTGTCTAGAGGGAAATTTATAGCAATTAATGCCCACCAGAGAAACAAGAAAATATCTAAAATCAACACCCTATCATCAAAATTGAAAGGGTTAGAGGAGCAAGATTAAAAAAACTCAAAAGCTAGCAGAAGACAAGAAATAACTGAGATCAGAGCAGAACTGAAGGAGTTGGAGACACACACACAAAAAAAATGCTTCAAAAAATCTATACATCCAGGAGCTGGTTTTCTGAAAAGATCAACAAAATCGACCGCTAGCCAGTTTAATAAAGTACAGAAGAAACAAATAGATGCAATAAAAACAAAAAACGGGATATCACCACCGATTCCACAGAAATACAAACTACCATCAGAGATTACTACAAACAACTCTATGCACATAAACCAGTAAACCTCGAAGAAATGGATAAATTCCTGGACACTTGCATCTTCCCAAGCCTAAACCAGGAAGAAGCTGAAATCTTGAACAGGCCAATAACAAGGGCTAAAGTTGAGGCAGCAATTAATAGCCTACCCTCCAAAAAGAATTCAGTTCCAGACGGGTTCACAGCTGAATTCTACCAGACATACAAAGAGGTGCTGGTACCATTCCTTCTGAAACTATTCCAAAAAATACAAAAAAGGGAATCCTTCCCAAATCATTTTATGAGATCAACGTCATCCTGATACCAAAACTTGGCAGAGACTCAACAAGAAAATAAAACTTCAGGCCAATATCCATGATGAACATAGATGCAAAAATCTTCAATAAAATACTGGCAAATCGACTGCAACAGCACATGAAAAAGCTTATCCATCATGATCAAGTACGCTTCATCCCGGGGATGCAAGGGTGGTTTAACATACGCAAGTCTATAAACGTAATCCACCACATAAACAGATACGAACACAAAAACCATGCTATTATCTCAATAGATGCAGAGAAGGCCTTCAACAAAATCCAACAGCCCTTTATGCTAAAAACTCTCAATAAACTAGGTATTGACAGAACATATCTCAAAATAATAAAAGCTATTTACAACAAACCTACAGCCAATATCATACTGAATGGGCAAAAACTGGAAGCACTCCCTTTGAAATCTGGCACTAGACAAGGATGCTCTCTGACTACTCCTATTCAACATAGTACTGGAAGTTCCAGCCAGAGAAATTTGGCAAGAAAAAAATCTAAGGCGTATTCAATTATGAAACGAGGAAGTCAAATTGTCTCTATTTGCAGATGACATGATTGTATATTCAGAAGACCTTATCATCTGAATCCAAAATCTCCTTAAACTGATAAGGAACTTCAACAAAGTCTCAGGATACAAAATCAATGTGAGAAATCACAAGCATTTCTATACACCAATAAGAGACTAACAGAGAGCCAAATCATGAGTGAACTCGCATTCACAATTGCTACAAAGAGAATAAAATACCTAGGAACACAACTAACAAAGGATGTAAAGGAACTCTTCAAGGAGCACTGCAAACCACTGCTCAAGGAAATAAGAGAGGACACAAACAGATGGAGAAAACATTCCATGTTCATGGTTAGGAAGAATCAATATCATGAAAATGTCCATACTGTCCAAAGTAATTTACAGATCCAATGCTATCCCCATCAAGCTACCAATGACCTTCTTCATAGAAATGGAAAAAACCACCTTAAACTTTATATGGAACCAAAAGAGAGCCCACATAGCCAAGACAATAAATTTATACCAATAAATGCCCTCCATAGCATTTATATGGTGGGCATTTATAAGCAAAAAGAACAAAGATGGAGGCATCACGCTACCTGATTTCATACTATACTATAAGGCTACAGTAATCAAAACAGCATGGTACTGGTACCAAAACAGAGATATAGATGAATGGAACAGAACAGAGGCCCTGGAGGCAACGTCATACATCTACAACTATCTGATTTTTGACAAACCTGACAAAAACAAGCAATGGGGAAAATATTCCCTGTTTAATAAATGGCACTGGGAAAACTGGCTAGTGGTGTAGAGAAAGCAGAACTGGAACCCTTCCTGACACCTTACACTAAAATTAACTCCAGATGGATTAAAGACTTAAACATAAGACCTAACACCATAAATGCCCTAGAAGAACACCCAGGCAAAACCATTCAGGACATAGGCACAGGCAAGGGCTTCATGATTAAACACCAAAAGCATTGGCAACAAAAGCCAAAATAGACAAATGGGGCCTAATTAAACTCCAGAGTGACCTGGCAACCAACAGAATGGGAAAAAATTTTAGCAATCTACCCATCTCACAAAGGGCTAATATCCAGAATCTACAAAGAGCTAAAACAGATTTACAAGAAAAAAGCAAACAAATCCATCCAAAAGTGAACAAGGGATATGAACAGACACTTTTCAAAAAAAGACATATATGAGGCCAACAAATATATGAAAAAATGCTTATCACCCTGATTATTAGAGAAATGCAAATCAAAACCGCATTGAGATACCACCTTAAGCCAGTTAGAATGGTGATCGTTAAAAAATCTGGAGACAACAGATGCTGGAGAGGACGTGAAGAAATAGGGACACTTTTATACTATTGTTGGGAGTGTAAACTAGTTCAACCATTGTGGAAGACAGTGTGGCACTTCCTCGAGGACCTAGAAATTAAAATTCCATTTGACCCAGCAATCACATTACTGGGTATATACCCAAAGGTTTATAAATCATTCTATTATAAAGACACATGTGCACATATGTTCATAGTGGCAGTGCTTACAATAGCAAAGACCTGGAACCGACCTAAATTCCCATTGACGATAGACTGGGCAAAGAAAATGTGGCACATATACACTATGGAATACAATGCAGCCATAAAAAATCATGAGTTCATGTCCTTTGTAGGGACATGGATGAATCTGAAAACCATCATTCTCACTAAACTGACACAAGAACAGAAAATCAAACACAGCATGTTCTCACTCATAGGTGAATGTCGAAAAATGAGAACACAGGGACACAGGAAGGGCAGCATCACACACTGTGGTCTGTTGTGGGGGGCAAAGGGAGGGATAGTGAGGGGGTGGGGAGGTCGGGAGGATAACATGGGGAGAAATGCCAAATGTAGGTGATGGTGGGATGGAGACAGCAAACCACATTGCCATGTATGTACCTATGCAACAATCGTGCATGATCTGCATATGTACCCCAGAACCTAAAGTACAATAAAAAAAAGAAAAAATAATAATTGAACTATATACTAAAAATAAGTAAATTGTGGTGAACATAAATTGTTCTTCAATAAAGTTGTTCAAAAGAATATATATACAACAAATAAGAAAACTGAAATTTGTTCTAAATATTAGATATTAGAAAAATATGTTTTCTTATGTGTAATAGTTATATTATTAATTTATATAATAAAGTACTTATTACAATGAAGTTTCATAATGTTTGTGACCTACTTTCAAGTGGTTCAGCAATATATTACACACACAGGTAAGGGAAATATGCTAAAATATTAATGGTTGTTGAACTACACAGAAATTATATAGGTATCATTTGCAGTAATATTCAACACCTCAAGCTGAAATATTTTATTTTATTTTATCTTTAGAGATATGGTCTCTTTCTCTTGCCCAGGCTGGAGTGCAGTGGCACAGCAATAGCTCACTACAGCCTCAAACTCCACGGCCCAAGTGATCCTCCTGCCTCAGCCTCCTGAGTAGCCACAACTACAGGTGTGTGCCACCACACTTGGCCAATTATAAAAAGTATTTTGTAGAGACAGGGTCTTACTATGTTGCCTAGGCTGTTCTTAAACTGCTGGGCTCAAGCAATCCTCCCATCTTGGCCTACCAAATTGCTGGTATGATAGGCATAAGCCACCATGCCCAGCTTAAAAAAAAACTTATAATAGAAATGTTGTAAAAAATGTCATATCATATTAAATGTTGGAAAAGCATCAGGAAAATTAATCAGCCATTCTTTGTGAAAACTCTAACTGAAGTAGAAATAGAAGTAAATGACTTCACATTTAAAAAAAACCCAATTATTATAAGCTTTAAGCACATATTGTACTAATATTTATTGAGATATTAAGCCTATTTTAAAGTAAATCAGAAACTAGAGAGTAACATCTGCTAATATAATTTTGATTTAATATTGTATCTACATTTTTAAATGTAATAACAGGAAAATTAATAACTAGAACACATATTGAATTCTTCATTTTTTTCTGGTGACCCAATGACTTCAGTAAAAATCACTACATTTAATTTAAAAAATGAGTAGGATGGCTGAATAAAAGTAAAATATAAAAGCAATGAGAGCATTTCTCTAGTCATAATAAGTACTATAAATCAAAGAGAGAATAATTTCATTTAAAATAAGAAAAACTATAAAATTTAAAAACCTATTTAAAGGAATATACTAAGGAAAACTGTGTAAGAATTTATCATAAGATAGAAATTTCCCCAAAATTAGTATATAAATTCAGTGCAATTTCTATTAGACTCTCAAAAGGGGACTGGGTGTGCTGGCTCAAGCCTATAATCCCAGCACTTTGGGAGGCTGAGGTGGGTGGGTCACTTGAGGCCAGGAGTTTCAGATCAGCCTGGCAAACATGGTGAAATCTGGTCTCTACTAAAAACACAAAAATCATCTGAGTGACGTGGTGCACACCTGTAATCCCAGGTACTCAGGAGATCGAGACAGGAGGATGACTTGAACCTGGGAGGCAGAGGTTGCAGTGAGCAGACACTGTGCCACTGCACTCTAGCCTGGATGCTGGAGTGAGAATTTGTCTCAAAAGAAAGAAAGAAGAAAGGAAGGAAGGGAGGGAGGGAGGAAGGGAGGGAGGGAGGGAGAGAGGGAGGGAGGGAGGGTGGAAAAAGAAAAGAGAAAAAAGAAAAAGAATATCAAAAGGGTATTTTGTGAACAATTGAATAAAATAATTTTGAAGTTCAAATGGAAGAACAAATACCTACAAATAGCCAAACAAAGGAGAAAAGGAACAGTGAGGGAAATAATTAGATTTCCAAGCAACACAATATGCTGTAAAGTGTCCATGATGAAGTTAATATGGTATTAGTATAAAAAAATACGTATGAAGCAGTGGAACTGAGTGGAGAATCCAGAATTAGACCCCAATATATAGGATGTATATATACAGCTTTGGTGATTATTGAATGGAAAAATATTCTCAATAAATAGTATTGACAAAGCTAGCTGTCCTTGTGGTGGAGGAGTAGGGGGTTAAAATTAAATTTTTTTCTTTTTGAGACAGATTCTCACTCTTTTGCCTAGGCTGGAGTGCAGTGGTGTGATCTTGGCTCACTGTAACCTCTACCTCCCAGGTTCAAGTACTTCTCTGCCTCAGCCTCACGAGTAGCTGGATTACAGGTATACACCACCATGTCTGGCTAATTTTTATATTTTTAGTAGAGACTGGGTTTCACCATCTTGGCCAGGCTGGTCTTGAACTCCTGACCTTGTGATCCATCTGCTTCAGCCTCCCAAAATGCTGGGATTACAGGCTTGAGCCACTGCACCCGGCCTCTTATTTCTTACATTTCCAAAATTAAATCTTATGGATGGATTATAATAAAAATGTAAATAATGTGCTAAACTCTTGCAAAAAAAATCATAATCAGGGTGATGGGTACATGGTACACAAAGTGAGACAGACTTCCGTGAGACTGGCATTCCAGAAGTTACAAAATAAATAGAACTAATTTTGAAAATATATAGCTTAAAAGATACTGACAAAAATTCATACGTAAGTAAAAACACTAAAAAATTGAAAATCAGATGACAAAGGTTGTGACTATAATACACAAAGAAATTTTCATTGACTAGTTGCACAGAAATAATTCATTTGAGATATAAAGAACATGAATAAACATTTCACAGAAGAGGAAAACTTATGTCCAACTAACTTATTAAAACGCTATAATTTACCAGTAGTCAGATAAAATAGAACTAAAGTGGTATTGAGTTATTTTCTACAACTACCTATTTAGCACAAATTTATAAGGAGCCATAACACTTCATGGTGGGAAGGTGTAAAAAGGCATACTCCTGAATCAATAGTGAAAATATATACACATATATATGACTGTACTATATAGAAGTGTATACTTGGGTATGTATACCTAGTTGTACATACATGTAGGAATAGACAGGAGTCCTTGTACAGCTATGCATCCCATAATAGTGTTTGGATCAACAACAAACTGCATATAGGATGGTGGTCCCATAAGATTATAATTCCATACTTTTACTGTATCTTTTGTATGCTTAGATGTTTAGGTACACAAATACTTACCATTGAGTTACATTCACCTACAGTAATTCAGTACAGTAACATGCTGTACAGGCTTGTAGCCTAGGAAAAATAAGCTATACCTATACCATATAGCTTAGGTGTTCAGTAGGCTATACCACCTAGATTTATGTAAGTACACTCACTGACATTCCCACAATGACAAAATTGCCTAATAATGTATTTCTCAAAATGTAGTCCTGTCATTAAGCAACGCATGACTGTATTTATAGAAAAAAATATGCAGACTCAAACACTAGGAATTATGAAGGATGCGGTCAAAGAAAATAAGATTACACCAAGAATACAAATGCAAATGCATAAGCACTTTTTGCATGCATATAAACTTTCTTCATATTTCTTATTAAATAAAAAATTTAAAAACAAATACAGTATTAATATGCAATGTAATATGATCCCAGTGATAATTATTTCATGCCTCTATTATTCTAGGTGCCCTCTAGCACAACTTTTTGCACTCAATCACTTCCCACTTAATTTCATTGCATGCACCACAGGTTAAGTCTCCTCCAAACCTATTTTCACATTATCATCCTTCTCCTACAAATGGCATCAGAGGTGTTATACCGTCTGTAAAGCCAGTCAACTCACTCAAACTATGGTGGAAGATTTTGTCGTATCATCTCTCTAAGGCCCCCCTTTTGTTTCTCAGTTTATTTTATGAATATATTTTTAACCTCAACTCCTCAGTATTACCCTCACTCACGCCAAATCAATATGTTTGCTGTGTCAAATCACATATTAGGCTGACTGCTATTTCCTTGATCATTATAGTTCTTTCAAATAAAATATTCCTTAGCCTTCTCCTCAGCAGTTCGTGTCATTCACTTTTCTTAAAATACCACTTCACTGCAAATTAAAAGATTTAAACCCATCCTTATCCATTGATCCATTTCTGGGAATAGTCATTGAGGGTCAAAAAGAATTAGTGACAAAGATGTTCATTAAAACTTTTCTTATAATAGACACAATATCAGAGACAGCTGTATGATTAGAAGAAAATAAGTTAAATGAATTCCAAAATATCAATACAACACTAAAGCAGATATTAAAAATCATGACTATAAAAATCATGACAGTAAATATTTTAGTGTTTATTCTTAAATTTAGAAAAAAATATTTCAAAACATAGTAATTGTTTAATTGATGAAGTTGTATATTATGCAACACTACAGAGATAATTTATAAGGAAATGTAGTAATTAGTTTCACAGGGTGGTTTCTTATTATATTCTTCATGAATGAACGATGGTGTCAGTGCCAAGACCAATTTGCGAAAAGCAATTCAAAGACACTTCAGCACAAAAAAAGGGAGGTAGGAGAGTATACGGTGCTAAGCTGGATGGTTTATTTATAGAATAGAACTTAAAGAATTCGGAAAGGGCAGGCCACATTCTTCAGTAAAGCATTCCTAAACATTGGTTCTCTTACTCACAGTTATATCTAATTATGAATACTTACTTAGAGACAGTGAGTTGGAAATCATATTATCTGGCATGCCTGGAGGGCAGATACTTTCTGCTATCAGCTAAATGCAATTGACAGAATTTATGTAAAATTTACATTATCAGGTAAAAATTTTAAAACCCGATGTTATAGATGCTGACCCAACAGCCCTTGGCAAACTTTTTCTTCTGATCTTTAGAAGCATAAAGTCTGGAAAAATATGTACTCACTTTTAAAGCCTTCTTTACAACTAGACTTCCTCATGCAACAGTTAGATACCATGAGATCTAAGCCAAAGTTTCTTGGGATTCTGGGAATTTCTGCTTTCTTGATAATAAGAGACAGATACACCCAGCATCGTCCCTTCCTACTTTCTTCTTGCCTTCAACACAGATATGATGCCTGAAGCTTTTCCAGCTGCCAGGAGAGAAGGGCCAAGGGGACTGCGGATATTAAACAGAGATTTGCTCAAGTAATTTCAAGTGTTATAGTTTAGATAAGTGCCTCAAAGGAAATGTAGAGAGTCTCCAGCTGGTGCTAAAACATTTGATCTAATAAATAAAAAACCTAACAAAACATGTGAATGCTTTTTCATGATAAACATCCAAATAATACTGAAAAGTATATTAAGTGAAAAACACATACAACTTTCCTCAATCCCAGATGCAATTCCCTTATCAAGAGAAATCATTGCAAATAAGTAGCTGTACAACATCTCTGTTTAAGAATTTACATACATACCTATGTAGCATATATACATATATGGTTTAGTTTTATATGGTTTAGCCAGAAATAATGTGTGTATCATTTTGAAACATTACTTCGGCATTTATTAATGGGACATAAAAGTCCAGAAGTGCCTATACAGGTTTAAGTTCATTCTTTGTATTTGTATATTGTAACTCATGCTATAAAGGCATCACTGTTTTATATTCTACATTGAATGAAACTCAGTCGATATTCAAGTATTTCACGCTAATCAAAATGCTGCTATATTAAACATTCAAGCATATACAGTTTTTGTGCATATATGTATGTAATTCTTTGGGTCATACATAGTCAGTGGATGATTAGAAAAGCAAATTCTAAATTTTGATATTACTGCAAATGCTTTATAAATTTATACTTTTATTGATAAATGAGATATTGTGGTTTACCATAATCTTAACAAAATTTGATATCATCAATCATTTCTGGTTATTCTTGTTAATGTAATAAACAAATTAAATCTACTTTAGTTTGTATTTCTTGGTTATTATTTTGTCATATATTTACTAAAATATATATTATAATCTTTTGCATATAGACTATTCTTATATTTTATCTTTTTTCTATATAACTATCAGTTTATGAATCTTAGTGGTTTTTTAAAATTATTGATATATTTATCCATTTTATAGAGGAGAAATAAACATTTTACCCAAATCTGTCAATTTAAATTTTATCTATTTTTATTTATCCATTTTATAGAGGGGAAATAAATATTTTACCCGAATCTGTCAATTTAAATTTTAACTATTTTAAATAAATATTAACTTAAATATATGTAATTTAAATGTTAATTTAAATATTAATTTAAATATTTATTTTATAGAGGAGAAATAGATATTTTACCTCAATCTGTCAATTTAAATTTTATCTTTGTTGACATATTTCATTTCTACAAAGTATTTAATTTTTATATAAATTTGTCAATCTTTTTCTTTAGGATTTCAGGTGCATTCTTTTGCTTAGACAGGCTTGCTCTTAACAGAAGATTACAGGAGATATTCAGAACTTCTTTTTAATGCTTTTATATTTTGGCCTTATATTAAACTCTTTAGCCCATTTGGAAAGTATTTATGTATATTATAAATTAGAATTTTAACTTTGTTTTCTAAACAAAAAGTTCAGTTAGTCCATTTTTTTTAGTATATCATTATGAAATATTTCAGACATCTAGATTTTAAGGTGAATATTATAACAAGCAATTAGGTAGCCACCATCCGGCTGTATTTTTAATCACATTTTTTGCTTGAGATTAAATGAGAAAAAAAATCAGTATACATACTAGTCCTTGCCATTCTTGATATTATTCCCATCTCTATTTAGAGATTATTGCTCTCCTGAAGTTTCTACACATCACTCCCAATCATGTGATATTTTTTCTACATTTGTACGTAGCCACAAAGATTAAATAGAATTCTCCATGCTTTTAAGATTTACATTTAAGTTATACAGACTTAAAATAAAACTCAAGAATTTCCCTCCCCACCATTTTATTTCTTTGAAATGCTTTCCAGATTGTTATTATATTTTATTATTGAAAGACTTTTATATTTAATCATATCACTGGTTTTTCTGCTTTTTTCTTTTTTTTATTCTACATCTGCCTTTCGAATGTTTAAATCTGTCTTGCTAACGTATATTTTCATAAAATGCTTTAGAATATGTCTGTGGGTGGTAAGGATTCTCAGTTCTTGTATTACTGAAACTATTCTTGCCTTTCATTCTCTCTTGAATGTTGCTATATGTCAGTACAGAATTCCATTGTCATCTAACATTCAGTGGTTGTCATGATTCTGTTGGGATACGCTTATTCTTTGTAGTTCATTATTTTTTTATTCTTTTTAGAAATATGAAGATTTTTTCATCACCCTTGGTTTAATGACATTTCTGCACAACATATATGATGTAGTTTTTCGTTTATTTTTCATGCGCATTTGCAGTCCCCTCCCGTGAATAACTATGACTTCATTAGCTTGTACTGTTTTTCTATTACCTCTGATTATTTCTTTTTCCATATTTTTAATTTCTCTTTTTAGAAATCATATTAGATAATGGTTCTTCTTTTCTTTCTTCATCTAGGCACTTTAAATTCTTATATCATTAAACTTCGTTCTTTACTTTCAGTAAGTTTCTTCTCATTTTCAGTTTTTTAAAAATTTGTCTGTTCTGTCCATGTGCCTAATTAAATGTTTTTCTCTTGGATAATATTTTTTCTTTTAAAGATATTGATTTGCAGCCTGGTTGTAGTGACTCATACCTGTAAGCCCAGTGCTTTGGGAGCCCTGGGCGGGAGGATTGTGAGATCAGCTTGGTCAACAGAGTGAGACCTTGTCTCTTAAAAAGTAAATAAGTAGACTGGGGGCGGTGGCTCACGCCTATAATCCCAGTACTTTGGAGGGACAAGGTGAGCGGATCACAAGGTGAAGAGATTGAGATCATTCTGGCCAACATGATGAAACCCCATCTCTACTAAAAACGCAAAAATTAGCCAGGCGTGGTGGCACACGCCTGCAGTCCTGGCTACTCAGGAGGCTGAGGTGGAAGAATCACTTGAACCTGGGAGGCAGAGGTTGCAGTGAGCCAAGATTGTGCCACTGCACTCCAGACTGCACATCTCAAAAATACATAAATAAATAAATAAATAAATACAGAGGTGCATGCCTGTAGTCTCAGATACTTGGTAGGGTAGCCTGAGGTGGAAGGGTGGCTTGAGGTGAGGAGTTTGAGGCTGCACTGAGCGATGATCACATCACTGCATTCCAGCCTGGGCAACAGAGCAAGACTCCCATTCTCTCTCCCTCTTTCTCTCTCTCTCTTTTTTTTTTCTTTTCTTTCTTTCTCTCTTTTCTTTTCTTTCTTTTTCTTTCGTTCCTCAAAAAATAAAATAAAAAGTCAACACTGAGACACGCTAAAGGCTTAACTCACTACAAAAAAAAAATTATAAAGCAAACACCCACATAATTCCCACCAAGGTCAAGAAACAGAACACTGCCAGCTTTCCCGAAGCCTCCTCCCCAAGCACCATCCAATGATAACAGCCATCCTTCCCCACCACCACACACATTCCCCAGGTAACCATTATCTTGACTAGAAAATAAATAAATAAATAAATAAATAATTTTAAATATATCTATTGGATTTCTTTTGCAACAGTCATTCCCACATCCCCAAGGATATAACATCCACTCCCACTGTTTGAGAATATAAAATACATTTTAAACAGAATTTGCATTGGCTCCATTAACTTTGGGGCTTTGGATATTTCTTCCATTTTTCAGTTTGATTGTTTATCTTTTAATTCATCAATTTACTTCAAATGCTTGTTAATTTGGGGTTATGTGTTAATATTTGTATTTGGGATTCCATATGCGCCTGTTCTGGGGTGGTATTTGTAATTACCATATACTGCTTTTAGTGATTAAGAGTGAACCACAAATTGCTGTTAAATAGCAATGTGCTAGTAGTTTGAATTCTGGCTGTGGAGATCCCCAAGTCCCTAACCACTAATAATATCAGTTGGCTTACTGGATGAAGAGAATTTTTTGTTTTTAATTACTTCAGTCCAGGGATGCATGTCTTTGTTCTTCCCAGTTTGGTATGGAGGAGGACCAAGGTTTTAAGCCAGCCATGTGGCTTGCCTATTTTCCCCAAAAATATTAACAGGTTCCCTAGGACTCTTATTATGGCTCTTATAAACACTGCCCCTGAGTGAATGGTATAAGTCATATATGGCATCAGAATCACTGAAGTTTCAGGCTTTCAAGAGTCATGGAAGGAACGCCCATTTAAATGATTAAACACTATAACATAAATTCTCTCATTCTTGAGGTAGCCATGTGGCCATGGGTAAGTTCACACTTCTGAGGAACAATTTTCTTATTTGTAAGAATAGTAATAATAATTATAGCTTTATCACAGATTTGTAGTAAGGTTTAGAGACACTACATGTAAAATATCTTAAATAATATTTGGTGCATAGCACCTGCTTAAGAAGTGATAGTTTGTGCTATAATATTTAAATTCATTAAATATGGTAACTTGTTAACAGTTGTCAAACAAATTTTTTTTTTTCCTTTTGAGACAGAGTCTTGCTCTGTTACCCAGGCTGGAGTGCAGTGGTGCACGATCTTGCTCACTGCAACCTCTGTCTCCTGGATTCAAGCAATTCTTCTGCCGCAGCCTCCTGAGTCGCTGGGATTACAGGTGCCTGCCACCATGCCTGGCTAATTTTTCTGTTTTCTATTTTTAGTACAGACAGCGATTCACCATGTTGGCCAACTTGGGTCTCGAACTCCTGACCTCAGGTGATCCACCTGCCTTGGTCTCCCAAAGTGCTGGGATTACAGGCACAAGCCACTGCATCCAGCCAAGTTATTAAACATTCACAACATCAATTCAGCTGTTATGGAGTTTACAGAAAACGTATGCAAAAATGTGGGTACCACATAGGTAAATTTTACTGGGTTCAGAGACTAAGAAATATTCATTGTATAAGATGCATTGAAAGCTCCAATGAGTAAAAGTTTAAGAATCTGGAAGAGGCAAAAAACAAAAGAAAAAAAGAAAAAGAAATCCTGCTTTACAGCATTGACCTTGTGTACTGTCTTATCTAAATGCACACATAAGTGATTGACGTTATTACTGCTTCTAACTCAGATTTCATGAAGATAGGCAAGCGTTTGTGATCAAGCATTCTTACTGTGGTTTAAGATAATTCAGAGTTTACGTAACAATTTTGGATACCTAGTTGAAAGAGTAGGAGAAAAGCTACTCAAGAAACGGTGATTTATACAGATACATACAAAGATAGGTAGTTTATCTGAAATCCAAATATATTATGTTACTATCATTTTGAACTTTCTACAATTTATAGACAAGGGTCAGTTTCTGCGGCTGCACAGTAGATTAGATGCCACGATAGGACTGATTCACTTCCTCCATGGTCAATGTGATTCATTTTTCTACAGCATACAAAATAAATAGACCAATTGTCCAGATGGCTTGTGATCTAGATAATCTTACTATCTCAACCAGACTAACAGGTTAATATGTAATCCATTTTATTAGTTTAATTTATACAATAGTTTGAAAATGCCAATTGGATTTCCAATTTGCCAAATTGTTTTATATGGATTCAGTTATTATACAATTTTTTATTCTACTAAGCACTTAAAATGCAAGCAAGAGAAACTACAAACTTTAAAAAATGATAATACACATAAATCACATATTTTAAATAGCACATGAATCTCTTTATTCCTTCAAAAATGAAGTGAAAAAACTAAATGATTTTTAAAAATTAAAGAAAAAAATCGAAGGCAGAATTATGGGCTGTTTATCTATACTAGCTTTGAAGTCAAATTATGTGAATAAGAGTTTTAATTTACCTATTTAAAAGCCACATGACTTTAGGCAATTTCTCTAACGTTTCTAGGTTAATTTTTTATCCAGCCTGTAATATAGAGATAACAATAAAACACTGCATAGGGTGGGGGTGAGAGCTAAAGAAGAGAAGGTACACGAAGCATGGTAATACAGTGAAAATAACAGGCACTGAGTAAATATTAGCTATGATTATTTTACCTGCATCTATTAGGCCCTTTTTATTCCACATTTTACAGTAAGAATAATAGATAAGTTTGACACGTTAAGCACATTTTGTTTTGACAAATAGTTAAACCTGGTAAAGAAATCTCATCCAAAGGGATGATCCAAGGTGGCTGAATAGGAATAGCTTCGGAGTGTAGTTCCCAGCAAGAACAATGCAGAGGATGAGTGCTCACCGCATTTCCAAACAAATTTTTACTGCCCACAGACCAGGAGATTCCTGGGCCGAAAAGCGCCATGAGTTTTCAGCACGGCAGTTTCAGCCGGTGCCGGCTTGGAGCACAGAAATTCACATAAATCTGGGTGGCCATTTCAACTGGCACCTGGAATGCCTGGGAGACAGAGCCACCCATTCAACGGAAAGGGAGGAGGAAGAGAAAGGAAGCCACGTGATCTGCCTCAGTGGGTACTATCTCCACAAAACAAGCAATCTGAAACGCTCTGGATTGAGAGGTTCCCAGCAAGCAGCTGGACCCAGGACCACCAAGCTCAGTGGGGGGAAGGGCAATCACCACTACCGAGGCACTCCACCACTACTGAGACACTTCACACAACATCTGGGCAGAGCCTGCGGCAGCTCAGCAACACCTCTGCTAGCAGACTGTGACGAGACTACTCAGTGTGGGGCAGGGCACCTATGAAACAAGACAGCAGCACTACACGAACTTATAAATAAAGCCCCACCTTCCTAGGACAGAGCACCTGGGAAAAGAGGCAGTTATGAGTTCTGTGGCAGACTTAAAGGTAACTGCCCAGCAGCTCTGCAAGGAACAACAGAGCTCCCAGCACAGCACTTGAGCTCCTACAAGGGACAGACTGTCTCTTCAAGCAGCTCTCTGACCGCTGTATACACAAAGTGACACCTCATAAAGGAGAGCTCAGGCTGACATCTGGCAGCTACCCTTCTGGGATGAAGTTAACAGAAGAAGAAACCGGCAGCAACCCTTACTGTTCTGCAGCCACCATGGGTGATCTCCAGGTAAGCAGAGTCTGAAGTGGACCTCCAGTAGTCCTGCAGCAGAGAGGCTGGACTGTTAGAAGGAAAACTAAGAAACAGAAAGAAATCACTTCATCATCAACAAAAGGCATGTCAACTCAGAGACCCCATCCAAAAGCCATGAACTACAAAGATCATAGGTAGATAAAGTCACTAAGATGAGAAGAAACCAGTGCAAAAAGGATGAAAACACCAAAAACCAGAATGTCTCTCCTCCTCCAAGAGATACAACTCCTCACCAGCTAGGGATCAAAGATGGATGGAGAATGAATCTGATGAATTGGTAGAAACAGGCTTCAAAAGATGAGTAATAACAAACTTCTCATAGCTAAAAGAACATGTGCTAACTCAATGCAAAGAAACTAAGAACCTAGAAAAAAGGTTAGATGAGATGCTAACTAGAATAAATGCTTAGAGAAGAATATAAACGACCTGATGGAGCTGAAAAACACAGCATGAGAACTTCGCAAAGCATACACAAGTTTCAATAGTCAAATCGACCAAGCAGCAGAAAGGATGTCAGAGATTGAAGATCAACTCAAATAAAATGAGAAGGCAAGAACAGAGAAAAAAGAGTGAAAAGAAATGAACAAGGCTCCAAGAAATAGAGGATTATGTGAAAAGACCTAATCTATGTTTGATAGGTGTACCCGAATGTGATGGAGAGAATGAATCCAAGCTGGAAAACACTCTTGAGGATATTATCGAGGAGAATTTCCCCAACCTAGCAAGACAGGCTACCATTCAAGTACAGAAAATACGGAGAACACCACAAAGATATTCCTAAAGAAGAGCAAACCCAAGGCACATAATCATCAGCTTCACCAGGGTTGAAATGAAGGAAAAAAATGCTAAGGGAAGCCAGAGAGAAAGATGGGGTAACCGACAAAGGGAAGCCCATCAGACTCACAGTGAATCTCTCTGCAGAAACCTTACAATCCAGAAAAGTGGGGGCCAATATTCAACACCCTTAAAGAAAATAACTTTTAACCTAGAATTTCATATCCAGCCAAACTAAGTTTCATAAGCAAAGGAGAAATAACATCCTAAATAACAAGCAATTGCTGAGAGACATCGTCACCACCAAGCCTGCCTTACAAGAGCTCCTGAAAGAAGCACTAAACAAGGAAAGGAACAACCAGTACCAGCCACTCCAAAAATGTACCAAATGGTAAAGACCATTGACACAATGAAAAATATACGTCAACAAACAGGCAAAACATCCAGCTAGCATCAAAATGGCAGGATCAAATTCACACATCATAATACTAACCTTAAATGTAAATGGGCTAAATGCCCCAGTCAAAAAACACAGATTGGCAAACTGTATAGAAAGTCAAGACCCATCAGTGTGCTGTATCCAGGAAACCCATCTCAAGTGCAAGGACACCATAGACTAAAAATAAAGGGATGGAGGAAGATTTATCAAGCAAGTGGAGAGCATAAAAAAAATCAGGATTTGCAATTCTAGTCTCTGATAAAATGGACTTTAAACCAGCAAAGATCAAAAGAGACAAAGAAGGGCATTACATAATAGTAAAAGGATCAAGGCATCAAGAAGAGCTAATGATCCTAAATATATAGGCACCCAATACAGTAGCACCCAGCTATATAAAGTATGGCCGTAATGACCTACAAAGAGACAGACTCCCACACAATAATAGTGGGAGACTTTAACACTCTACTGTCAATATTAGATAGATCAAAGAGACAGAAAATTAACAAGGATATCCAGGAGTTGAACTCAGATCTGGACCAAGTGGACCTTATAGACATCTATAGAAATCTCCACCCCAAATCCACAGAATATACATTCTTTTCACCACTGCATTGCACCTACTCTAAATTGACCATATAATTGGAAGCAAGTAACTCCTCAGCAAATGCAAAAGAACGGAAATCATAAAAAAAAGTCTCTCGGACCACAGGGCAATCAAATTAGAACTCAGAATTAAGAAACTAACTCAGAACTGCACAGCTTCATGGAAACTGAACAACTGGTATCTGAGTGTCAACTGGATAAACAATGAAATGAAGGCAGAGATAAAGATGGTCTTTGAAACCAATGAGAATGAAGACACAACATACCATAATCTCTGGGACACATTTAAAGCAGTGTCTAGAGGAAAATTTATAGCAATAAATGTCCACATGAGAAGCGAGGAAAGATCTGAAATCGACACCCTATCATCAAAATTGAAAGAGTTAGAAGAGCAAGATCAAGAAAACTCAAAAGCTAGCAGAAGACAAAAAATAAGTAATATCAGAGCAGAACTGAAGGAGATGGAGACACAAAAAACCCTTCAAAAAATCAATATATCCAGGAGCTGGTTTTTTGAAAAGATCAACAAAATTGACAGACCACTAGCCAGATTAATAAAAAAGAAAAAGGAGAAGACTCAAACTGATGCAATAAAAAATGATAAAGGGAATATCACCACTGATTCCACAGAAATGCAAACTATCATCAGAGAATACTACAAACAACTCTATGCACATAAACCAGTAAACCTGGAAGAAATGGATAAATTCCTGGACACTTACGCCCTCCCAAGCCTAAACCAGGAAGAAGTTGAAACCTTGAATAGACCAATAACAAGGGCTGAAGTTGAGGCAGCAATTAATAGCCTACCAACCAAAAACGTCCAGGTCCAGACAGTTTCACAGCTAAATTCTACAAGATGTACAAAGAGAAGCTGGTACCATTCCTTCTGAAACTATTGCAAACAATACAAAAAGAGGGAATCCTTCCCAAATCATTTTATGAGAACAGAGACTCAACGAAAAAAGAAAACTTCAGGCCAATATCCATGATGAACATAGATGCAAAATCTTCAATAAAATACTGACAAACCAAATGCAACAGCACATCAAAAAGCTTATCCATCACCATCAAATAGGTTTCATCCAGGGATGCAAGTCTGGTTCAACATACACAAGTCTATAAATGTAATCCACCACATAAACAGAACCAAAGACAAAAACCACATGATTATCTCAATAGCTGCAGAGAAGGCCTTCAACAAAATTCAACAGTGCTTTATGCTAAAAACTCTCAATAAACTAGGTATCAAAGGAATGTATCTCAAAACAATAAAAGCTTTTTATGACAAACCCACAGCCAATATCATACTGAAGGGGCAAACACTGGAAGCATTCCCTTTGAAATTGGGTACTAGACAAGGATGCCCTCTCCCACCACTACAATTCAATACACTATTGGAAGTTCAAGCCAGAGCAATTAGGCAAGAAAAAAAAGGGGGGGTATTTAATTAGGAAAAGAGGAAGTCAAATTGTCTCTACTTGCAGACTACATGATTGTATATTTAGAAGACCCTATCATTTCAGCCCCAAATCTCCTTAAACTGATAAGCAACTTCAGCAAAGTCTCAGGATATAAAATCAATGTGCAGAAATCACAAGCATTTCTATACACCAATAACAGACTAACAGAAAGACAAATCATGAGCTAACTCCCATTCACAATTGCTACAAAAAAAAAAATAAATAAAATACCTAGGAATACAACTAACAAAGGATGTAAAGGACCTCTTCAAGGAGAACTACAAACTACTGCTCAAGGAAATAGGATAGGACACAAACAGATGGAGAAACATTCCATGCTCATGTTTAGGAAGAATCAATATCATGAAAATGGCCATATTGCCCATAGTAAATTATAGATTCAATGCTATCCCCATCAAGCTACCAATGACGTTCTTCACAGAACTGGAAAAAAACACCTTAAACTTCATATGGAACCAAAAGAAAGTGTGCATAGCCAAGACAATCCTAAGCAAAAAGAACAAAGACAGAGGCATCATGCTACCTGATTTTAAACTATACTATTAGGCTACAGTAATCAAAACAGCATGGTATGGTAAGAAAACAGAGATATAGACCAATGGAACAGAAACGGGGCCCTGGAGGCAATGCCACACAACTACAACCATTCAACCTTGGACAAACCTGACAAAGACAAGCAATGGGGAAAGGATTACCTGTTTAATAAATGGTGTTGGGAAAACTGGCTAGCCATGTGCAGAAAGCAGAAACTGGATCCCTTCCTGACACCTTACACTAAAATTAACTCCAGATGGATTATGGACTTAAACATAAGACCTAACACCATAAAAATCCTGGAAGAAAACCTAGGCAAAACCATTCAGGACATAGGCATAGGCAAGGACTTCATGACCAAAACACAAAAATCATTGGCAACAAAAGCCAAAATAGACAAATGGGACCTAATTAAACTCCAGAGCTTCTGTACAGCAAAAGAAACAATCATTAGAGTGAACCAGCAACCAACAGAATGGGAAAAAATTTTAGCAATCTACCCATCTGACAAAGGTCTAATGTCCAGACTCTACAAAGAACTAAAACAGATTTACAAGAAAAAAACAAACAAACCCATCCAAAAGGAGGCGAAGGGTATGAACAGACACTTTGCAAAAGAAGACATATATGAGGCCAACAAACATATGAAAAAATGCTCATCATCACTGATTATTTGAGAAATGCAAATCAAAACCACATTGAGATACCACCTCATGCCAGTTAGAATGGCGATCATTAAAAAAATCTGGAGACAACAGATGCGGGAGAGGATATGGAGAAATAGGAAAATTTTACACTATTGATGGGAGTGTAAACTAGTTCAACAATTGTGGAAGACAGTGTGGCAATTCCTCAAGGACCTAGAAATAGAAATTCCATTTGACCCAGCAATCCCATTACTGGGTATATACTCAAAGGATTATAAATCATTCTATTATAAAGACACATGTGTTCATAGTGGCACTGTTTACAATAGCAAAGACCTGGATCCAACCCAAATGCCCATTGACAATAGACTGGACAAGGATAATGTGGCACATATACACCATGGAATACTATGCAGCTATAAAAAAGGATGAGTTTCTGTCTTTTGTAGGGACATGGATGAACCTGGAAACCATCATTCTCAGCAAACTGACACAAGAACAGAAAATCAAACACCACATGTTCCCACTCACAGGAGTGTGATGAACAATGAAAACACATGGACACAGGGAGGGGAGCATCACACACTGGGGTCTGTTGTGGGGGAGGCCAAGGGAGGAACAGCCTGAGGGTGGGGAGGTCGGGGAGGGATAACATGGGGAGAAATACCAAATGTAAGTGACAGGGGGATGGAGGCTGCAAACCACATTACCAGGTGTGTACCTATGCAACAATTCTGCCTCATCTGCACATGTGCCCCAAAACCTAAAGTACAATAAAAAAATGAAATAAATAAATCTCACCCAAAGATGGACGAGTTTTTCTGCATATTTTTGCTCATTCCTGAACCAATGTAACATAAGAAGTGAAGACAAAACAAACCCTCGAATTTGGTTCTCCTTGTAATCAAGATGAAAATTAGGTCAGCATTTTGGAAAAATAATGAGTTTGTAAAACAAATAAACAATTGATTAGCAAGTAAATAGAGACATCAACTTCTTTATTTTGTGCTCTTTTTAAATACAAGTTAGAGATGTTCAGAGAAGTTAGAATTTAGGATTGGGAAATCTTTATTATCCTTAATTGTAATATAGAAACTTACATGCTAGCTGACCTCCTAGTGTAAAAAGGCAAACTATGTTTTAAGTTAAGTTTATGTTGATTGGGTCTTTTTGTTGTAACTATGTTATTTTCACTGTTTTCGTTTCTTCTAAATACTATTAAGCACTAAATCACTAAATATAGCTAAATATTTTGAGAACATTCAATGACTGTATAAAAAACAAGGCATATAAATAATTTCTTTTATACATTTTAAGTTCTAAAACAATTGCTGGATGTGAGTTGATACTTAGAATATAAAATTGTGATGGCTGTTTTTCATAGTATCTTAAAATTTTAAGCTCTTATTTAGTTTCCTGATTTTTGCTTTGTTGGGAAATTTGTTATTTACATATGATAATTAACTTCATCATTATTTTAACATTTGAGTACAAACATAAGAGGACCTGAAGTCTGTCAGGATGATTTAGACAGGTGTTTATGCCATATCAGGAGTCAGACATTTCCTTTTTCATTTAAGTGTTCACTCCATGAACTGTTTATGCCATAGAGACCATCAAAATTTATTCAATCTGATATTGGGGAGGAACAGAAAAGGATTATTTGTAAAACAGAAAGTTACATTTCCTTAAGTTTTACTTAATGTTCATTTAGAAAACACCTAAATCAGCCATTATTGAGTCATTTAAAAAATAACTTTAGCTTTACTATTAATTTTTTGATATTCATATTATAAAGAAAATTTGGTCACTTCATCAGACTCCAGCTTTAAGTACATTAATAAAAAAAATCTGCATATGAGGAAGCAATTCGGAAGAGGCCAAAACTCCACTGAGAACAATTTAAAAAGCTGAATACGTTTTTTAAAATATTTTTTGATGCTTAGGTGTACAGCTAAAATAGGCAGAAATGGAGGGCTCAAGATCATAGAGAGAAGGTACAACAATGAAGCCAGCGGTCTACCCTCAAAACTGTTAAGCATATTTAATGTGCTGAAAAAATAAATAACATAGAATTCTATATCAACAAAAAGTAGCCTTAAAAAATAAAAGTGGCTCGACTTCTGGGAAAATAGTATGAGGATCTATGCAGACTTACTTCTCAGCAAAACAAGAAAGCTGATTAAAACTTTATTTAAAATAAAAGCAAAAAACAAAACAAACAAACAAAAAAACCCAAACCCAACAATTTAATATATCTGGCATTGTTCTAAGGGCATAAGGCAAATCGTGAAACATGTATTAATGAAAATCTACTAAAACATGGTTCTAAGAAAATTAAGAGCCTGTGGCATTTTAGCTATAGCATCCTCTCCACATTCCTACTCCCAACTCAGTTTGATAGAAGCTCCATTATGAGAAGATGGGGCCATGAAACAGCATTCTTACCCTTTAGTCCCCAGTTAGAGTTAACTGTAGCTCACTTAGAGCAATAAGCCACCAGCATTTCTTATGTCTTCTGAGTTGAAGAGGCTGAATTCCTTATGAATACTGCTCAAGGTTTGGGGTTTATCCACCCAGATTCCACCCAGAAGGAAAGAGCCTTTGTCTCCAAAAATAATTTTAAAAAGATATACAGTAAACAAAAACTAAAATGGAAAATATCAATCCAGTGATATCAATACCATGAAACGTATATTCAGTAAATAATCTAAGTCAAAGATTGTCACAATAAACTAGGACAAGATCCAACTATATGCTGTCTACAGGAGACTCACTTTAAATTCAAATATAGGAAGAGGTTGAATTTGCCATTCTAGCAAATTAACTAAAACCAAAGTCATGGGAAATCCAACTTGAAACCAATCAATAAGAAATTTCAGAGACCCAGACTTGTGACTGTTGCTTGGGGCTGTGGGGGACAATTTTGGGGACTGAGCTCCCAGCCTGCAGGATCTGACACTCTCTCCAGCTGGATGGTGTCAGAAATGAATTAAAGGACCCTCAGCTGGTGTCCACTGCTCAGAATGTGGGGAAAAGCCCCCAGACATTTAGTCACGGAAATCTTCTGTGTTGATGCTTGTGGTGTGAAAGAAGAGGAAAAACATGGTTAGTGAGAGCTTTCTCTACACAATAGTAAAAGGAAAAAAAAGAAAGCTGATCCCAGAAATATCCTATGGTTCATCAATTTCATTCTAGGAGAATACTAAATAGAATTATGTAAATATGTGCTTCAAATGCATATACAAGAATATTCAGAACTGCGCTGTTTCTAATAGTAAAACCTAACAAATACCTCAATCTATCAGCAGTAGAATGGGTAGATAAATAGCTGTATGGTCACACAAAGTATTCTGCAGTATGAAAATGAAAAAAACTGTTTTCTTAATGAAATATACACAATACTCTAAAACACAATACTGAGTTAAGAAAGCCAACATAGGAACGTTTATACACAGATAAAACCAATCTATAGAAAGCAATATCAGAAGCTAGCATAGTGGTTTCCCTTTAGGTGAATAGGCTAGAGACTGAGAAAATGTTTAAGAGTGGCCTCAGGCATTTTGGTCATGCTCTAGCTCTCTATCTGGTTGGTAGTTGCATGGTGTGTTCACACTGCAAAAATTAACTGAATTTATGATGAGCAAACTATTCTGTCAATAGTTATTTTATCTGTCAATAAAATTCACAGATAAAAATAAATTTAATGGGGTGGGGTGTGGTGGCTCACAACGGTAATCCCAGCACTTTGGGAGGCCAAGGCAGACAGATCATGAGGTCAGGTGTTCGAGATCAGCTTGGCCAATATAGTGAAATTCCGTCTCTACTTAAAATACAAAAAATTAGCCAGGCATGGTGGTGGACACCTTTAATCCCAGCTACTCAGGAGGCTAAGGCAGGAGAATTGCTTGAACCCAGGAGGCAGAGGTTTCAGTGAGCCGAGATCATGTCACTGCACTCCAGCCTGGACAACAGTGTAAGACTCCATCTCAAACAAATAAATACATACATATATACACATACATACCATAAAATAAATAAATACATTGAACTGACTCGTCTCAGTGGCTCACACCTATAATCCCAGCACTTTGGGAGGCCGAGGCAGGCAGATCAGTGAGGCCAGGAGTTCAAGGCCAGTTGAACAACATAGCAAAACCCCATCTCTACTGAAAATACAAAACTTAGCTGGTCATGGTGGCATGCGCCTGTAATCCAGCTACCTAAAAGGCTCGGACACAAGAATCTGTTGAAGCTGGGAGGTGGAGGCTGCAGTGAAGTGAGATCACGCCACTGCACTCCAGCCTGGGTGACAGAGCGAGACTCTGTCTCAAATAAATAAATAAATTATAAAATAAAATGAACTGAACTTATTAAATATATCTACTGATATTTTACACTAACATTTAAAATATATATTCTTTTTGCTTTTAAGATAAAGCTCACCAATAATTTAATAGAGTTCTGGCGTTTGTGGAAATGGTTACTAAAGAAGAAGTAGTGAACTCAACTTTCATGGTTTCATTACCATTAATATATGTACATTAAGCTATGTTTAAATGATGCAGGCTTTTGTAAAGATATAAAATATATCTATACATATACCTCATCAGATATTTTCAACATTATAGCATACTTAATTACAAAATAAACTTTCTTAAAATTGACATATTTAGTAAATGTATTTTAAATAGTATTTTAATCACATTGCTTCACAATCGGATCCCTAAATAAAAGTGACAGTAAAGAAAAAAATTAACGTAATACACATACACTAAAAAATAGCTTTAAAGTTGCAGAAACACACATTGTAATACACATATCTACTCATGGGCATAATCCCAGATCTTTCATTATAATTTCTATTATATCTTGTGAAGAACGGAAAACCAAACACCACATGTTCTCACTCATAAATGGGTGTTGAACAATGAGAACACATGGACACAGGGAGGGGAACATCACACAGGAGCGGGGGGCGGGGAAGGGATAGGAGAAGGTGTGGGGACAGGGGAGGGATAGCATTAGGAGAAATACCTAAAGTAGATGACAGGGTGATGGTTAGAGCAAACCACCATGGTACGTGTACACCTATATAACAAACCTGCATATTCTGCCCATGTACCCCAGAACTTAAAGTATAAAAAAAAGAAAAAAATATATATATATCAGTCATGAGCAAAATAAATACATATATATATATATATATATACACATATATATACACTTTTCTATCACCACCCTTAACTAATTCTTTTGAATATATTAATATTCAGATGTGTAGTTCAGTTATATTATTTTATTTTCTCAATTTTTTGTTCTCTCTTTCTCCCTCCCTCCCTTCTTTTTTTCCCTCCTTTTCTTCCTCCTTTCCTCCTTTTCTTTCTGCTTTCCCTCCCTCCAAGCTTCTCTTCTTTCCTCTCCTCCTTCCCTCTCCCCTTTCCTTTCTTTTTTCAATTTTCCTTCCTTTCTTTCATTAACCTTTAATCTTTTGGTTAACTAATACTCCAGATGAAAGGGACAAGATGACATTTAGCATATACAATGACTTCAGGTAAGTTATCAAAAAGCATCTTTTTCTCTGGGGTACGTGGTCCAGGTTATCATTGCAGGAAGAAAACAAACAGAATTCAGCTAATTTGCCCCCTCACCTTGGTATCCAAGTGAATGGCACAAATAACTGCTCTCCCTGCCCCTGATGAAAAGAATGGAGACAAAGCATTGAGAAAGAACTCTTTTTCCCCAATATGTGACTAGTAAGTCATTAAGTCACTGGTGATTCTGGGAATGTAAGCATGAACTATAGACTATGAGTAGCAAAAACGTTAATTAGCAGAAAATTGAATTTTTGAAATGTGAAACGCATAGAAAAACAGAAAACCTACAGAATACTTGAAACCCTTTTTAAAACCCTGGGCAGGAGGATCATAGGATACTGGTCAGGAAGGATTTGAAAAGATGCAAAAAGCCTCCACATGTGTATGGGAAGTAAAAATACACTGCCTTAAAGGGAACAGCAGTCAATGTGAGGCGAACACAGAAACACATATTGTGTAAATGCAATTAGACATGAAAAATCACCCATAAAATAAATCGTGTGGTAACTTTACAAAGACTTCAAAGTTAGGGATACAATATTCTTTACATATGATGTAAGGAAACAATGGGGCCATTTGAAAATCCTGAAATGAAACATGTAATATGAGATAAAAAGATTATAGCAAAAAAATTATTTGCCTTGGTATACATTTATAGACTTGAGTGTAACCACACACAAAAAAAGGCTTTTGAATCACACGCCTTAGAGATACTAGATCCAACTCTGCTAAATGCACAGAAGGTGGAGTAGATACACCTGATGTAGATACATCACAGCATGTGGATGGCACACACTGAACCATTTTGAGGAAACTCAAGGGTAAAATTTTAACTGTTACATAAAATGTATGGCTTGTCCTTACAACTGGGCTGACAAGTTGGAGACATGTGCACTGGCAATATAACACTAATCCATAAAAGTGGTTCTGGAATGGCTCTTGGGCACCAGAGCCATTCTTTCTTTCTTTCTTTAATTTCAGATTCTTCCACACAAGACAAGCTGGTGGGATCTGCAATTAAAGAAAATGTGGGAGAAAGAGTAACATACATTTATAAAGAAAAATTATGTTATGCCTATTATTCACAATAATTTGATTATGTTAATCCATTTATATAATCAGAATGTTATTCTCTATAGTGTTATAGTCTATAAGAGAGGGATTTGTAACATAGTATAGAGATTTCCAGAAGGGGATGTGGTATAATAAGAAATATATTTAGTCTTTGTTCCTGGCACAAGTATTCTAAAAGCCTTGGAATTTTCCGAGTGATAGGAGTGTTTTCTATTATTCCTAAGGACTCCTTTTGATCACACCTGAGTTTATGCTAATATGGTAAATTCGGGTAGGATCCCTAGATAGCTTCAGGATGAGGATCGCCACCAGAAAAAACAATTGATTAAAGAGCTGGAAAATTCAGCTTCTTCCACCACCCTCTAGTGAAGAGTAGGGGGTGGCTGGAGATGAAGTTCCGTAAAAAAAAACTTGAAAAATGAGATGTGATGAACTTCCTGGTTGGTGTTCACGTCATGATGCTGGGAGGGCAGCACACCTGAGAGGACATGGAGCCCTCTACTTCCCACTCATAAACCTTTCCTACCCATCTCTTATTTAGGTATTTGGGAGCTGTATGCTTTATAATGAACTGGCAATAGTAAATCCAGTTTCCCTGAGTTTTGTGAGCCACCATAGCAAATTTTTGAACCTGAAGAGGAGGTCCTTGGAATATTCAATGTATACCCAAGTTGGACAGAAGTGTGTGTAATCTGGGGATCCACTACTTGTGACTGGCAGGGGGCAGTCTTGCAGGACTGAGTCCTCAACCTGTGGGTCTGCATTAACTTTGAGTAGTTAGCAACAGAATTGAATGGAATCATCAGATACTCAGTTGGTGTCCAGACAGCTGGACAGCTGGTTGTTGATGTGAAATTAAACCCATACATTTGGTGTCAGAAGTATTGTGAGTAGAGAAGCAATGTTTCCATTAGAAGCTATTACAGCTTGTCAAGGTAAGTAGAGTATTTATTCTAAAGCAAGTATTTCACCTGAGTCTTAATGCATAGGGTGTATTCACACTGGGACAGTCTGGAGGGCATTTTGGCAAAAGATAATGCTTGAAAAAATATGAGAAATGTAAATATTAAGAAAAAATACTTAAGTTTATCACTGTCTTTTGTTTTATTTTCATCTTTCTGCATATGATATAGTTGCTCAACTAAACAAAAATAAATTCACATATTTTATAATTAATAATTTAATAGATAGAAGGCTAAAAGATACCCACATCAACGCTGTTTTAGAAATCATCAATAACCAATGAGAGAATGTGTTGAGAAAGGTAGGTAGATATCTAACTCAGAATATCAATAGAATTTAAAAAGTCATAGAAACAACCTGAGTAAGTGATGTAAAAAATAGTAAACAATGAAACTGGAAAATGAACATAGATGCAACAGAATTAATGGAAAGTCTTGCCAAAGTAAACAGTAGTAATAATTAAGATAGGGATATTTCAATTTTCCCCTAATAATTTAAATAGAAATCACTGTAAGCCAACATCTCATTTCTTTTTGGTGGAATGTGGAAGTATGCAGTATATGAAATGTATTCTAAATTTCGTCTGGAATAATATGTAAATAAGGACTGTCAGAAACATTTTCAAAAGTAATAATCATTAGAAATTGTCTCAACTACTCTGATTGTACCAGAAACACAGGTATTGATAGAAGAAAAGTTTTCCAAAAGAGTAGAGGGATGGAAAATGGGCTCTCAAAAGAAATGAAGATGAGATGTTGGTTCTATAGAAACACTAATATTCAGAACGGAGTTGTTTACTATTTCTAGGCTTCTGGAACAAAAAATTCTTTCAATAAGCATGTTAAGCAATGATAAAAAAGATGATACGACTTTAAACAAAAGTTAAAAGAAATTACTCTTAAAATGGCTGTGTGTGGTGGCTCATGCCTGTTATCCCAGCACTTTGGGAGGCTGAGATGGGCAGATGGCTTGACTCCAGGGGCTCTAGGCCAGCGTGGGAAAGACGGCTGCAAAACATACAACAAAAATTAGTGGGCCGTGGTGGTGTGTACATGTAGTCCCTGCTATTTGGGAGGCTGAGGTGGGAGGATAGCTCGAGCCTAGAAAGTTGAGACTGCCATGAGCAGATTGCTCTACTGCCCTCCAGCCTGGGCAACAGAGCAGGACCTTGTCTCAAAAATAAAATAAAATAGGTCGGGGATGGTGGCTCATGCCTGTAATCTCAGCACTTTGGGAGGCTAAGACGGGCAGATCATGAGGTCAGGAATTTGAGACCAGCCTGGTCAACATGGTGAAACCCTGTCTCCACTAAAAAAAAATACAAAAATTAGCCGGGCGTGGTGGCATGTGCCTATAGTCCCAGCTACTCAGGAGGCTGAGGCAGGAGAATCACTTGAACTCGGGAAGGCAGAGGTTGCAGTGAACCAAGATCGTACCACTGCACTCCAGCCTTGGTGACAGAATGAGACTCCTCCAAAATAAACAAATAATAAACAAAATAAAATAAAAAGTATTCTTAAAATGGACAGAGCCTAAATCTAAAAGGGACTAAGCTTAGTGATGAAAAAACATATTGTATCATTAAGATAAACTGGAATGCTTGGGATGCCTTTCTAAAATATGGAATTGCTGTAAAGGATATCAGATGTACCTCATGTCTCCTGATGTATCATCAGGTTTGGTTAGATAGCCTAGGTGTTTCTTCTTTCAGGTTCACATTGCAGTGAAGGTGTTTTATAGTACTTGCAGATGAAGTTCAATGGGAAGAAATCATCCCAGTGTGTCCCCTGTACTTGGCAAGAAAGAGATGTGGCATTATAACGTACTTAAATCGTGAAACTCCTTTTGGCTGAGAAAGCTGGGTCTTGAAATGTGCTTGCCAAGAGAGTAAAATGATATAAATATGCATGCTGAATTATACATAAATATGAATATATGCCTAGCCACACCCACATACCATGTTTGGGTGATAAATAGACAAAAGATTAGTATGGAGCTCCTCAGTCCAAGGCTAGTGTAGGAAGTATCAGAATGCATTGTTCTTCAGGAAAACAATAAGTCCCTACACACAGTAGCATGTTTTCCAGAACCCATTTAATCTGGGTTCAAAGGGATTTGAGGCTCTTGAACTGTTAGGACTTGAAAGATGAGAATGGGCTGCCTATGACACAAGCCACAAATCTTGAGCATATGGAAGGGGCTAACCTGCTGTGCTCCACAAATGAGAAATTTGTCTCTCTTGGCTTTTTAGGAGGTGCTATGTGCTGAGACACTGGGAAGGAACAGCTCTACCAGCAAAGCCTGAAGTGATGTGCGTGTTATTCACAACACCTTGCAATTTAAGTTTGAGGCTGAATCTAATGTGCTAGGAAAGAGGTCAATTGTACCAAACAAAGGGGAAAAGAGCCCCACAGCTGTAACTTTCACCATCAAAGCTTCTCAACCAGATTTATATTTCAAATGGGAGGCCGAAAAAGGTTTGAGGAAATAGTCTAGTTTCCCTCTATGCCAGACAAAATGAAAATATTATGGTGTATTCTACCATGTGAAACTGACAACCCATACTGAGAAGAGTTACCTTTGAAAACTTTGGGAGTCGGGTGAAGGTGGGATCTGGTTCATATAAAAAGGACTAGTTGATTTTACTTTATTTTAGAAAATAAAGTAAAATAACTGAAGATCAAATGATAAACCATGTTTAATCCATTTTCATTTTCTCCTTTACTTGTGTTAGTTTACATTCTTTGCCTCTCCTCTCTGAGCCTGTAAAATATACAAACTGTTAGTGAGCTGAAGAAGCTGAGCTGTTTGCATTAATAGCGCCTGGCATCGACTTCGACAGGTGACACTTGTTGCCTTATTAGGTAACGGTGGAAATCATTTGGATCTCTAATTGCTCTCAGGAACAAGAGGAAACACCTGCACCCTCAGTCCTTCCTCATCTCTAAGGCAGGCTTGTGGGATTCTCAGCAAACTCACCAGTCTTGTGCCTTCTCAGATCAATAATTGCAGTCCTTAAATTCTATTCCCTATGGTATTTTCCCCCGCCTCATAAAGTCATCCTTCACATGTCCGTCTGAAATATATATCTTAATGAAATAATCGGTCCAAACAAATGAGTTTCTCTTTGGATGACACACTGGTCTGCCTTGCCGAAGAGAAGATGAGGTAAAACATGAAGGCGGTGTTGATGATAGTGATTAAAACACCAGCTTGACAGGGCAATAACTATAAAATCTTGCTGCTAGTAATAATCTCTACAATACAACTGCAATACCAGAGCACCATATGTCACAGCGTCGCAATCCATCTCTCCATGTGTCACTTACTTAAGCAGGTTCCAGAAGAACCTATCATTATTTTTAAGTAGGGGGAAAGGACACAATTCCATCGCTGTACTACATTTGTCACTCTGGTTCTAGCCTTCAGCTGACTTATTTATTTTCATGAAAAGGGATCTATAGACTTCAAGCTATTCGATCAGATATCATGAGATCTGCATTCTTCGGATCATTTATTTCTTACTCTGCAGTCTTCTAGAAAGTGGAAGCTTGCTTTTTAACCCTATTGAATTTGAACAATAAAAAAAAGTTTCTGAAATTTGTTAGTAATCATTCTATCAACTTTGTATACATCGTTGGATGTAAGAGGTACTCTGTCCCTACAGCTGGACTAACAGATGGCTTTAAGACCAGAACAGAAACCAACAGCACCAGAAGGACAAAACGACAAATGGTAAGAGAATCTTGTTTAGGACTTAAGGATGGTGATGGTAACTTACCCTTAAATTATGCTGTACTTTGACAAGGGCTTGACTAAAGTAACTGTCTCCACGCTCCACATTTGCAAAGCAAGAAACGTTGATAATGAATAAATTAATCGTGTTACTGGAGTGAAAGGGGAAAAATTATTTTCTCTGGCCATTGTTTGTTGGAAATAGCATCCCCTAACGTTTTTTCAGAAAGACCAATTTTAGTTTGTGTATTACACATCATGTTAATAAATTATTGGAGGCAATTGGGCCAATTGCTTAGCGTTTTGTGACTCAGTTTCTTCCTTTGTAAAATAAGGATAATCATAATAAAGCCCGTTTCGGAGGGTGGCTGTGATGATTAAACAGTTAATATATAGTGCAGTGCTTAGAACAGTTCCGGATCAGAATGAATGCAATACAAACAGTTGCTACTACTTTGTTGTTCCTTAAGAGTTAACTGGCCAGGTGTGGTGGCTCACAACTGTAATCCCAGCACTCTGCGAGGCCAAGGTGGATGGATCATGAGGTCTGGAGTTTGAGACCAGCCTGACCAGTATGGTGAAACCCCATCTCTACTAAAAATACAAAAATCAGCCCCGTGTGGTGGCGCACACCTGTAATCTCAGCCATTCAGGAGGCTGAGGCAGGAGAATTGCTTGAACCCGCCAGGTGGAGGTTGCAGTAAGCTGAGATCACGCTACTGCACTCCGACCTGGGTGACAGAGCGAGACTCCGTCTCAAAAACAAAACATAAAAAAAAGTTAACTATGGAGTCAGAGGAGACTGAATTCAAGTCCTGGGCCACCAATTGTTAACTGGGTGATAGTAAGCCATTTTAAGCATCTGTAAAATGGACATAATGACAGTATCTTTCCCAGACTGAGAAAAAGTAGATGAGACCATGTGTGATAAGCCATTCCTGTGTTGGGCACAGAGGAAGTTTAGCCGTTTACAGTGATGACAATGAAAATATTTTTAAATTATACTTTTTGTCACCTTAAAATAAGAAAATCAATCTAAGCAAATAAAATTTGCTTGTGTTTCCCAACCTTTTAAATTCACAAATTCTACCCAAATCCATTATCTTTTCCCTGAGTACATTCAGATAATCCCCCATTGCCCACATCATCATTTTCTCAGGATTTGATGCAGTGATCTGAAACAACTGTATCATGTTACAGGAACAGGTGCAAATATTTCCACTCAAATTTAAGGTAAAACTGGCTTCTAAGGAGGAGACAAGTGGCAACACACTCTTTATGCACTTCTCCAGCAAGGTGGTATTTCAAACTCCCCAGCAGATGGGCAAAAAACATGCAGACAGCTTGTTAGAGAAAGACCCAGACTGTTAAGTCCATCACAGCTCTCTTTTTCTTTCCTCATTAATTCTCTGATCCTTATTCCATTGTATAACTTAACAACTATCTCCATAGGCAAAAAAAAAAAAAATGTATCTAGTTTTCACTACCACTCTTTAGAGGCTTGTACAGTTTTTGAGGCGTAAACCAAGAGGTTTTTCCCTAAATGAGAAGCTGGCAGGAAACCTTCACCCGCTCTGCAGGCAAGCAGCACTTTTCAGTGAATCTCAATGAACTCACTACCACTGCTCTTTTGTTTCAATGTTTGATGTTACAGGTAGAGAAGCTATTTCACTCCGGAGTACCATAGGTTGACTTCCGCATTCAATCAGAAATGTATCACCAAAGATTTAAAAGGAAAGGATGAAAGAGGAGATGTGAGGATGCACAGAAAATAATGTGTTTTTGTTGATTTTTACATAGATACAGTATCAGTTGCCTAAATCAGACTTGCACAGTTGTGCACTAAATCGGCTCATAGATTCCCATATCCCTCAATCTGGTTGAGATTGGGCCAGCGGTGGTACCATGGAGATACCTCACATGGCTCACTTAGGGTTTGTTTTCTAATTAATGATTAACGCCACCTCCTAATTACAGAGAATAGCAGATTCAATAACTTAAAGGACAGCCAGAATTTTTGAATTCCTGTAGCTTTCTTTTCAGTCTATTACTAATTTGTGAGGCTAATATGCAACTTTATCTTACATTTTCTTCATCTGTAACAGGGAACAAAACATTCTAAAACAAAGAAGGAGACTTTGGGAAAGGAAAACCTTAGGTTGTATTAGGGTGCCCTGCACCATAATTTGCCCTGCACCTGTATTTAGGGTGCACCCCAAATAACAGCCCAGAGGTATTTTGCTGGCAAATATTTTAAACCAGGAGTCCCCAACCCCTAAGCAATGGAACCAGGCTGCAGAGCAGGAGGTGAGGAGTAGGTGAGTGAAGCTTCATTTGTATTTACAGCCGCTTCCCATCACGGACATTACCACCTGAGTTCTACCTCCTGTCAGATCAGCAGCATTAGATTCTCATAGGAGTACAAACCCTACTGTGAACTGTGCATGTGAAGGACCTAGGTTGCATGCTTCTTATGAGAATCTAATGCCTGATGATCTGTCCCTGCCTCTAGTCACTCACAGATGGGGACTGTCTAGATGCAGGAAAAGAAGCTTGGGGCTCCCACTGACTCTACATTGTGGTGAGTTATATAATTGTTTCATTAGATATTACAACGTAATGTTAATATAAATAAAGCACACAATAAGTGTAATGTGCTTGAATCGTCATCCCAAAACCATACCCCCTCTCCTGGTCCTTGGAAAAATTTCTTTCATGAGACTGGACCCTGGAGCCAAAAGTTTGGGGAGCACTGTTTTAAACAGTTTCAAAAGGCTTGGGCCAGGTGCAGTGGCTCACACTTATAATCCCAGCACTTTGGGAGGGCCAAGGTGGGTGGATCACTTGAGGACCAGAGTTTGAGACCAGCCTGACCAACATGGTAAAACCTCATCTCTACTAAAAGAAAAAAAATAAATAAGCCAGGTAGTAGCATATGCCTGTAATTCCAGCTATTCAGGAAGCTGAAGCAGGAGAACTGCTTGAACCCAGGAGGCAGAAGTTGCAGTGAGCCAAGATCACACCTCTGCACTTCAGCCCAGGCTCTGTTTCGAAAACAACAAAAGCAAAAGGCTTGGTTTACTATGCTAATATTTTAAGAAATCTTGAGAAGTAGTGATTTAGATTTGGAATCTCTCTTGAAAAACGGGAAAATCCACAGCATTAGACCAGAACATCTACATGGCAAATTTAGCTAAGTAGTTGTTGCTTCCTCGAGGTGAAGTTTTTGCTCTCCAGTTTACCAGAGATTCTCTTGTCTATCCACCCCACCACGCTCTTTCACTGTACTTAAATGGTCTTGTAGAGTCCAGTTTCAGCAAGCAACCTAACTCAGAATCCCCACCCCACAAACCCCGGATGTCTGATATTTCTTGATATTTGATCAAATCTCTCATCCCTCACTATCCCCTAGTTAATATCTGACCACCCTGGCCATCTTTGAGCAAGAATGCTGTTAGGTCAGTTTAGCAGAAAATTACCCTGCCCTCACAGTCATTTTCCATCTACCAGTCCCCACCTCCCCTTGTACTCCTTGGCTATAAATCCCCATTATTTCTAGGTGTATCTAGAGTTAAACCCAATCTCTCTCCCACTACTGCAAAACTCCACTGCAATAGACCCTTGCATACATATCCTGATAGTCCTGAATGCTTCATGAAAATTTCTTCTTCTTTAACTTTATGCAAATACCAATAGACAAATTCTTCCAAAAAAGTAAAACTTAAAAATCCACAATATAATTTGTTGAAAAGTGGAAAAAACTCAATCAATAGGTTGGTAATTCTAACGTCGAACAATTTGTCCTAATGTTTGGACTATTAGTTAAGATGCTTCATGTCTTACTAATACAGCTATTATGATCATATCATATAAAACTCTATTGTACTATTTCTAGGTAATTCCTATTTGCCTTTTAAATTTTTTCAGTAATTTTATCCTTGAGTGTTTCATTTTAATTTTGATTCAGTATATTTTCTATGATTAAATGAAAGGTATATAACATCAGGTCTAGGTATTCTGTGTGATATCCACAAATAGGTCTTACAAATTTAGGTTCACCCTGCCAGTAGGTTCATAACTACTTCTTGGTAATTTCTTTTCAATCAGTTCCAGGTTTTCACTTGCTTTTATAGTTATCTGATTTTTACAGAGTTTGTTCTATTTGATAATAACCTGCTTATTTAGTCACAGCACAGATATACTGAGCTTCAAGTAAAGTATTCAAACACTTTAAAGTGATTGATTTATTATAAGTATGATAATATAAGCTTAAAGTGTTTATTATAAGCATTTGTGGGAAAAACACCTCCAATATACAGAGCTTGTGCTTGGTTAGCTCTAAGCATTTGTAGTATCAAAAGGTTTTATTTATTATATAATCAAATAAAATCAATTTAATTTTAATAAGTTAAAAGGTGGATCTCTACATATGGTATTAAGTTAGACTTTTTAAAAGAAAAATAACATGATCATAAATATTGTATTCCAAGAGATAATTTTCATACATAATTGCCATCATGTATGTCTTTAGCTATTTTACAAATATCAACTATTATTTCTAATGATTAAAACCATGAAGTTGTACATCAAGAGACTACATCTATGAAATTACAATTACTTAGGAAATTCACAGTTAAAAATAGCTTCTGCTAAGTCTTGATTTAATTCTTATTTAAAAGAAAGTGAAGTAACCAACAAATGGCTTTACATATTTTATAGGTAAATAAGATTTAAATTACGAAGTAATTTTCAAATTATATTTTCATTCCATTATCCCAATACATCCAAAATAGTCTCTTGAGTTCCTTACTTCAGAAAAGGTAATTACTGAAGTGATTTTCCAGAAGAATCCATGAAAACAATATTTTAGCACAAACTATCAAGAAAATAAAGGACTGAATATGTTTATTGAATGAATTACTGTCAAGCATTATTCTTAACAAAATACTATAAAATACTAGTCATTTCACCTCCAATAATGTAACTGTAATATTAAGAAGTCATTATGTGCAGTTTAGTCACTCCATAGATAACTACAGAATAAATGCATATGTATATAACAACAGTTATGTTTCTGTTTTATCTTTTTTCTTTTTGTTGCTGTTGCTGTTCTCATTTTAGTGGAGAGTACTATACCAAGTAGAATAGTTCTACATGGGAGCAAATCAAAGTAAGTTTACTTTCCTTCAGTCAGCATTATTGAATACCAACATTTTCTGCTTGTAGTGAAAGGTAGTAACTTGAGTTTTCTGCCTCTGAATGCCTGTCTAAAACTTTCTAGAAGTTATAAAGGTGCAGGTTAGCTATCAAATGTTATTGTGCATAATTTTAACTTAGATCTTGTAAAAATTTGAATTCTTACACTCCATACTTGGAGAGTCTAATTCCATAGGATGAAGTCTGTAAGGACTTAGAATTTGCATTTTAGACAGGTAACTTACCTACATTTTTAGCTAGCCATTTATAGGTCATACAGTAAACACTGCATGTTTATTACATAATAGCTTTTTAGGCAGTACTTGTTTTTCACTCTAAATATGTAACAAACTTTGGGCATTAACTGTTTCGCATTCTACCTCCATAACCTGCTTTTAAACATTTTTATTGAATTAATGTTATGCAATTAGCTTTAATTAATGATTCAAGAATTGGCTATAGCAGCTTCTTCTTATTTGCAGGCAATACATTTCAAAACATACAGTGG
Organism: Sapajus apella; assembly: GCF_009761245.1. Classification (NCBI taxonomy): domain Eukaryota; kingdom Metazoa; phylum Chordata; class Mammalia; order Primates; family Cebidae; genus Sapajus; species Sapajus apella. Next base: position 5,151,473 of record NW_022437019.1, read on the forward strand.
ATGTCTGAAACTGCAGATAATACCAAACCCTATATATATATTGTGTTTTTTCCTATACAAAAATACCTGTGATAAAGTTTAATTTACAATTTAGGCACAGTAAGAAATTATCAATATTAAGTTATAATGAGGTAGAAAAATTATAACAATGTACTGTAATAAAAGTTATGTGAATGTGGTCTTTCATTTATTCAAAATAATCTTATATTATGTAACATTTTTGGACTACATTTTTTAGAAAAAAGCAAATATTATGGTCACTTTGAAATTTTCACCAAAAACAAACAGTCCTCCAAAAAGCAAAACTAACTTTGCTTAATCCTGAGTAGAGTATTCGCTGGGAACCTCCATATCTGAACTGCCATGTTTTTGTGTAAACAGTCATGTCACACTGAAACATCTTGTGTTTTTCAGCCTGCCTTTCTTTGAACTTTGGTCAGTACAAGTACTTTAAAATGCTAAATATTTTCTAAATACCTAAATTCTTAGGATGAATTTAGGTATGCCTTAGTCCAATAATTCTTTTTTCTCTAAATAAAATAGAAACTTGCCTAATATGATGACACATAAGGCAAACAAATCCATAAAATGTAAATTATATATTATTGCAAAAAAGGTTTTTCATAAATACATGTGGCTGAAGTAACCACGCACTAGGCATATGCTTCCTATGTTTAGGCATAAGCACTCATATTTCTATGGGAGGTCATGCTTTTTGAAATGACAATTCAAGTGGGAGTATTTTGCCCCTAAAGTCTTCATTCAAAGTATTTCCCAGCGGTGTCACAAACAGACAAATGTACCTAATTATTAGATTGCACATCCTGATGTATGTTTATTTGACTATGCAAACAACCCACCAAATGTACAATTTTCTCCTCTTAAAAAACGTAGTGATTTAAATGCAAAAGATATGTTAATCAGCATTATCATTAAGATTTTTCATATGTCAAGTTAGGATGCTGGGAATCATCATTTTGCTGTCAGCAATAAAGCAGCTTACACTAGAAATCTATTATGGAAATATTTCAACAAACTCAATAAAATGGAACACAAGCATGGCGGCAAAAGACAAAATTACAACACATTTACTTTAAAGATCTTAATTGGCTTTAATTTGCCACTCTAGAATCGGGCAACACCTCATCCTAACAAAACAGAAAGAGTGTTTCAATGAGCTGAACAGAAGAGGTTGGCTTTAGAGAGAGAAAAGGGCTGAGAAAAGCAGAAAGAGAGGGACAAAAAGCTTTTTGGGTTTTCAAAGTTATTTCCCTTGCAAAGGTTAAAGTAGAAGGGACTTATCATAACAGCTAAAACTGGCCTGTTGAGGAATTTGGCTATTATCTCTCCTCTCATTTCCGGGAATGTTAGGTAAGCCATTTAGTTTTGGATTGGTTACGTGGAAGTTTACTCTGAGTGATTCTGTTTCTGTTTGGTCTGTTGGACCTAGTGCAGTTCAGCCCCAAACGGTGATCTCTTATACATTTTATTTTAGTTTAGTTTTTGGTTACTGACTTTAGCTCATTATAAATTTTATTTAACAGTGGTACTAGCTTTTATATAATCATTTAGTAGGTACAAACTTTCCAAGAAGAGTAAGAAGAGGTGAAGCCCAGGCTATAACATTGTAGAAAAGAATCTGTAAAACATTAAGAACAAAATTTGAAAATGAAGGGAATAAATAGAATGTGCTCTTCCAAATTACTGTACAAGTACTTTTTTGAAGTAGAAGTAGTCATTACAATATGAAAACTTGAAGTTGAGGAGTTTTAATCATACCAGGAGTGGTGGGGACTCAACCAGCAGAATGTACTCCCATAAGCACCTCCTGCAGTAATTGTTATTTTAATTGGTTGAAATAAACTAAAATGCCCTCAGGCCAGCAATGAAACTGTATAAGTAGGCAGCTTTATTCCCTTTAGGAAAGTGACCCACTAAGAAAGTTTATACTTTGAATTAAAAAGAGAAAAAGAGTATTGTTACTTATTTTATCAATGTTAAATTACCTGAAATCTGTTCTCCTATGTCCCTTTCATCACACTACCATATGTCAAATTTTTGGACAGAAAAGTTGTATTTTGTGTGGGAAGGGGCTGCTTTTTAACTAGTAATTTACCCTATATTGCTTCCAAACTTCTAACACTCTTTTCCCATGTCCAAAACCTCAAAACTGAAAGGCCTTGTGACTAGGTTATAAATTCAAATTAATAAATAGAATAGGCAGTTACAAATTTGTGGGAGCACAGGTCCTTTTAAAATTGCAATCATGGCCTGGTGTGGTGGCCCACACCTGTAACCCTAGAACTTTGGAAGGCCGGGGCAGGAGGATCACTTGAGGTCAAGAGTTCGAGACCAGCTTGGCCAACATGGTGAAACCTTGTCTCTATTAATAATAAAAAATCACCCTGGATTGGTGGTGCACGCCTATAATCCCAGCTACTCGAGAGGCTGTGGCAGGAGGATGGCTAGAACCCAGGAGCTAGAGGTTGCAGTGAGCCAAGATCGTGCCACTGCATTCCAGCCTACGTGACAGAGTGAGACTCCCTCTCAAAAAGAAAATGAAAAAAAAAAAAAAAAAAACTGCAATGATTTCATTCCTGATACATTCAACTGCATGCTTTCAGAAAAAACCCTGCAATTATTTCATTCCTGATATATTCAACTGTATACTTTCAAAGTATAAAGCCACACATTGACTGATGGTATGGGATTTCAGAGATGAAAATGCCATTCAGTTCAAGATTAAAAATAAGGCAATGAGATGCATGTACAATTTTATGAACTGGTAGAAACAATAGAAATGCTATTTAAGAAATCCAATTATTTTACTTGAGCACAGGCTGAGTTTCAGTTTGGGGAAGTAGAGAAGGAGGCCTGTTAGGAATAAAATGTGTTAGCTCAGGAAAGAGAGCATGAAAGCTTGAAGAAGGTGAAGCTGTGTTGGCACTCTGCAAAGAGTGAGTAAAAGATTTATCTGGAAGTAAATACATTAGCATAAATGACTAATTATATAACCAGGATTTTTAAAAAGATGAGGAATCAAAAACATAATGATAGTGGCATAAATCCTGGAAAATTTACAGAACAGCAAAATTGGAAAATAAAATAAATGAAGTGCAAGATAATTAGCTTACATTGAGGTGTGTTGAATCAATGACACATTTATATTTAATATTTAGAAATCTACACTATAGACATTTATGTGTGAGAATGAAAGTGGTGGGAATGAAATACACCCATATGTTTATAGTGAAAACATAGTGTACATCTATCATTTCAGAAAATTATCTATTATAAAATGTTATAATTATGCCAATGGATTAAATATTCACGTAATATGATAATACTGATAATATTTCTGTAACCCAAAGCACTATGGCTTGATACTGTGAGAGACACTGTGATTAACACAACCTAAGTTTCCCCATAGCTTCCAAGAAATCGAACAATGAACTATTCTTGGAACAAAAATTGAACTTTGAATGCCCTTCCTTAATTTATCCTGTAACATCTTTAAGCCACCTCCCATGTTGCAACTTTTTAATAAAGGCTTGAACTATTGACTTTGGTTAGTGTTTCTCCTTCCACAATCCTTGTAAATGGTTATTCATCCTGAGAATTCAGTGCCACCTTCAACTGAATCCAAGTCTCAATTCTTTTTTAGGTAGCATGTATCTGTAACTTCTTCTGGAGATTTGCAAATTTACTGAGAATCATCTCAGAAGAGGAAAAAAATTCAAAAACGAACAATAAAATCCAACCGAATTTTATATAGGGAATCTAAGAATCAGATACTTATAAAAAGCACTGCTAACCTGGTGTGGCTTTCCTAAAAGTCGGCAAATCACAAAGAAACGAAAAGGCTAACCTTCTGTCACAGCGAGTTTATCTCCCTTGTGGAGATGATAGGACAAGAGTAACAGAAACTTGTTTACTCAGACCATTTCCCTCAGACCTAAAATGCTTCTGTTTCTGTATTCATAAATAGAATGACACCTCTTTCGATAAAATCAGAATTTTTGTGTCCACAGAGACGCAGTGGCTAGAGGCACGCAGATTTGTCAAAATGGCTGTCAGCAGACTACATAGTTGAAAACAGCCTTCTTTAGAATAAACCGTAAGTCACCTGTGGAATTCCTAAAGAAGAGGCAATATAGAAACGACTACATTTTCTGCTGAATAAAATCATTCCAATTTAGAGAGACTTTACTGAGATCTTTCCCATATTGAAAGTTAATTTTATTTTTACATTTTAGAAATAAGAGAAAAATAAAACCCTTTTCCTATGCAGGAAATTTGTTAAAAAAAGATTCTTAAAGAAATGTGGGTTGATGAACATACCTCTGGTAGAGATCAACTTTTCTGATGATTGGAGCCAAGATGAGGATTTCCTGCAGACCAAGCTTTCTTAAAGTGCTTCAGGGTCCCTCTCTGCTATATTTCTAATCTAATGTATCTTCACCTCGAAGCCCTTAAAGGCAATGTTCTGAGGGCCTGTGAAGGGGGAAAAATAACATTTTAAAAAGACTGCTGAGTTACAACAATGTTACCTTGCCTTTGCTTCAGTTGTTATGCATTCTGGAATATAAAACAGAAACATCTTATTTACAGCAGTCAACTTGCCCAATATGGGGAAAGGGTGGAGAGGCTAAGACACATTCAGGTAGTATAAAAAGGAAAAAAAGTAAATAACAGAGGACTCTTGCTGTATATGAGGCCAGTTTAGTTTTGAGAATTGTCTTTACAAAGGATGTTGCTGCATTTTGTTTGAGAATAGGGCGGCAAAGGTGAGAGGAATTGGAGGGAGAATCCTAAGCAATGTTATTATTCAATACTTATACAAGGAGTGACCTCTACATGCAGTTGCCATGATGAATAAGGTAGTTACAGATTATGCCTTTCCAGAGTTTACACTGTAACTGGATAAAAATAAGCAAACATGCAATTATAGTGCAATGAGATAAATGTGACGGTAGGTGATGTACATGATTATTTGGGAGGTTACAAATTCCCTAAACTTGGGAGACAAGAAGATGGTCAGGGAAGTCTTCTCAGTAGGAAAGTCACTCAACCAGGGAGCTGAAGGAAGTACAGTATTTAACCAAGTTAGAACCTCAGAACTGCAGATCCAGAGAAGTGTGTACAAGAAAGGGGAAGATGAAGAGCATGAAGATGTAAGAAAGACTGAAAAGGTGAGGAGACAAATCTCACTTTGACTTCTATGCCTTGTTTAAGAGGAGTGACTTAAACTTGCAAATTACAATCACATTTTGAGCAAGAAGAGCAGTGCTACACAGGGTGTCAGGCTCACTGGGGACTTTAGGAAAGTCTTACTGAGTTATGTTAACCAACTTACTTTTAACTCATTAATAAAAGTTTTTCTAAAACTAATTTTAAAGAGTTTCAATTTAATGTCTTTTGGGACCTAAATCAAATGAATATATGTAACATATGTAATTAAAAAAAAAAAAAAAAAAAAAAAACGAAACCAGCTTTTATTTTTTAAAGACTGAACAAAGAAAAAAATTTTTCTTTGGATTTGGCTAAGCTGGGATGCTGATAAGATGGCTGTTTGCAAATGGACCAGTTTGTGTCCAGAGAGTGATATATATATAGGCTCTCATATAAATATGCATACACATATGTATGCCCATGTATTCTTTTCTCCTTCTTTCTTTTTCTCCTTCTCTCCTTCATTTGTTCTTTCTTTCTTTCTTTAAACTCTTCTACCTTTTGGAACTATGAAGACAAACCTAAATATGTTACAAGGTAAGTTATTTTTATCTAATGAACATAGGCAACAGCCAGCGGAACAAAATAATACATAGTATAGTTTAAATATTAAAGTCTATTTTATCTAAAGTGTGGAAACAAAGTCATTTGAGCATATCAACCCACTTACTGGATTGAAAAGTGTATTGGCATGATTCCCTATGTAAAATGAGTTTTTAAACGAAATTTCTTGACAAAGACGGAAGAGGGAAGAGAAGCCCACCTTTGGAACAATATAAGTGTGGTGCCAACTCTTCAGATTTTTGTTCTCTTTTTGAGCAGAGCAGTAGTCATCACATGGGCCTGCTTCTCTCTTTGATAGCTGCAGAGCCCCCATCCAATTCTCTTTTGCCTTAAACTCCAGACCAAAAAAGAACTGTAAAAGGTTAGCCACTGCAGGTGGTGGGTACAGTGGATAATGTGTTTTACTATCTGTAATTAGAATTGCTGAGCCTATAGGTAGGTTTTCCTCTCATAAATGAACTTCATGCAGTAGATTTAAACTACTATTCCATCAACTTGGATTAGATTGCGTTATATGCATTTCAATACCTACTTGGTGGGCTAAAAATATAATAATTATTAGTACTATTTGTTTTAGAGACAGGGTCTTATTCTCTCACCAGCGTTGGAGTGCCATGGCGTGAACATAGCTCACTGTAGCCTCCAACTCCTGGGCTCAAGTGATCCTTCTGCCTCATCCTCCTGAGTAGCTGGGACTATAGACATGTGTTGCCATGCCAGGCTATTTTTTTTTTCACATTTTGTAGTGATAGGGTCTCGCTATGTTGCCATGCTGGTTTCAAACTCCTCAAGTGATCCTCTCACCTTGGCTCCCCAAGGTGCTGGAATTACAGTTATGGGCCACCATATCTTGCCTAGAAACAGAATTATTGAATGAACTAAATCATAGTTCTGCTGAATAGAACTGAAAATAGTTCAGTTTAGGTTATCAGATTGGTAGCTAAACAGTTGTTGTAATTTCCTAGTATATGATAATACGAATGAGGGAAGGTGTTCTCTTTCCAGGGTCCACAAGGGGACGTAGTATTAAGGGCAAGAATTTCCCAGTGCCATGCCCCCCTCTCATCTCTCTCCATCTGGGAGGTTTAACGCTTTATGTTTGAATTTTGGGGGTGTGGGAAGAAACTAAGAGTCAATCACTCCAGCAGAAGTGCTAAGGAACTCCTTAAATTGGCCTGGGGTCTTAGAGAAGGTGGGGGTTCCTCCCAGGCTCAAAGTCCCCTTCTTCCACACCCCTTCGGACTCCATGTTTGGATCCCCTTCCACGAACACTCCCTTCATGGAAGCCGTCTTTCTCTCTCCTGGATTTCCCCTCTGGAGTCCCCTTCCACACACTCCCATGGAAGCCTGTCTTCCCCTCCCAAACTCCATGTCTCTCTATTCCCTTCCACTCAGTGTGGAAGCTGCTTTCCTCTCCTGGATTCCATCTTTCTGCATTCTCTCACTAAGTGTGAGTGTTAGCTGTTTCTCTCTCCTTCTCCTGTTTGTCTCTCTAAATAAATCACTTTCTACAAATACCATTGAGTGCTTTACTGCACCTTTACTGCACACAGCGCGGTAGTCCCCTCTTTCATTCTTGAGAGGGCAGGAGACCAAGAGCCTGGAGAAAATGTTCTCTCAGGGAAGCTAAGGGTGCCCTGAACCCCTGAATGTCAATATTACACATAGAAATTATGCTGTATCCCTCTATACTTATAAAACGTCATATTATGCTGAATTTAAGTGCTATCACTAATCATCCATGAATCTATAGTCATATTATAGCAGCCAACTAAAAAAACAACTGCTTCTCAGTCTAAAACCCCCAAAATAGTCCAACAATTACACATTTAAAATTAAAAAAAATTATTTTTATGATTTCAGCCATCAATGTAACAAACATGTACTATTATTCATATAGTATATTTTACTATGTCCCATTAACTTTTCAGAACAAGTGGTTTATTCTCCTCTAACTGAACCTTATTATAGGAGAAACGTGTTGTGTTGGCCCACCCAGAGCCATCTCTCCATCTTCTGTAAGCAACTGACCTCATCACATTTCCTTCATTTTGCTATAATTTTAGTAGGACACTTATTTGAGGTACTGACAAAGGGATGGCAAAGAACCCAAATTAGGTCAACCAAAATCTATCTCATGAATTTTAGTCCTAAGTAAAATGAAGTAAGGATAGAAAACTGTTGGCATTCATTTATTCTGCCATTGGGATCTTGATGCTTTTCTTCCTTTGTTTTAGATCCTGATATCTGAGGAGTTTTTCTATTTCTCTCTTTCTTGAAGTCTGGGTGTTCTACTTTTTCATCCATTCCATGAGCTGCCCCATATATTTTGTTGTATTTTTTAAATTTCAGTAGCTTTAGAGGAATAAGTGGTTTTTTGTTACATGGATGAATTGGACAGTGGTTAAAGTCTAATCTTTTGGTGTGCCCGTCACTCGAATAGCGTAAATTGTACCCCATAGGTAGTTTTTCATCTCTTACCCTACACCCACCGCTGCTCCACATGCACTGTATCTCCAGCATCCACTATGTCACTCTGTATGCCTTGACATACCCACAGCTTAGCTCCCACTTACAAATGAGAGCATGTGGTATTTGGTTTTCTGTGTCTCATTTACTTCACTTAGGATAATGGCCTCCAATTCCAACCAAGTTGTTGTAAAAGACATTACATTTCTATGCCTGAGTAGTATTTTATGGTGTGTGTGTGTGTGTGTATAGAATATATATATCACATTTTCTTTATCCACTCATAGATTGATGGGCACTTAGGCTGATTCCATATGTTTGCAATTGTGACTTGTGCTGAGTACAGGTGTTAGTTTCCTTTAATCGTGACTTCTTTTCCTTTGAGTAAATACACAGTAGTGCCATTGCTGGATCAACTGGCAGATCTAATTTGAGTTCTCTGAGGAATCTCCATACTGTTTTCCATAGAGGTTGTATTTTTTTTTTCTCTCCCTCCTCCATCCCTCCTTTCTTCTCTCCCTCCTTCCCTCCTCCCTTTTAAATTAGCCATAGATTGTTTCTATTATTTTTAACTAAAGAACCCTAACTGATACTAAAAAAGTGATAGCAGGCCGGGCGCGGTGGCTCACGCCTATAATCCCGGCACTTTGTGAGGCCGAGGCGGATGGATCACGAGGTCAAGAGATCGAGACCATCCTGGTCAACATGGTGAAACCCCGTCTCTACTAAAAATACAAAAGTTAGCTGGGCACGGTGGCGTGCGCCTGTAGTCCCAGCTACTTGGGAGGCTGAGGCAGAAGAATTGCTTGAACCCAGGAGGCAGAGGTTGCAGTGAGCCAAGATCATGCCATTGCACTCCAGCTTGGGTAACAAGAGCGAAACTCTGTCTCAGGGAAAAAAAAAAAAAAAAAGCGATAGCAAAGCTCCTAGATACAACATAAGTGCTGAGAGAACTGTATTACAAGGGAAAAATTTAAGTGCCATAAGGGAAAAACAACATATTACAAGGGGTATAATAAAAGAGGCAGAACTAGTTCACATTTATTAAAATTAAGAGTTTTCATGGAGGAAATATAAGTATGAATAAAATTTTCAGAAGATTAGGAAAACAGAGCAAACATCAGCAAAGTGATAAAAGGAAGACAAGTTCAACATGTGATCAATGATTAGGGATAATCCTGCTTCACAAATACAGAGACACAGAACACAGAAATAAATCAGAGAAAAGATTGAGATGAATGATTTGTTCATTTTTAAAATAAACATTTATTGTGGTTCTGTGATGCAATGTTAAATGAGACAGATGTGTTTCCTATCTTCAGGAAACTTATATTCTCCTAGAGGAAAGAAACCAATAGCTAACAAAAAAAAAATTCTTGAAAAAAAAAACAAATGTATTACTTCAAAATGTAATAAGTTCTGTGATGACGAAAACATACAGCTAAAATACAGAATATGAATGGTTGGGTGAGGTAGGGAGTTTAGGGAGGCCTGGAGGATTGCTGTGATGTTCTAGCTAATAAATACATTAAGAGAAAATGAGAGAAATGGAGCTTTCCAGGCAAAGGGACAGATAATGCAACTGTCCTTGGCACAGAGAAGAATTTGACTTGTTCTCAAAAGTGATTAAAAAGACTCCAGCCAGGTGAGCAAAGGAGTGTGCACAGAGAGACGATGCTGGAAAGACAGCCAGGGGTGAGATTCTGTAGGGGTTTAGATTTTACTCTAAATTTGTGAGGAAGATGAGAGAGGGGTTTCAATTTTATTACAAATTTGTGAGGAAAGTGATTTATATCTTATGAAGATCAACTTCATGGCTATGGGGTGGGAGAAATTATTACACTATACTATAATAGTCTTGAATGACTGGTTGGATTTAGAAGATGAAGAAATGGGGGGAACAAAAGGTACATCATGGCAGGCATAATGGGATACATTAAATAGGAGAATATAAGTTTTTTGTTATTGAGTATATAATTTAGAACTCCTGAAAATATTTGTTTTAGGGACAACTGTCTTCCATAATGACATCATCGCTAATGCATATTTCTACTTCTGATCTACCCCAGTATTTATACTTTCTGCCATATCATTTAGCACTTAATTACTTGCTGACAAGTACTCTGCGTTTTATACTATATTTTATTTCCCAACTTGATTCAGAACATCTTGAGGGCAGGGCCAATTCTATATCTTTCTGGATCTTTCACATGACCTAGTATATTTTGATATAAATATGAATTAGTAATAATAACAAGTATATATTTGATTCTTATCATGTTCTTGGCACTGTTCTAAGAGTTTTACAAGTATCATTTAATCCTTGTACAAAATCTAGGAAGAAAACCTGGTGATTACTTTATGGTGAGAATACTCAAATTTGTCATGATGAAGCCACTCATCCACTTATGATGAATCAATCCATTTCCCTGTAACATTTTTTAAGAAGAAAAAACAAGTACCTGGGCAGATAGGCTGTTGGTCATGGTATATTAAAAAAATACATGTAAATAACATTTTCATGATATTATATCACTTCTTAGTCCTTCTAGGGATCCACCATAAATCTGTTGATGATGATAGAATGATACATATTTTCCCCATATGCATTTGCTAGCTGTGTGATTTAAATAACAGAGTTTCTTTAAATTCAGGTCACATGACATTCTGCCTCCCTTGCCCTCTCTTTCAGTTAATTAAGCCAGCCCATATTTCTCTCACCACTAAATCAGAGAGATCACAGGAGAGGTTCTACAATAGGTGCGGCTGCTCATTTTGTTTGGATCCTAAGCATTTCTAACATAAATATCCATGAAGAAATACCTATCAAATAATTATTACAACACAGATTATGATTGTAGTGCAATTATCGCAACAGATGCCAAGAAGTTTAAACAAAATGGAGATGGTGATACAAATGAGAGAGAAAAACAAACACAAAACTAATGGGAATTAGAATGAAAAATAAAGACTGTCAAAGAATATTACTGATGAGCAAGCTATAGGAGAACACAGAAAATAAATGAAATTTAAAATAATTTTGATTCCGCCCGAAGCATTCAAATCTAAAAACAATAGAGCAATTTTAATTGGGCAAATAGACTCTAAGTGTTTGCTTAAAAAACCATTTTTCTCCTTAAAACATAGTGGCAATGACATATTTGACTTTTACTCATAATCTGTTTTCCTCATCCAAGTTTAAATTTTATAAGTAGAAAATTCCAATTTTGTTTTGGCTTATAGTACTAACTCAAACAGTTGTGTCCTCTGTGTCATGGGTGTGATTGGCTGGGGTCACTGTTGTGGCTGGTAAAAGAGTTTACCAAGACAGTCGTGCATAAAGAAAGGTAGATTGACTAGAAGAAATGTGAAGATAGGCTGTAAGAGAGCAACGGGCAGCACAGCAGAGAGAAAGCTGTCTGCCAAGAGGCAGGGCCTGGAGAGCTGTTTTATAGGGTTATGCTGGAGAGGCTAGGTGCAAGTAGAGTCGTTCTCTGGGACTACATGCAGAAAGAGGTGTTTGGGAACAGGATGTTGTACAAGCAGTTTGTCTGTTAGCTGTTTCTTACAACAATTGTTCTCCCCCAACTTGGAGCCCCCTCCTGATTGTTGCAAACATATTAGGACTCCACACCATGTCTCCTTAGAAAGAGAGTATTTAAATAGTAAGTGGAAGCTGATACTAAAACAGATACTATCATGCCACTAATTTGTATGGAAAATTAGACAAGGCAGATGAGAAGCTTGGCAAGTAAAGAACAGGAAAAGTAAAATGGAAGAAGAAGAAAGAAGAAGGAGAAAGGAAGAAGAAGAAAGAAGAAGAAGAAGAAGAAGAAGAAGAAGAAGAAG
>NW_022437019.1:5163596-5374511 GCF_009761245.1 Sapajus apella
GAAGAAGAAGAAGAAGAAGAAGAAGAAGAAGAAGAAGAAGAAGAAGAGGAGGAGAAGGAAAGAGAACAGCAGAAACAACAAAACATACATATCAATTGCTGATCAGTTTGAAATTTTTTAAATATTTTTTTAAATTATACTTTAACTTCTGGGGTACATGTGCAGATCATGCAGGATTGTTACATAGGTATACACATGCCATGGTGGTTTGCTGCCTCCATCCCCCCATCACCTACATTAGGTATTTCTCCCAATATTATCCCTCCTCAAACTCCCCATCCCCGGCTATTACTCCCCTTGCCCCCCACTCCCCAACAGGCCCCAGCGTGTGATGTTCCCCTCCTTGTGTCCATGTGTTCTCATTGTTCAACACCCACCTATAAGTGAGAACATGCGGTGTTTGGTTTTCTGTTCTTGTGTCAGTTTGCTGAGAATGATGGTTTCCTGCTTCATCCACGTCCCTGCAAAGGACATGAACTCATCCTTTTTTATGGCTGCACAGTATTCCATGGTGTATATGTGCCACATTTCCTTTATCCAGTCTATCATTAGTGGGCATTTGGGTTGGTTCCAGGTCTTTGCTATTGTAAACAGTGCTGCAAAGAACATATGTGTGCATATGTCTTTATAATAGAATGATTGATAATCCTTTGGATATATACCCAGCAATGGGATTGCTGGGTCAAATTGTATTTCTATTTCTACATCCTTCAGGAATCCCCACACTGTCTTCCACAATGATTGCATTAGTTTACACGTCCACCAACAGTGTAAAAGCATTCCTATTTCTCCACATCCTCTCCAGTATCTGTTGTCTCCAGATTTTTTAAGGATCGCCATTCTAACTGGCATGAGATGGTATCTCAATGCGGTTTTGATTTGCATTTCTCTGATGACCAGTGATGATGAGCATTTTTTCATGTATTTGTTGGCTGCATAAACATCTTCTTTTGAAAAGTGCCTGTTTATATCCTTCACTCACTTTTTGATGGGGTTGTTTGTTTTTTTCTTGTAAATTTGTTTTAGTTCTTTGTAGATTCTGGATATTAGCCCTTTGTCAGGAGGGTAGCTTACAAACATTTTTTCTTATTCTGTTGGTTGCTGATCTGGTCTGAGCAGACCTAATAGGCATCTACAGAACTCTCCACCCCAAAACCACAGAATATACATTCTTCTCAGCACCACTTTGTACTTAATCTAAAATTGACCACATAATTGGAAGTAAATCACTCCTCAGCAAATGCAAAAGAATGGAAATAATAACAACCAGTCTCTCAGACCATAGTGTAATCAAATTGGAACCCGGATTAAGAAACTTACTCAAACAGCACAGCTACATGGAAAGTGAACAACCTGCTCCTAAATGACTACTGGATAAACAATGTAATGAAGGCAGAAATAAAGACGTTCTTCAAGCCAATGAGAACGCAGACACAATGTACCAGAATCTCTGGGACACGTTTAAAGCAGTGACTAGAGGGAAATTTACAGTACTAAATGCCCACTTGAGAAGCGAGGAAAGATGTAAAATCAACACCCTATCATCACAATTAAAAAAATTAGAGGAGCAAGATCAAACATATTCAAAAGCTAGCAGAAGATAAGAAATAACTAAGATCAGAGCACAACTGCAGGAGATAGAGACACAAAAAATCCTTCAAAAAATCCATTAATCCAGGAGCTGGTTTTTTGAAAAGATCAATAAAATAGATCGCTAGTCAGAACTAATAAAGAAAAAGAGAGAAGAATTGAATAGATGCAATAAAAATGATAAAGGAAATATCATTACACATTCCACAGAAATACAAACTACCATCATAGATTACTACAAACAACTCTATGCACATATATCAGTGAATCTAGAAGAAATGGATAAATTCCTGGACACTTACGCCCTCCCAAGCCTAAACCAGGAAGAAGTTGAAACCTTGAATAGACCAATAACAAGGGCTGAAGTTGAGGTAGCAATTAACACCCTACCAACCAAAAAAAGTCTAGGTCCAGATGGCTTCACAGCAGAATTCTACCAGACGTACAAAGAGGAATTGGTACCATTCCTTCTGAAACTATTCCAAACAACACAAAAAGAAAGAATCCTCCCTAACTCATTTTATGAGGCCAACATCATCCTGATACCAAAACCTGGCAGAGAGACAACTAAAAAAGGAAACTTCAGGCCAATATCCATGATGAACATCCATGCAAAAATCTTCAATAAAATACTGGCAAACCAAATGCAACAGCACATCCAAAAGATTATCCATCACGATCAAGTAGGCTTCATTGTGGGAATGCAAGGCCGGTTCAACATACCAAATTTATAAACGTAATCCATCACATAAACAGAACCAAAGACAAAAACCACATGATTATCTCAACACATGCAGAAAAGGTCCTCGACAAAATCCAACAGCACTTTATGCTAAAAACTCTCAATAAACTAGGTATTGATGGAACGTATCTCAAAACAATAAACGCTATTTATGACAAACCCACAGCCAATACCGTACTGAATGGGCAAAACTGGAAGCATTCCCTTTGAAAACTTGCACTAGTCAAGGATGTCCTCTCTCACCACTCCTATTTAACATAGTATTGGAAGTTTTAACCAGAGCAACCAGGCAAGAAAAAGAAAGAAACGATATTCAATTAGGAAGAGAGGAAGTCAAATTGTCTCTATTTGCAGATGACATGATTGTATATTTAGAAGACCCCATTGTCTCAGCCCCAAATCTCCTTAAGATGATAAGCAACTTCAGCAAAGCCTCAGGACAGAAAATCAACGTGCAAAAATCATAAGCATTCCTATACAACAATAACAGACAAACAGAGAGCCAAATCATGAGTGAAGTCTCACTTTGAAAATTTTAAGTGTTCAGTTAGCTCTTTTTTTCCGGGGGTCATTCATTTTCTAGCCATGTTTGATATCTTGTCCACCCCCTAGTATCCCACTTCTAATTTGGTGTAGGTTTCTTGGCTTACAGAAAACTGTCATTCAGAAATGTTAAGATCACAACAGGCTGATTAATACCTGTGTTGAAAAGCTAAACATAGGGGATAGACTATATAAATCTCTCTTATATGAGATGTCAGTTCTGCAGCCTATAGTGTTGGGTGTTTATCTTAGATTTTAGCTGCGTTTCTTTAGGATCCCTGGCAAAGCAGTACCACAAAGAAAATGCTAGAGTCATTTGCATTTTCTTAATGGAGAGGTAGAAACTTGGATTGGGGGTACTCTGCAAATCATCATACACTATTTGGGTGAAATAGGAAAAAGTAGCATAATAACATGGGAATGAAAATGCTTTTAAAATATTTTTTAAATGCAGCTCTCATTTCTTCAGAAATTTAGAGAATTAGTCACTTGTCATCTCATTTAAAGCTCAAAAATCAATTTGGCCTAAAGCATTCCAGTAAATATAAAAGACCTTGGAAATATACAAAAATAACATTTTGTAAACATCATATGGCTTCACACATTGGGGACAATTTACTCAAAATATCTCTTTTTCTGATATGTATTAAAAACATTCTTCTTATTTATACCCTTTTACTTCTCTGTAGTCATACTTTCTTTTTTTTTTTTTTTCTTACTTTAGAAACATTTTTTAGGGGGAGAGTGGGAACACCTATCTAAATATCACGGGACACTATTGTTCATCAAGCATAATTTTAAAAATGCTTACTTAAGGTATTATTCTTTTCCCTGAATAAAACACCATCACTCAGACACTAGGATAGGAAAACAGGACATAGAAAACAAGCAAGAGTCTACCAGCTGAAAAATAAAATGAGAGGGGAAACTGCTTTGAGAGAAGCTGCAGAATTAATGCCCATATACATTCTGAAACTTTGTGAAAACCAGGCACTTTTTCCACCTATAGACTGAGTTGTGGCTCTATCCTAAACTTTGCAGGTCTTCTCATTGCCTAGGATTGTCTCAATAGCTTACAGTAACATCAGCACACTATTGTCCTCATAACACGGATCGTAGTATATGCATGACTGCCTAGCTTCTAAACTCTGCTTTGCCTCTTACCAGCTTTCTGACATTTGGCAGGTAACTTAACTTCCCTACGCTGCAGTTTCTTCATCTGTAAAATGGGCATACTTTCCAGGCCTACCTCATAAGACTGTTATGTTAGTTATAAGAGGTTCAGGAACATGCCTGGGGCAGACTAATGCTATATACATGTTTGATGAATTCATATATAAAATTAAAAAGTAAATTAAATCAGTAAATATTAATTAGGCACCTCCACTGTCTCAAGCCATGCTACAATAAAGAACAAGGCACAATTGGCCAAATCAGTGGTCTTGAACTTACATTCTAGAGAAAAGGAACACGAGTAATCATGCAAACAAATAAAAAGACATTTTTATATGGAGATAAGTGCTATAAAGAAAGGACTGTTATGTGATACCAATAGAGGAGTCTGCTTTAGGAAGGCCCTTTTGGGATCTGGGATTTGTGGTAAGACTCAAAAAATGGGAGGCTGTTCAGGAATAAGAAACAGGAACTCTAAGAACTCAGCTGCTAGAGCCACTGTCTTGCTAGGGGACCCAGGAGACCTGGGCATGAAGCCAGAGAAGGAAGGGGATAGTAAGACATAATGTCAGAAAAGCAGGCAAGAGGCCTCTTGGTCAAGTCTTGGAGTTTGGCTTTTTCTTTAAGTGCAATGAAAAACCATTGCAAAATTTTTTGGCAGTTAAACTAGATCACCCTGAGGACAAAGGCGATCTAGTTTAACTGCCAAAAAATTTATTTGTTTCTGTCTACTGAAAACATTCACTCAATGCCAATTTATTGACTTACTTTATGTATAATTTTGGTGGTTTGGACGCTAAACTTCACCTTGTTATTGACTCAAAAAATGCGGAAGATACTAGCTGGGAAGTAAATGTATATCTGCCACTAACAGATTTTACTCTCAAATTACTTGGTAGCTACGATTGCCTAGTTTTACATAAATATGTAAACTTTTTCTCTGACTGTATTTTACTCATCCAAATTTTGCATGATAATTCCTCTGTAGTTTCTTTCCATAAACTCTGGACAGGACCAGTTATTTGCATAGGCTATGGGCAGCTGCCAACATTTATATGATGCGTGAGGTACTACACAACATTTACATGAGAAAGACTTTCTTAATCACTAGTCTATTTTGGTGCTTAAAACTCTTACCAGCAGATTTATGGCATTGGGCTGCAGAGGTTAAATGCCAGAGCAAACATAGAGTCTTACTGAGGTGAAAGAAAACATTATCAGAGATCGGGGCTGGACCAATTAGATAAGGAACAGAATAGATTCAGTAGAATTACTATGCCATGAAGGGCCGATCCAGCTGGATATCTACTTACAGACATGCATCACTTAACAATGGGCATACATTCTGAGAAATGCATTGCTAAGTGAATTCAGCATGTAAATATCATGTACTTACACAAACCTAGATAGTACAGCCTACTACACACCTTGGCTATGTGGTATATGCTATTGATCTTAGACTACAAGCCTTATAGCACATTACTGTACTTAATTCTATAAGCAGTTATAACATAATTGTAAGTATTTGTGTATCTAAACACATCTAAACTTAGAAAAGGTATTGCAGGCTGCGCATGGTGGCTCATGCCTATTATCCCAGCACTTTGGGAGGCTGAGGCAGGTGCATCACCTGAGGTCAGGAGTTCAAGACCAGCCTGGCCAACATGGTGAAACCCCATCTCTAATAAAAATACAAAAAAAAAAAAAAATTAGCTGGGTGTGGTGGCAGGCACCTGTAATCCCAGCTTCTTGAGAGGCTGAGGCAGGAGAATCTCTGGAATCCTGCAGGCAAGGTTGCAATGAGTCAAGATCATGCCACTGCAATCCAGCCTGGGCAACAGAGTGAGGCTCCAATAAATAAATAAATAAATAAAACGTACGTTAAAAATATGATATAAACGATTAAAAAATGATACCATCAGTGATGTTTGTAGGACTGGAAGTTGATCTGAGCAAGTTAATGAGTGAGTGAATGGCGAGTGAATATGAATGGCTGGGACATTACTGTACACTACTTTATAAGCACTATACACTTAAGCTACATACACTAAATTCATTTTAAAATCTTTCTTTAATAATACACTTTAGCTCTCTGTAATTTTGTAGTTTAAAAATACTTTCAGTTTTTAAACTTTTAAACTGTTTTGTAATAACACAGCTTGAAATGCAAATACATTATACAGGTATACAAAAATATTTGTTCTTCATAGTGCTATTTTAAGCAATTCTATTTTTAAATGTTTAACATTTTTAACTTTTTGGTAAAAGCTAAGACACAAAGACAAACATTAGCTTAGGCCTACACAGGATCAGGATCATCCATCTCACTGTCTTTCACCTCCACATCTTGTCCCACTGAAAGGTCTTCAGGGGCAATACCACACATGGAGCTGTCATCAGTGATAATAATGACTTTTTCTGGAATACCTCCTGAAGGACCTGCCCGAGGCTGTTTACAGTTAACTTTTTAAAAAGTAGAAAGAGTGTACTTTAAAATAACATTTAAAAGTACAGTAAATACATAAACTAGCAACATAGTTAGCAAGTATTATGCACTGTACATAATTGCATGTGTTAGACTTAATACAACTAGTAGCACAATTTGTTTGTTTACACTGGCATCATCACAAACATGTGAGTAATAAGCTGCATATCCATTATGAGTTAGAATGGCCATGATGTCACCAAGTCATAGGAATGTTTCATCTCCACTATAATCTTATGGGCCCACCATTCTACATGTGGTTACATAAGATTATAGATTCATGTGGTGCATGAATGTATATATACTGGCTTCGTCTACTCATGATTTGAACCAATATGTGGATGGTCAATCCTTTTGCATTTAAAATTATCTTCAGAAGCCATTAATCTTACAAGTCTGTTTTCCCCATTCTGTTTTAATGGACTCTAATTTTTTTTTATCAGTGTCACCTTTTATTTCTAAATTTCTAAAACTGTTCAACTTAAAAAAAAAACAAACTATCTGGATAAATGACAAAGATGAATATAGCTTTAAGAAAAGGTGGTTATACTTTTCAAAATTGAGATTTATGAGAAAAAACAATTTAATTCAAACAACAACATTGCGATAGGGTATCTTCTCCCCAGGAGCTAATAATAAAATTACTTTTACACCCAATTTCTTAGTTTTATTAGACTTTCCATAGCTCTTTATACATTTTGTGCTTGCGTGCCTAGGAGTCGCTATGGTTTTGGATGTAGTTTGCTGACTGGTTGAGTTTAGTAACCACAGTAGTCAATTTAAATATGTAATATTTAAATTGATGCCAACTGTGTTTCTCCAATAAAACTAGGTAGTGGAAAAAACACATTTAACATTAAAAAAAAAAATCTCCATTTTATAGATTCAATAGCACTAAACTGAGTATGCTTTCATCATAAGTAAAATCAAAATTTATGCCAAAAGTGGGCAGATACTGGTATTTTTAAAATGCAGTTACTACAATCTTACACGGAATGTTTTCCTCCAAACTATGTCTTTATGTTTAATAATTAGTTTTATTTCCACTTATTTGCAAATAAGTTTGTACTTAATTATTTAAAGTACTTGCCACTATTTTCCAAAACACCTATTTTGGAAAAGCCATGTTGGTTAAACATTAATGGTGTTCTTTGGTATATTCCAATTCTAACAAGAAATTAGGGGACTTGTTTTTGGCATTTAGGCACTTTCCTACTCAGATAAGTTGATTAATTCCACTTGGTCTTATGGCCTTATGAAATAAGTTATTTGCCATTTCATGGCTTTTACATCTGTATCTTTTTTTTAAAATTCTTTTCAGTTTTTATGATAAAGATCCTGATTTCTTTAAACTCAAACCATAGAATTATGTATATGTATAGTGTTAGTTTCCCTGAGTCTATGTTAAATTAAATATTGACTTTGCAAGCTTTATATCATTTATTATTTACCATTCTCAATCTGTGGAATTTATTAAGAAATTGACGCCTGGTGGTGAAATCCCTAAAGGTGTCAAATTCGATGAACCAACCAAGCCAATCACAAAATTGACAAATCTGTGGTTACTTGGAAAAAAAATGACACAATTTGCTTTTAACAGGGACTGATATTTTCTTAAGGACACTTTGAGACATTTTCTTTGAAGGAATAATGTTCTTCAATTTTAGAAAACTACCCTTTTTAAAAAATCTTTTCAGAAGATTGCTTTCTTGTGAGGCTTGTTAGCCTTTCTGTTCTTCCTGCCTTTTTCTAGAAGTTGATTTCTCATTCTTCCGCACTTCAGAAAATGTTGAGAGAGAATTTCAAGTATTTAAAAAAATATTTTTAGCAGATTTACCTTTTGTGCAAAGTGTCAGACAGTTCAAGGGGCACCCTGAGCTTTCTCACATCTTTTGTCAGTAGAACAGAATTTCATTCCTAAAGAACAACTGTTCACATTACAAAAATAAGTCTCCTACGTAGGTGTCCTTGCTGATAGCCTCCAGAGAAAGGATAAAAGATAAATGATCTTATAGACTGATTAATCTACTCTTTCACCCCGCATGAAATCTAGGGCTCTTAGTAAGGTTGTAATGAAGGGTCCTGGGAAAAATGCTTTGCAGTTTTCTAAACAGTTTTTAAACTTCTAACACAGAACTGTTTTCTAATTAGCTTCTTGTGAGCAGAGGTTAAGTGAGTAAAAAACAAAAAGCCAAATGAAATAAAGTCATCTTGAGGGGAATGCGAAAAATATTTGTGACTATTCTTTCATACCCATGAAGTTAAGAATATCAATAGCTTTAGTTAAAAAGAAGAGGTGTAGGCAGGAAAGAGCTAGTTTCAATTCCAGGCAGTTATCAAACAAAAGGTCTCTTTCCCTTGGTCATTCAGTCTATCGGTTCACACAGATGTAGTTAGCACAGTTTTGCAAGCCTGGTCCCATATTAGAACCACTTGAGGAGCTTCTGAAATTTACCACTGCTAGGGGTCCGGCAGAGAATCTGTTTTCATGGGAGCATTAGCGCTTGCTGGTGCTTCCCCAGGCGACCCAGGGTTGAGAAACATTGAGTTAGACTGACACTTTTAAGAGGATGCTTGAAAACATCTGTAAAGGAATATTTTTTGAAGACATTTTTCTTTCCAATAATATTCAGACTTGTCTGGGGATGGTTGGCTGTATGTTTTACTTGTATTTATCTTTCCAGTAATTGCTCTATGATTTATTTTTTTTCTCAGTATCATTATTATTAGAATGACAGCTTCTGAGACCTAGCTTTCAATTAATCAATACATTGATTGATATGTGTAGATATTCTGAAGAAATACCCAACAAAAGAATTTAAAATATTTTGTGTCCTCTGGGCATGCACCCATTTTATGATGAAGACAGTGTAGGCCGAGGAAATACCAATGACAAGGAGAAAAGGACTGGGTTTGTTCTCTGTCGCATTTCTAATATTGAGGATTAGGGTGAGAGAAGTGTTACAAAAGATGGGCAAAGTCATAAATAGCAGCAGGTGACACCTGTTAAGTGTTGTGCTGTATCACTGAAGATACCATAGTCTTAAACTCTTGACTTTAATCAGGGAAAACACTTCATATCTCATCCATTCCTGCTTTCCAGTTCATCCAGTACTCAATCATCACGAACTTGGGACAGCACAGTATGTATTCGATGTCGTACCTCTTACAGTAAAGATGAGTGTTTGAAGTAAAATGTCACTGTACAAGAAGACTGGGAGGGAGGTGTGGTTATATCTGCACTAACAACAGAAATCAGTAATAACCTGTGGTTAATTTTTGAACAGTAATGCCTGCATGTCTCAGCATTTTAACAGTGATTAAGAGCATTGACTCTGGAATCAGACTCCCTGGCCTCTAAGATTTCCTATCTAGGTCTTCTTAGACTTATAATTTAATCCTGAAGCCTCAGTTATTTATAGCCCTAAACTTGCGGTAGTGGCAATGCCATTTTTAGGTGGTTTTGTGAAATTACATTCTGAAATACATATCAAGTGCTTAACAGTGTACCTGGCACATGGTAAGTTCTCAAGAAAATGCTAATTTATGGTTGTTACTGCCTTTTGCTTTATTTATTTATTAAAACAATTAATACAAATTTGCCTAATTGGATGGCATGAAGAAGTAGGGCATCAAGTAACAAAATAAACTGAAAATGGTGAAACTCAACGAACAGAATCAAAATTTAAGAAGTTGCATTTGAAAATCATGCTGAACCTAAAACAATGCCAAAGATGCATGAATGACCAAACTGTGCTTCGTGAAAATGGGAACGTTGTAGCAATTCTCATTATCCACTGTGTAAAAAATGCAGTATCAATTCTGCAATAATGACAAGGCATGAGAGCTAGTTAGACTACTCAAGAAAATTTAGTTAGAAATGCTAATTTTAGCTTTTGTAGGTTACAGTTAAGTAATTAATAGGAATTCAGGAAATAAGTACTTGTGAAGAACCCATAGGTATTACATAATCAGAAGTCTATGAAGTTTTTGTAAAGAACGCTTTCTAGTTTATATCAAGATACTATGTCCTTGTAGAGGACATTTCAAGGTATCTTAAAGGGAGCATCTATTACTAAATCTATTATATGACTTCCTGTTCTATTTCTTTAACTTCTCGAAGGTCAAAAGTAAAACCCAAGAAAAACAAATGTTTATTCAATCAGATTCATATCAAAAGCACCCTCAAAGACTGTGTAAAAGCTAAGATATTTTTTTCAACAATTTCAAAAAGAAAATGGAATATTCCAGAGATCCAGAGTGTCAATGTATAAATCTTGAGCTAAGAATATGCTCTATGAGAGGATACTGACTGACTTAGGGGGACTGGTTTAGCCTATAAAAGAGACAGGGGAAGGCCGTGACTGTTGATGAGAAGACAGTGAGATTGATGGAGGATAAACAAAGACAGTGTCTGCAGCTTAAGTTCTTAGACTCCTGCAAAGTATGGGCCATGTCACTGGCTGCAAATGTAAAAAATTCGAGTGGGGTAGCAAGCAGCAAAATGGACTGGGACCAAGATGGAAATACCTGTGTATGTTGAAGGGGAATATTGAAGGTTGGGTGGGGAGGCTATTGGAACAGAGAACACAAAAGATGAAAATGAGACTGATATCCGATCATACAGCGATTTTTACTCTGGTAGCAGGGACTGTGCCAGAGCAAGTCCTTGGGTGAACATGTCAATGTTTTGAGTTTGAGTCCTTTTCTATCTATGCTGTCTACACTGTACGCAATCTATAACACTGAGAAACCTTGGCAACTTACATGGTGAGCATGCAACAAGCAATTGGTACCTGGATGAATTAACCTTATATAGGTTAATAACAGGTTATAAATAATAAGTTAATAACAGGTTATAAATAACAAATGGAGGAGGAAGTTTCAAAAAAAGGGAGCAATCATGGAGAAAGAAAGAGTGAAGCCAGTAAAATTCAAAATGGTTGAAAGGTTGTAGGAAAAGGACACTTTACTCAAGAAGAAATATATGTACAAGGCCGGGTACAGTGGCTCACACCTGTAATCCCAGCACTTTGGGAGGCCGAGACGGGCGGATCACGAGATCAGGAGTTCAAGACCAGCCTGGCCAACACGGTGAAACTCCGTCTCTACCAAAAATGCAAAAATTAGCTGGGCACTGTGGCGGGCGCCTGTAACTCAGCTACTTGGGAGGCTGAGGTAGGAGAAATGCTTGAACCCCACAGGTTGCAGTGAACTATGATTGTACCATTGCACTCTACCCTGGGCGACAGAGCAAGACACCATCTCAAAAAAAAAAAAAAAAGAAATATATGTACAAAAACATTTCCACAAGTATTTAGAAATAATAACCTTTATCCCATCCAAGAATCTGTATGCTTAGTTTCACCAGAGGACTTCCTTGATGCTGTCAGATAATTGTGCATTTTATTAGAAGCAAGGTTTTTAAAAGAATTGCAAAGGAAATATTTATGATTTTTCTGGATAGATCCTTACCAGCTAGAATTGGCTTTGGGTGGAGGGAAAAAATGATATTAAAAACTTTACATATTTAGGTGGAAGACATTTGACTTTAGCTTTGTAGTGAACAGATGAATAGAACAGCATGGGGAGTAAATTTTATGAGTTTTCATTATGTTTGGCTACACTATTAATAAAGCTTTCTCCCTGGCAAATCCACTGTAGTATCGTGTCTATGAATACCCATCATCCAATATTAATGACATTGACAATAAAGCAGTGATCACAATTTCACAACTGCTTATAAAGAGCTTATGGCCTTTCATTTGGTAACGAGTTACACATATGGTCTGTGACTCAATATGCCATTGTGTGTGTGTGTGTGTGTGTGTGTGTGTGAGAGTGTGTGTCTTTTCCAGGAACCAGGATAAGAATTAAGGAATTCTGATCCTAAATACTTGTGATTTTCTCACTACTTAAAAATGCAGAAAATGCATCTTTAATATAAAGATGGAAGTACAAAACTTCGAAGATGAAAAGTGAAAGTGGACAGTACTTTAAATCCCCAAGTAATTATTTAGTAGTTCCCAACACAGATGCTTAACAAGGGAGGTTAGTTTGATGTCTAGCACTTCTACACGACTCTATTTTTACTTCTCACGCTATGATAAAAAATGTTTTAACTCATTTAAATCCATAAAATAGAAAACTCATTTCACCTGATTTATTTCCTTCAATAGCAATATCTTTATTATAATTGTTCTTTTGTTGGAATCAAACTGAATTCTTAAGAGGGTCATTTAATTCTACAGACTATAGTGATAATGGGGATAAAGTCTCAGATACACAATCAAAAATTACAATAACATGATTAAAATCAAATGAGCTGTATTTTATTTGCAATTATATACTGTATAGGAGAATTCCAAGTTAAAAATAGGCGATGCTCCAACATTTTATCTGAAATTAGAGTATTAGGATTTAGGATAAAATTTTGTCTACTAAAGTATGTTACAAATAGTGTTCAGATTGCCAGGTACATCTCCCAAATTAAATTTAACCTATAATATTATCAATATATGATTTTGTTGAGAAAGTACAATAAATATTGTTGTTACCCTAGAAACAGACATTTTTAAATAGAAATTAGCTTTTTATTCATTTTGATCTTGGGTGTTTGAGGCAAGAGAGGTTTAATTAGATAAACAAAAAATGCCTAAGTGTTTCTGTGTCACTTCTAAAGAAAAAATTGAGAGGGATCTTTTTATTTTGCCTACTATGTCTCAAAAGAACTGTGCTAGAAGATTCATATACGATACCTCAATTAGACCTTCAGACTAACTTCAAGAGTTACACATTTCATCTCATTACAAAGAGGCATATTAAAGTTAAGTAATTGCCTTAAGTCAAATAGCTTAGAGGTGGGACATACAGGATTTTAAACTGGGTCTGTCAATCATTTATTCTCCAGACTGTGGATTTCTGATTTTTAGCAGTTTAGGATTCTGGATATTTGCAATGATTAATTTCACTTCTGAATATAACTTTCCTTTTCCATGATGGTGGATCAGAAGTACTGTGAGATGACAATACAGAGGAGACCATTCCATGCACTATCAAAGGAAGTCTGTCCTCATCATGTTGATCATTTTTCACTACTGAGGTTTTACTATGCACAAAACACCATACAGTGCTCTTTACACATGTTAGTTTGTTTGATTCCCTAAGCACTTCTATGAAGTGATCCAGTTAGTATCCTTATTTTTCAGTGAAGAAGCTAAGACCCTCAGCACTTTGCTTCTTCAGTATGACGACAGTTACTTCAATAAGCAATTGTTGTTCCTTAACCAAGATAAGCTGACTTCAGAATTCATTTATTTCATCTATTGTTTGCAAACACCACACTACCAACATCCATATGTATCCACTGTAAAGTTCTGTTTCTCATATCCTTTATTGGTGTTTAAAGATTTTTCACCCTAGAAGTTATGACAGACATTTTCAGTTTTACTAAATCAGTTGGATTTACTCCCTCCTGTTATTAGATCTCATTACCTGGAACTTCCTTTCTGGGGAGCAGCTGTGTTTATATTCCCAACCAGACTTTCACTGAAAGAGAGCCGGAAACATGGCTTGGCTTCAGACAGTATATATACAGGAAGCTCCTAGTGGCTGCTTTGATTGTATGGCTGATATAAGACACATAGGACCATCTAATGAGAATCAAAGTCATATTTTGGCTCAGAAGTTAGATAAAGAGAGGAGAAAAAGACCAAGGAAAGAGAAGCCCTTTGAGGCAAAACTTTGAATATAAAGTTAAAAAGCAAACCTGGGTTCAAGTTCTGTTTCTATGGCATTGTCAAAGCTGGTATTTCTGAACTTTAGTTTTCTCATTTGTTAAAAAAAAAAAAAAAAAGTAACATAACAATGTATTCCATTGACTCTAAGATGTGCTTTTTTTACACTTTAACATCTTTGAAGTAAGAACATATAATCAGTAATATGACATAGTTTAATTAACAAAATATTTTATTTCTTAGTGGCACTTAAATAATTGGTTTTAGAATTGATGGTATCTTAGATTTGGCTAAGTATAATATGTCCCTTACCAATTATTATACTCATTTAAAAAATTCTCTACCATCTAATTCTCCTTAGATAATGTAGTTCTAAGCCAATGATTTTACTCCCATTTTTCTTGAAAAATACATGACTGGCTAACTTCAGGGAAAACTTTCTGCCCTAATAGGAAAGTGACAAAGAAACAGCTTCCTAAACATTCTCATGTTTAAATGTGACTTTTATAACAGCAGCAGACATTTCCTTTCCAGCTTGATGTTTAAAAAAAAAAAAGCAAAGAACAAAACCACAAGAAATGCTAAAAACAGAGGGATGAGCCACGAATCATGCCCAGCATGCTATAATTCTTGTTATATATGACAATGCATTTTATTCTTAATATAATTTAGATCATGAATGATTTATGTTTTATGTTTATGAAAGGGCTCAATGTAACACTGTTGAAGATTAGCTAGATACCAGAAGCTTCTGTTTTGAGCCATTTTCTTTTGAACTATTTTTACCGATAAGTTGAAAAAAGTTATATAGCAATTATGGTTATCATATGTTTATGTTCAATGTTTTACATTTGAAACAAAGAAAATATGTGATAGGGTCAAAGTTTAAAATAATTCTTATATTATATAGGTTAATAATAGGAGCTCTGGATTTGAGACTTGGCCACAACTCTGTCAGCCTTAGTTTTGTTATAAGGAAATGCTACTGACACATCCCATAATGATTCTTGTTAGCAGAAAGTGAATTAATGCATCTAATACATGTAAAAACAGTGCCTAGCTCATATTAAGTGCTCATAAATGTTAACTATGATTATTATTCTTAACATTACAGCAATGAAATATAATTTTTCCTTCTATATTATTTATAATTTAGTATTTGTCAGGAGGACCATCTAATACATTGAAGAAACAAAAAAGTTTTACATTTAATAGCATAAAATATGTTAGTGAGTTTAAAGCAGATAGTAGGAGAACAGGAAAGGAGAGGAAGAGGAGGTTATGGAATAACATGAGTCACACTGGGAGTTTCATTAAATAAATAAGAGAGTTTCAATGGGAGTAAACAGTGTAGATACCATCCCTTACGTTTTAGTTACGGCTGCTTTCTCCATATGATAATGATGTTACAAACATAAACTACATGCAAATGAATTGAACACTGATTAAGAACCAAACAAAACAGAATCTAGCTCATTCCGTCTTGCCAGAAGATTCAGAGATATGTGTAGGAAGGGTTTGTGCAGGATACAAAGGATAAGATTACAAGCAAATGGGCATGGCTTTTACACAGTAGAAATTATACTGAGATTTTCTGTTCTGAAATTTGTTTGGTACTGCAGAAAACTTGCCTTGCCTCCAGATGTGGTTTAATGTAAGCAAACTGCTCATGGATACCTTCTTTCATTAGTACAACTTTTTCAATTTGGGATGGTTGCTGTATTGAAGGAAACTCTAGGAATTAGATTAGGTAAAAGCCATTCCTCTGGTGACGTGGATTTTGAAAATCAGATTGTCTCCCAGGCTTCGGCCCATTATTATATTGACAGCTCTGCCTGCCCCTTGCTTCCATCAAGAAAGACAAAACCCATTTTAAACAGTCTTATAGTTGAAAGTAGAGTTATAAAATTATCAAATATATAGTATGTTTTAATCGTTCACTTGGGAAATCTCTGGTTGGGGTTAGTTGACCACTACGATTATGGCTGTGATAAACCGATTTTAAATTATGTATCAAAGTCCAATCTCCACAGATATTTACTATTTTTATCTTGATTTCTATGCTGTATACATTGATACTCCATCGTAAAGGGCCGCTTAATTCAACCAGAAAGTGGCATCAGCTCAGCATGCCACTTTCTGGTTGAATCAGGCTTAATCTAGAGGATAATAATAATGTGACAACGCATGATTATTATTTCATAAGAAAAAAGTGAGGTAAACCTTGTGAACATCAAGGCTAAATAATATAATTTTGGGTCATAGTAGAGCCACTCAAATATTTGAGATGATACTATTCTGAAGTGTTCAACATATATTACTATAAAATTATAAATAGAATTGTTAATTGCAAGTCAAAGAGACATATTTCACTTCAATATCATTTAAAAATTACAAAAAAAAAAATAAAAAACACAACTCTCTCATGAGCTCTTTAATAAGGTGCCAAGCATCTTCCTCATCAATGAATCTTTCCAAACAGAAGCTGGATGCCATCTGCCAGGATAGCTATAGAAGGCATTTCTGCATTAGTGCAGGAAGTTGGAAGACAGAACATTGTGTATCCTTTCCAACTCTAAGTAAATAACCCACATTTACCGAGGTCTATAATTTGCAAGACATTAAGCTAGGTTTGGAGATTCAGAGAAAAAGGACACAAGCCTGCAAAGAGCTTCAGTCTAGATGTTAAGCCAGGTCATTCAGTAAAATTCAGAAATGATCAAGCGATAGCATGGATTTCTGTGGAAGCACAGAGGTGAATCAAACTTTAGAGATAAAAGAGGAAGTGATGCGGTAAATCCTGAAGGATGTACAGAAAATAGTGGGAGAAGAAAAGAGAGAGATTCTGTAATTCAGTTCAGTATATAAATGTAAAGCATTCGTATTTTGTTCATTCGGTAGAAGTGCAAGAGGAAGCCTTAAGAACACACACATTGTCTATAACACAGTTGCCTGTAATTCTATGTATTAATATTTAGTTACCCTAAACTAAATCCAAGTACCATTAAAAATATGATTAGTAAAAATACAAATGTCAGCAGCTTTTCAGTCTGTGAACCATAGGGGAAAATATGTAAATAAAATCCTGCTAAATAATTGCTTTTCTTAGAGCACTGAAATTTAGAAACCACTATTTTAAGTAACCTTGTTATCTTATCCAATTAAACAAATCCTTAGTAGTTAACAACTCTCTGCACATCTCAGTTGCCATAAGAAAAATCTTTATGAAATTTCTTAGGAATGTGAGAATAATAGCATGAGATCCATTTATGACAGGCATAGCAAATATGATAATATTCTAACGGATTTCCTAAAGAGTGAGTTAATTTGAGAAGTCTGGCTTAAAAAGTTAGTAATATAGCAGACTCCCTATTTCAAATATTGATTTATTATACAATGTGTTTTGATTTGAAGTTAAAAAATATAATTAGTAGCTGCAAGTAGTAGCTCTTGTCTATAATCTAAGTGCTTTGGAAGGCTGAGACAGGAGGATTGCTTGAGGCCAGAAGTTTGAGACTATTCCGGACTGAGGCAGGAGGATCACTTAAGCCCAGGAGTTCAAGGCTATAATGAACCATGATCACACCATTGTACTTTGGTCTGGGCAACACAGTGAGACCCTGTCTCAAAAAATATAAAAATAAAAATTGAAAAAAATATACATTAAAGGTGTACCTCAATGATTCTTACCTCCTAAAATGTATGGACTTATGTAGTGTCTTCCCACAGTGAGTAAGGTTGACCAGTGTAGCAATTAAGACATGTGGAAGTGACTGTATGTGGCATCTGAGGCTGGTCACAAAAGACATTGTGGCTCTTGCGTTTCTCTTTTGTATTACTTGCTCTGGGGAAAGCCATCTATCATGTCATGAGGGTACTCAAGCAGTCCTCTGGAGAGAAGAGACTCACATGGCAAGGAACTGAGGCCCCCTGCTAACAGCCATGTGAGTAAGCCATATTGGAAGTAACTCCTACAGCCACATAAAGCCTTCAAGTCGCTGCAGTTCCTGGTCACATCTTGACTGCAACACATAAGAAATCTTGAGCTATTATAGAACCAAATAGCTAAGCTGCTCCCAAGTTCCCTAGTCCATACCCATACAAAAAAGTAAAATAATTGCTTATTGTTTTTATTTTAATACCTTTATTGAGATATAATTATATATTATAAAGTTTGCCAGTTTAAAGTGTCCAATTCAATGTTTCCAAATGTATTTACAGAATTGTGCAACTATCACCAAAATCTAATTTTAGAACATTTTCATTATCCTAAAACTAAATCTACTTCACAGCAGCCACTCCCCACTCTCTTGCCTCCCACCTGGTACTTCCTACCCTTCAGGCCTAGGCAACCACTGATCTTCGTCTTTCTGTATACATTTGCCTACATTGCACATTACATACAAATGGAATAATACAATAGGTGGACTTTGTGACCACATATTTATTTTCAGTATTTTTAATTTTAAATAAAAATAATATTTCATATTATTTAATAATATTTTTAATTTTCACCTATGTTGTAGCATGTATTACTAATTTGCTTATTTTTATTACCATGTAATAATTTACCATATAAAGAACATATTTTGTTTATCCACTCATCAGTTGATAGGTATTGGAGTTGTTTCCACTTTTGGCTATTGAGAATAATGCTGCTATGAATATTCATTTATAAGTTTTTGTGTGGACATATGCTTTCATTTCTCTTGGGTATATGCCCAGGAATGGAATTGCTGGATCATATGGTAACTCTATGTTTAACTTTTTGAGGAACTGCCAGATTGTCTTCCAAAGAGGCTGCACCAGTTTACATTCCCACCAGCAGTGTATGATGGTTCCAACTTTTCCACATCCTTGCCAAAACTTGTTATTATCTGCCTTTTGAAATTTGCCATCCTGGTGAGTGTGAAGCAGTATCTCGTTGTGGTTTTCACTTCTGTTTCTTTAATGCTAACAATGTTGAGCATCTTTCTGTGCTATTAGTCACTCCTGTATTTTCTTTGGGCATATGACTATTCAAATCTTTTTCCTGCTTTAAAAATTGGTTCATTTATCTTTTATCATTGAGTTGTTTATTGTTTTAAGCTGATAATTTTTCAGGTAATTTGAAACAGGGTAACCAATAACTAACACAAGCAGTACTTTTACATTTCTTAGAGGAAAATGAGATAATGGTACTTTTTAATTGATCAGAAGGAGAATTCGCTAATGTTTTCTTGGAGATAACAAACGGTATTTTTACTGCAGTGATTGACAGCTATAGATAGAGCATATAGTTGAAGTACATAAAACAAACTTCATCAGAATAAGAAGTGAAACAATTCAAATTCATGCACTCATTATAATAATTAATGAAAGAGCCAAAGAAATTTCTCGAGTATCATTATTAATCAAAACAATTTTCTCTAACAATAGAGAAGTAAAACTGTCTGAAAAATTTCATTTAAATTCTCCTCTTCTAGACATTCTTTGCATATTTAAAACAAAGAACAATTAGCACAAAACAGAAATGCATTTTATAATCTTTTTAAAAACATGAGAAACAAAATCATTTTTATTAAAAAGCTAGAATTCAAAATAAGACAATTTTGATTTGCACAAATTATTTGGTGACTGGCACACATTGTGTTCAGATTAAATGAAGCATTTTGTAAACATTTATTGAAATCATACTAAAATTTTAGTATAAATTTACAAAACTATTTCTATAGATTTTTTTAAACCTTTATTTATTGAATTGACTTAGTTCTCACAATGGGATATAAATATAAATTAGAGAATAAATAGGTGGCCTGAAATAAGAATGTGAAGTGAGTGAATATGTTTTAAAGCAACAGTAGCAAATATTTATGCAGTTCAGTGAAATGTTTCACTTCTTTCTTAACTAAAAAAATATATATTTAAAAATTAAAAATTAAAAAAAGAACTATCCTAAAATCCTGCTATTATAGCAAAGAGATTTTAAACTATCCCAACTATATTTTCTCCAACTATCTTACTTTTAATATAATTTAGTTCGGCTTTTCTACACCCATGATAAAAAAAAAAAATCATTCTATTTACTTGGATACCATCATTGTTACATAGTACTTGTATTCTTTTATTTGCAAATGTCTGTAATAAATATTAGATTAAATTCAGTAAATATACACTACATGCTCTCAATCTAAAATTACCATGACATATTTGGAGAAAATGGAAGTAATTATTGTGTTTATTTTAAATATTAAGTTTGTAAAAAATATATACTTTTTTTTTAATATTTGGATGAACACACAGAATTAATCTCCAGAGATTGATAATATTATATGTGCCCTCTAATAACTACAAAAATATCAAAAGTAGCTCCATATAAAAATATAATAGTACCTGTGACAAAGTATGACAATCCTTATTATTTTGTGAAAGAATAAATGTAAGCAATACTATACAGGCTCTTTAACATTAAGTATATGCATTCAAAAGCAGTTCTATAATTGAAAAAAAAAAGTTTGTGAGTTTATGAAGTTTACTGCTCTGTCTTCAAGATTTATATGACATTTATTGCTTTTAAATATTTTGTTGTGGAATTATGGTAGAAGGTTGTTTTTTTAATATTTCATGAAGATATTATGATTGTCAGATTATGCCACACCTGATTACATATTTTTCAAATGTTTCCTTTTACAACATTTTGAAAGTACCCAAATTATAAAATTAACTTACATATTTGAAGTATGATGGAGGAGTCACCACTTCTACTCATGCTAAATGAAGTGATTATCTTATTTCCTATATTCCTTCACTGAAAGTATATTTTTATTGAGTGTTGTGAAGATATAGTAATTATGATTGTGTGTAGCCAAGCTTACAAAGTTCAAAAAAAGGTGTTTTTAAATTGTGTTTGTAACTCTACAGACTATATTCTTTTTTAGTTTCTTAGACTGACTGGAAGTATAGTGGCTATAACCATTGCTCACTGCATCCTCCACCACTAGGTTCAAATGATTATTCTGCCTCAGCCTCTTGAGTAGCTGGGATTACAGGCATGTGCCACCACAGTGAGCTAATTTCTGTATTTTTAGTAGAGATGCAGTTTCACCATGTTGGCTAGGCTGGTCTCAAACACATGACCTCCAGAGATTCCCCCACCTAGGCCTCCCAAAGTTCTGGGATTACAAGTGTGAGCCACCATGCCCCATCTACAGATTATTTCTAAGCATAAAGATCTCTGGCAATAATTAGATAAAATAGTGGAATTTTAGAGAATGATTTTTTTTCACTAAGGAAACTAGATTAACATTCCTTCACTCCTGCCATCCTTCATATAGTATCTTCTTCTCTACATAACAACAATGTATTGAGTTTTAATACTCAAAATTAAAACTTCTTATCATTGTCTAAAAGATTGCTAACTCTGGCCCTGGGACTCTCTTTCACGACTAAAGTTTCACCGCATTTTCTGTCATTTCGCTGTAGCCACATTAGCCTTTTATCAGTTTTTAAAATATAAATTTTCCCCAATCCGAGGACTTTTGCACTCTCTGTTTCTTCTGTAGAAAAGACTTTTCTCCATTTGGGTCCTCCCCACTATTCTATTTCAGCTTGTGTAAAATATTTATTTGTTAGACATGCCTCTTCTCCCTACATTAAATAAATTCTTTCCCTCCATTCTCAGTCACAGTAGCATATTTATTTCCTTCATACCACTTATCACAACCTGCAATGATTTTTTAAAATGTTTTTATTTTGTGACTCCCCAACTAGAACATGCATTGCTACATGCAGGAAGGGCTTTGTCCATCCTTTTAGTACTGTCACGTGTGTAATGCTTAATATTTGTGAAATGAATAAAGCAACATGAACAAATTATCTAGTTATAACTAAGCTTTCCTGGACTGATATGACCTGTATACTATTTGAGTCATATCCTCCAGTCCTTCCTGCTTTTAAGGCCAATTATGTGATACATGTTTTCCAATTTGAGCAGAATGATATTTCAGAATGGAGCTTCTCACAAAATTCAATTAATGTAATAAAGGTAAAATTCAAAAGAATTCTAAAGCCTTCACTTCAGCAGTTTTTTTCTTATAAATTGAATCTGTATTTTAAATAGTTTACTCATGTCAAATGCAACACACAAATTTTAATGAAAATAGTAAGATAAATTCTGTAGAAATTACCTCATGACATTCTTTTTGTGAAGAGTTGTAAAGAAGGAAGAAAAAGCTCATTTTAAAGTAATTTATTTTTAGCTAAAAACTGATGCTAATAAATTAGGAATTTTTTTTTTCAGTGTTGGTAGTGATATGAATTTGAGTAAGCTGGAATAAATTATTAACTCTGTTTAGGTAGCAAAAGTGAATTTAAAAGTTGAGGAGGTAAAGAGCTCTTCATAAAAAGTCAAGATACGTATATACATATATCCATCAAGGTATGCATTACAAATATTTTTAAGACATCTAAATGTAAAATTGGGGAGTTGAAATATCCTAACTAGAAATTTACTATCTAAGAATGTATATGCAAGAGCTATAAAGATATGAGAACAATAGGATATAAGATAAAAATTTGCCCATTTTTGTTTTGGTTTTTAAATTATTAGACTAATTGTTGTGATCATAAGGCTGACAGCAGACTGTCATAACACATCTGTTGGGAAAACCTCTCAGCCCACTGAGATAATTACATTAGTTTTGTCAGGACAAATAAAAAGAAAATTTCATTTTGAATATATAGAGTAAGTTGCAGAGTCTGCTACAAAAAAGAGGAGAGAGAGAGAAATGGAGACAGAGACAGACAGAGAGAGAGAGAGATTAAGAGGGAGAGGAAAAAATCAGGGTAAATATACCTTATTTATTATAAGTGAATTACTGATGATTTTGTATACTCTAAAAACTTTCTTTACAAATTTAGTTCATTTTTCTCTACTTGAAAAAACTAAGTCCTCTATTTTTCCTGGCTTCTAAAGAGATCTTATTGAGAACAGTGTCTTATATATATTTTCCTTTATGCTGAGGTTCATATAGAAGGGTAATGAAATAGATGTTTTGGTTATCACTCCACATAGCAGTGTAAATAGTTTTAGGAATAAATAAACAGGTTCATTGATCAGCTTTATACATGCAAAAAATGATTTAGTATCCGTGGGCCCTGAGCATTTTTTTCAATTAAGAAAATAAAATATTCAAGGGAAACACATCACTCATCCTCTCTTTTTTCATACAACTGCCTCTAATCCTTTCTTTTAATCCTTATTCCTCTTCCCCTCCTAGCACTGATTGTAGGATGTGGCCCACTGGAGAGTAAAATTAAAACAAAAAAAGCAAAGTAGAAAGTTATAAAAAAGTATTTAATGGTTTTTCCCTTAAAAGAAGATGCATGGTTAATTGTTAAACAACAACAACAACAAAAAGAAAACCAAGCCGTTTCCAGGCTCTTAAAATTTACAATTGTTGCATGATTTTAAGCCTCAATTTAATGAGAAGGCTTAATAGATACATATATAGATACATGTGACTTCAAAGATATGAGATACCCCAATATTCTTTCTACCTTTATTGAGAAAAATATAGGAGTATTTTATTAATACGTTGAATGATCGTTTTTTATAGGTGATATGGTTTGATTGTGGCCCCACCCAAATCTCATCTTGAATTGTAGCTCCCATAATCCCCACCAACATAGGAGGGACCCTGTGGGAGGTAACTGAGGCATGGGAGTGGGTTTTTCCTATGCTGTCTTCATGATAGTGAACAAGTCTCAGGAGAACTGATGGTGTTACAAAAGAGGAGCTCCTCTGCACATGCTCTGTTGGCTGCTGCCACGTAAGATGTGCCTTTGCTCCTTCTTCCCCTTCCACCATGATGTGAGGCCTCCCCAGCCATGTGGAACTGTGAGTCCATTAAACCTCCTTTCCTTTATAAATTACCCAGTCTCAGGTATTTCTTCATAGCAGCATGAAAATGGACTGATACAGTAAATTGTTACTGGTAGAGTGGGGTATTGCTATAAGAATACCTGAAAGTGTCAAAGCAACTTTGGAATTGGGCAACAGGCAGAGGTTGAAACGTTTGGAGTGCTCACAAGAAGAAAGAAAAGTGTGGGAAAGTTTGGAACTTCTTAGAGGTTTGTTGCATGGCTTTGGCAAAAAAGCTGATAGTGATATGAGCAATAAAGTCCAGGCTGAGGTGGTCTCAGATGGAGATAAGTAACCTGTTGAAGTTAAATGTCACTCGATACACAAAGAGACTGGAAGCATTTTGCCCCTGCCCTAGAGATGTGTGGAACTTTGAGTTTTAGAGAGATGATTTAGGGTATCTGGCAGAAGAAATGTCTAAGTGGCAAAGCATTCAAGAAAAAGCAGAGCATGAAAATGCAGAAAATTTACAGCCTGACAATATAATAGAAAAGAAAAACCCATTTTCTGGGGAGAAATTCAAGGTGGCTGCAGAAATTTGCATAAGTAATGAGGAACCAAATTTTAATTGCCAAGACGATGGGGAAGATGTCTTCAGGGCATTTCAGAGGTCTCCAAGCAGCCCCTCCCATCATAGGCCCAGAGGCATAAGAGGAAAAAATGGTTCATGGGCTGAGTCCAGGGCTTTGCTTCTTTGTGCAGTCTCAGGACTTGGTTCCTTGAATTCCAGCCATGGCTGAAAGGGGCCAATGTACAGCTCAGGTCATTGCTTCAGAGGGTGCAAGCCCCAAGTCTTGGCAGCTTATAGACTGTACTGGGCCCACCCTTGCACAGAAGTCAAGAATTGAGGTTTGGGAACCTCCATCTAGATTTAAGAGGATGTATGGAAACACCTGGATGTCCAGGCAGAGGTTTGCTGCAGAGACAGAGCCCTCATGGAGAACCTCTGCCAGGACAGTGTGGAAGGGAAAGGTGGGCTGGGAACCCCCACACAGAGTGCCTACTGGGGCACTGTCTAGTGGAGCTGTGAGAAGAGGGTCACCATCCTCCAGCCCCCAGAAAGGTAGATCCACCAACAAGTTACACTGTGTGCCTAGAAAACAGACACTTAATACCAGCCCATGAAAGCAACTGGGAGGGACGTTGTGCCCTGCAAAGCCACAGTGGCGGAGCTGCTCAAGACCATAGGAACTCACCTTTTGCATCAATGTGACCTGGATGTGAGTCTTGGAGTCAAAGGAGATCATTTTGGAGTTTTAAGATTTGACTGCCCCACTGGATTTTAGGTTTGCATCGGGCCTATACTCCCTTTGTTTTGGCCAATTTCTCCCATTTGGAACAGGTGTATTTAGCCAATGCGTGTAACCCCATTATATCTAAGAAGTAACTAACTTGCTTTTTATTTTACAGGCTCTTAGATTTAAGGGACTCGCCTTGGATCAGATGAGAATTTGGACTGTGGACTTTTGAGTTAATGCTGAAATGAGTTAAAATTTTGGGGGACTGTTGGGAAGGCACGGTTGATTTTGAAATACGAGGATATAAGATTTGGGAGGTGCCAGGGGCAGAATGATATAATTTGGCTGTGTCCTTACCCAGATCTCATATTGAATGGCAGCTCTCGTAATTCCCACTTGTGGGAGGGAACCAGTGGGAGGCAACTGAATAATAGGGATGGGTTTTCCTGTGGTGTTCTCATGATAGTGAATAAGTCTCACAAGAACTGATGGTTTTATAAAAGGCAGTTCTAACGCACATGTTCTGTTGCCAAACACCATGTGAAAAAATATGTGTTTGCTTCTTCTTTTGCCGTGAGTGTGTTTCCTGAGGCCTCCCCAAGTATGCTGAACTGTAAGTCAATTATATTACCCAGTTTCAGGTATGTCTGTATTAGCAGTGTGTGAATTGACTAATATAAAAGGCTTACTTTATGCTTTTCATTTTATTCAGTCTTTCAGCTTCATTTGATTACAAATAGACACCAAGTTTCCTATTTATAATAAGAAAGAAAGAAACATCAATAAAATTACAGTTTTGATGAATTTCTAAGAATGGATAATGCCCACCAAAAATGGAGCATATAAAATAAGCCTTCAAAAACATTCTTATATTATAGCAATGAAAAGTATATTGACTAAGAGAGAAAAAAAATGCATGCATAGGGAAAAATCTCTAGATCCAAAATGGCAATGCAATATCCAGAAGTTCTGGGACTCAGTGTAAGTTTACAAAAAACAGCACTGAAGTTAAAGGCTAAACAGCAAGTCTCATCAAAAAGTTTGGGCACTTGATCATAACACGTCAGGGCAAAGTGAAGTTTAATGTGTCTGTCCTCTTTTTACTGGGCTCCTGAAATGGAAGCCAGTTGAGAGGAACAGATCAACAATGCAAACAAACACTTGCAGGACATGCAAAGGAGGGAGGGCAAATAATGTAAGAGACATTTTCCTACCAAAGGAAAGTAAGAATTTGAATGCAATTAAAAATGCAATTACAACAGTCCCCTCTTATCCCTGGGTGGCTCGTCCCAAGATCACCAGTGGGTTCCTAAAACTGTGGATAGCACGGAATCCTATATAAACTATTTTTTGTTCCTATGTATACATACCTATGATTAAGTTTAACTTATTAGGTAGGCACAATTAGAGATTAGCAACAATAACTAAAAAGGGAATAGAACAATTGTAACAATACACTGTCATAAAAGTTATGTGAATGTGCATGCTCTCTCTCTCTCTCAAATATCTTACTGTGCTGTACTGACCCTTCTTGTGACGTTGTGAGGTGATAAAATGCTTACATAATGAGATGAAGTGAGATAAATGACATAAGCATGGTGACATAAATGGAAAATTCCAGAAATACACAATTCATCAGTTTTAAATTGAGCACCATTCAGAGAAGGGTGATGACAGCTCACACCATGGGCTCCATCCTGGCAGAAACATATGTGAATCCAGTCTTTGTCCACCAGTTCCACCCCAGGCATTCCCCCTGTCCATTTGTCACTGAGTAGTCATCTCGGTTAGATTGACTGTTCAGGTATCACTGGTGCTTGTGTTCAAGGAACTCTCTTATGTGACTCAGTGATAGAGTCCTGTTTATGCTCCTTTTCTGAAAAATGGGGCCAATGGTGCCAAGTCTTTGGATTTCTCAGAAGTTAGATCTAAATTTTTACGTGAAAAATGTCTGATCATGATCTAAATGCTTCTTTGCTTAATTAAAAGAAAAATATTGTGTTGGCAAAACAAAATAAGTCTGCTGCCAGTGGAAAGCAGGGAGGGAAAAAAGTAAAATATGTTTTATTTTAGACCATAAAAGTTTAATTTGGAAGTGACCTGTGGTATTTTTATTTGAGTCAAATGTTTGTGGAAAACTAAACTGTGCATAGATCGTGTGTTTTGCTCAATGGTGGAACTGAGTACAAGTATTCTGTTTCCTTACCCTGTGTTCTCTTTGGTATATAATATGTACTGAAAATATTTACGTTGTTGGCTTTTCTCCCCTTTGAAGTTAGAATGGTAGCATACATGAGTGCTTTGTTGTCCTCTTTGTAGTAATGTAATTCAAATATATACTACTAATATATTTTCAAAAAGTAGTTTCTTGGCCAGGTACGGTGATCCATGCCTGTAACCCCAGCACTTTGAGAGACAGAGGCAGGCAGATCACCTGAGGTCAGGAGTTCAAGACTAGCCTGGCCAATGTGGTGCAACCCCTTCTCTATTAAAAATACAAAAACTGGCCGTGCGTGGTGGCGGGCCCCTGTAATCCCAGTTACTCTGGAGGCTGAGGCAGGAGAATCGATTGAACCTGGGAGGCAGAGGTTGTAGTGAGCCAGGATCACGCCCTTGCATCCCAGTCTGAATGCTAAGAGCAAAACTCTGTCTCAAAAACAAAAAAGTAATTTCTCATTTATTATAAAGAATCCCAAAATATTTTTCTTTGGCCCAGTTATTCCATTTCAGAATCTTTCTTCTAAAACAAGAATGCCAAATTGAGCAAAATAATTGTGTGTATAACCATCAATCATAATTATAGTAGAAATATAAAATAGAAAAAGAGAAAGAAAGCGACAGACAAATCTCTAGTAACATGAATACAGGAAAGAATAATCTGAATAAATGTAAAAGTATCAATAATTCCTTGTGTAGGTAATTTTCTAATTATAAAAAAAATTAAATCATTTGAAGACTACAGAAATATATACAGCAACTAGCACCTTTAAACCCAGTTTCCAAATGCAAGTATTCTTACCATATCAGCTTGTAACATACAGGTATTCCATATGTATACAGTATATATACATACTATTTCATACTATTTGATTAAATATATAATAGTATAATACTATGAAATATTTAAATACCTGTACTTTCACTGAAATATCTGCTACAAAACTCTCCCATATCAATAAAATTAAAATTCTAACTCTCAATGTTTATTATAATCTGTTTACAGACTACTCAGTCTCTAAATGACATAGACACTGATTCTAATTTTTTATTGCTGAAAGATATTATCAATGAAAAACCTTTGATAAAGGTATTTTATAACCCCATCATAATAAATAATATATAATATATAAATTATATAATAATTTATATATAAGTTATATATAATTTATATATTATTTATTATAATGGTGATTTATCATCAGTTTTATATATTACTTGGAAACTGTCATTGTTTTCACATTGAAGCACTGAATGCATTTAATATGCGCATTTCTTCATCTATGTATTATTCAATATTAGCACCATTTTCTATATTTACTGTAATTTAAAGTTTTATTATTGGGTATTTAAAAATTTTTTTCTTTTAAGCAGCTGCTCTGAGAAGGGGCCTCTTGTGGTTGGTCCATGCAGGATACACTCAACTGCCAGCAAAGCAGGGAGAGCTGATGAATGGCCACACAGATTTTTTTTTTTATAATGGTTTACAAGAACTTTTATTTATTAAGGGTAGTACCTGCTATAGTTTGGATATTTGACCCTCCGATCCTCAGGATAAAATCTGAACTCCAGTGTTGGAGGTGGGGCATCTTGGGGAGGCATTTGGGTCCTGGGGTGGATCCTTCATGAATGACTTGGTGCCTTCCTTGAGGTAATAAGTGAGTTCTTCCATTAGTTCCCGTGAGATTTGCCCCAAGAGCTGGTTTTTAAAATGAGCCTGGCACTTCTCTCCCCTCTCTCTTTCTTCCTGTCTCTTTCCGCCTCTCTCTTCATGTAAGTCTGGCTACCTTCCACCATGGATTCCACCATGATTGGAAGCTTCCTGAGGCTCTCACCAGAAGCAGATGCCTGGGCCATGCTTCTGGTACAACCTGAAGAACTGTGAGATAAATAAACCAGTTTTCCTTATAAATTACCCAGCCTCAGGTATTCCTTTAGAGCAACACAAACAGGTTAAGACTTTGCTATATGTTTGCAAATATATTTTCTATGTTTTTATGTCTTAAATCTTTTTGTAATCATGCCTTTCTCTATAAATACATTTCAAATTTTGATGGAATAAAATGTGTCAAAATGGTTTTATGTTTTCTAGATTTGATAAAACACCAAAAAAATAATTTCCAGAAGCCAAGGCTATATTTCCAAAATATTAACTTACTTTTTAAAAAAGGTTGGTTAGGCTCAGCACAGTGGCCTACACCTGTGATCCCAGCTCTTTGGAAGGCTGACACAGGTGGATCCCTTGAGGTCAGGAGGTCAAGACCAACCTGGCCAACATGGGTTTCAACATTTAGTAGAAACCCCATCTCTACTAAAAATATAAAAATTAGCCAGGCGGGTTAAGGCAGGAGAATCACCTGAACCTGGGAGGCAGAGATTGTAGTGAGCCAGATGGGCCACTGCTCTCCAGCCTGGGTGACAGAGCCAGACTCTGTCTCAAAAGGAAAAAAAAAGGTTGGTTAAACATTTAGCCATGCCATAGGTTATATAGCTGCATGCAGATATACAATAATAATACCTCAAAATTTTTGATTATATGAGGGCATTCTATGTAAAGGCATATAATTTATAAGAATCAAAGTGTTACTGCAAAGTACAAAATTTATAAATGACTTTCCACAGTTTGTTATAAGCTGTGGGTAAAGAACTGCCTCTTTTGTTTTCTCCAATATTTACATTAGAAGCACTTTTAGACTACGTCAAGTATTACATAATAATAAAAGCATTTGTTTACTTTTTACTATCTTTTACAACATTTTTTGGTCTACTAAAATTGTGCACCTAAGAAACAAAACTGAACAATTATATGTATATTTTTCTCTTTTTCACAGTATGATATAAAACATTTAAAAATTGCACAAACATCATGCATATTTTAACACTTAAGAAATTACCACACGCATGATCAGAATGCTCAATTGACTAGGAGACAAAATAATCAAAGTTATATTTTTGGGATAAACAACATGGTCCTAAATATTAAAATTGGTGTAAAAACTTTCAATATCATGTATAATTTGAATATAGCTTTCCTCAAGAAAAGTTATCTGCTTTCAGAGAGGAGACAAGAAGATGAAAATCATATATTTGTTTTCTTTTGCATCTAATACCACTAGGAGTCCACTGAAAATGTTAATATGTTAAACTATTAATCAAAAGTTTAGGAAGATAAGTCATTCATTTTACATTTCCACCGGAATCATATTGAAGGCATTCAACCTACAAACATTTGTATAGTTTTTTCTAATGATTAATATTTATGTTATTTTTTTTCCTGATTGAAGAATCCTAGCAATCTTCTACCTTTTAAATATCCTTTTTTTGTTAAAATATTATGCTCTTGCTCTCAAATTATCATAGAGTTGAGGTCAATTTTAACAAGTTTTTTTTCCTTTCTATTCCTCTTTGCTTATAGCACTTAACTTTCTTTCTCTGGCCCCTCCTGTGCATTTAAAAAAATGAAAATCCATATTCCCAAACTGAACTATTTGTTCTCTTTAGTAAGATTCTTTCTGGCTTCAGGGAGAATAAATTTACAGAGACATCCTGGGACTTTGGGACTCCAACGATTCAAATTTTTACCATGAATATCTATTCTTGACTTTTCCCTCTTTTTGAATAAACATCCCCTAAAGAGAATACTGGCTTTGTGACTTACTTTATTGAATAAATTATACAGTGCTTCTGTCTGCAACTCATGTGAGTGATGAGAAATAAAGCAGACATAGCTGTTGGACATCATTTTAGCCCCTCTATCTGATTGGCAGATCACAGGAAGGAAAACAATGTCCCATGAGCCCCTCTGTGAGGTCGTTACCAACTGATTGAGTATTCACCTTAAATATCTGAAACCCAGGTGTGTTGTAGATTAGCACAACTTACAAGCACTGTGTGGAGATTTATTATGATAATTGTTGCTTTTATTTTTTATTTCCCTGAACTCAAAGATAATTAATGTCAGTATGTGTCCTGGTATCTGACTCTCTTAATTGGTCCTGTGGTGCCTTGGGTGTTTTAAAATCCACTCACTTAAAGGCTTTTTTTTCTTTTGACTTGTTTTCCTGGAGCTGTTCATTAGTGCCTAAAATATTTGATTACATTTAATTGTGATGTCTTCAATTTTGTGCACCTGCTGCAATTTACATGCATGGGGGTGGGTGGGGGATGCTTGCAGAAGCAGGAAAATAAAAAGTGAGAGGGGGAATTAAATTTTAAAAGAATTCCCCTGCACAGGGTAATTGGGGTTAAATACAGAAACAAAATAAGCTTAATAGGTAGGTAGATTTTTGTAACTACTATGGTTATACTAAAAATATTCTAAATCAAACATTCTTTATCATACAAATCTTTAACATATATTTTCACATTTCTCTTCAAGGGTTTTTGGCTTCTGAGGGACATCCATATTTACTTTAAATTTAGTATCTTATATGAAAGAGCCCACTTGAAGAAGAAGAAAATACTGAGTCAGATACCCAGTTGGAGCCGTTTTCTGTTCTTTACGCATTTTTTAATGAAATATGCCATGGCTTTTTATTTCAGCAAATATTGAAGCATTTTATCACCAATTTCACAAGTAGTTTTATTTTTATTTTATTGTTTTATAATTGTTGAAACAGCCAAGTTCCCTGAAGAAATATGAGATTCCTTTGCAAAATATGACTAAAGTAACATATAAGAAACAGATTATACCCACAAAGAATTACCAGCTTCAAAGAGTGATATTGACCTGAATATCAATTTCACTGACCATGCTATAATTCAACAGAGTCAGAGGAAACACAGGGTATCTGCTGCATTTTCAGTAGAAGAAATAAATTACCTCTATTTCTTCTGTAAAGAAATCAGTTTCTTTTCCATTTAGTTCTAAGGAAGAGTGAAATCTCTAAATCTGCCTCAAACCCATGCTGTTAAGAGAAGTAATTAAACCAGTCCTATTGGTTATTATGGTAGTAATACAATAAGATCTCTATGTTAAATATGTCAACACAATGCACTGCTTCACCATAGATATTTTTATTCATTACACATTCTAAGGATCAAGAAAGCAGAAAGGTACTGGTAGTCCTTTATGGAAACTCATCTGTCAGGGGGCCAGCTCAAGTTTTATCTCCTCCAAGAAGTCTCTCTGATCCTTCTATACCAACTTCAAATGTCCATCTTTGAAATTTTACTGCATTGGTGGACTAGACTATAAAATACACTACACAGGTCTATCCTTTTCTGTAAAATTTATTTCTACATGTT
The DNA here is from genome assembly GCF_009761245.1 of Sapajus apella. Lineage (NCBI taxonomy): Eukaryota > Metazoa > Chordata > Mammalia > Primates > Cebidae > Sapajus > Sapajus apella. The sequence goes on from NW_022437019.1 coordinate 5,196,469, forward strand.
TTATTCATGTGATCGTTGTTGCCCACTAAAATCTTCTGAATTTCTTAAGCATAGGGTTGATGAGAAAAATTAATGCGTGTGCAATATTTGCCATTTTCAAAGTACTTTCACTGCCATTACCTTATTGATTTTCAGAATAACCTTGTGCTGCAGACTATAGTTTCCATAAATGTGGAACCCAAGTTTCTTTTTCTCAACCTTGTATCCCTGGGGTTTCTGTTACCTTATGTATAACAGGCATTCAAGAAATATGAAATAAATGAATGAATGAATGAATGAAGCAGTATCTCCACTTTTCTTTCAAAAAATAAAAAAGAAATTTGAGCACACAGGGATGTAGTGACTTTTCTAAGATCACATGCCTGGTCATTGAGGCAACAGGGATATAAAATCAATTCCTGGGCCTCTCAATTCTAAACTTGTCCCAATTTCTACGATAAATCATAGTAAAGGAATTAGGCATTGATATCTTCCATAGTATTAAATGTGTTAAACTCATAGTAGCTGTTCAATAAAATTTTAACTCATTTTAATTTATTTGGGACTTTTAGCATACATTTTTAGAAACTGGAAGCGGAGCAGTAAATACACTTCACAGGAGGTATTTTAGAGATGGGGATGGGTTTAGGTTCATGATTTGATCAGAAGTCTACTTGACAGGGTGGGACTGAGGGCCCTCATGAGAGTGAAATCCTTGGAAAACTGAGGAAACCAGTTGAAAGAATGATGATGGGCAAGTCTGAGGCAAGGACAATGGTGGTGATGATGGATTGTTTAGCAGATCTGTCACACAAGTTGGCCCCTGAACACCTTGCACCGCCATTTGCAATGGCCCCAGTAAAATGTTGCTTCATTCAGTTCCTATGGAAAATATTTAGAAATCTACATAAAACACCGTTTTTGTTATACAAGAAATTATAATGCAAATCTAACTGAAGATGGTTTTCTGTCTCCTTTATCCCAGATTCTGCTGTAGCATAAAAGCATGCAGGAAGTAGCAAAGAATATCTCTACAGGCAATGTCAGAATCAAAGGAAGATGACTTTGCCCTGAGCACCTAAACACATGGACAATATGTGTTAATTCCAGAAGGAACCTCAGGACATTGTGGCTGAGAGACAAGGAAATAGGAACTGTGTTTCCCAGTACCTGTATGTGTTAGTTCTTACCCTGCTCTAAAGAAATATCTGAGACTGCATAATTTACAAAGAAAAGAGGTTGAATTCGCTCACAGTTCCGCAGGCTGTACAGGAAGCATGTCAGAATCTGCTTCTGAGGAGGCCTCAGGGAACTCAGAATCATGGTGGAAGGCAAAGGGAAAGCAGGCACATCTTACATGGCCAGAGCAAGGGGTCGGGGGAGGCACCACGCAATTTTAAACAACCTGATCTCACTAACTATACAGTACCCAAAGGGAATGTTGCTAAACTATTAATAACTCCATGATCCAGTCACCTCTCACCAGGTACTACCTCCAGCACTGGGGATTACAACCCGGCATGAGATTTGGCAGGGACACAGATCCAAACCATATTACTGTTTCACACCTCTTCCCCACATACCCAAAATATCATGGCTAGCGCTGAACCAAATAAACACTATGTTTTACTTATATGGTTATTGCCATCCTTCACTGCATCAAAGAGACCACCAATTACCGTGGCCTCTCTTTACACCTCCTGCTATGTTCTCTGCCCTCCAGATGTATTGGCTGAGGAGTTCCTGGAACATTCCATATGCTCTTCCACAACAGGGTTGCTTCCATTTGCAGCTTTTCCTGAATTATCTTTTAAAATTCAGCTCAAGTCACCTCCTAAGGAAAGCTTCCTTCCCCAAAGCCACCTTTGTTCAGATTTCTTTCTTACATACTCCAGTGTAAGAAAAGTCTATGTTCTTGGTGCATGTTTGTACACTCGTTTGCAATATTCTTATTTACTGTCTCTTCTACTATGCTGTAATCTCCATAAATAGAAGTTCTGCATTTACTTTTGCTCCCTTATGCTAGAACCATACCTAAGGATTGTTGTTCAATAAAGCCATTACCATGTATTTATATGACCATGTATTTAGATCACAACTGATCTTCATCGTATAGAATGAAAGCCAAAAAAAAAAAAAAAAAAAAGTCATAGTTTGCTTTACTTAGATAACTTGTATTTTCTCTCTCTTACACACACATACATTCTCTCTCTCTCTCTCTTTTTTTTAATCTCTCTCTCCTTTTGGCTTTTGCTGGCTTGGATGTGTCTATCAGCAAACCTAGTGATGTTTACGTGGGTAATCAGAATGTACATTAACCACAATTGTAAATATGTAATATAATATTGTGCAATGTTGAAAGAAACACATAGGTGCGTGTATGCCTCTGCATACCTACACAAACACAATGATGAAAAGTTGCATTGTTTTTTCAATTAGTTGAACAACATATTTATAAGTAACAATTTGTAGTCCAGTGGCAAAGGCTTATTAATGAAATTCAGAAAAGGGAGCTCTAGAAATTGTAGGCTAGAAGTCAGAGGTTCTGCCTCAGTGAGGGTAGTTGCATTTGGATGAGGCCCCTGGCTTCCCTATTAGACATTCTGCTTCATGAGATCAGAGTCCAAATTCCCACTTGTTCACCACAGTGCCTGCCACACATTAGATCCACCTCCTTAATGTCTATTGCTGACTCCTTTACCATTTCTTACAAGGGTGGGGATGGAGAGTAAACATTTTGGAAACAAAGCCACATGGCAAACATGGGGCAAAGAGGAAAAAGTGTCTATGGACTAAGACCGACAATGATAGATGACAAACATCATTTCTGGGGTGAAAGCAAGTGTTAGCCTAGCTCCTAGGACTTCTCTTTATTGACCATTCTTATTTCCTAGGTTCTGAGACATCAACAGTTCTAAAGTCTGTGGTCCTTGTGTTTATATTCCTTCCTCTTCTCTGCTATTTTTTTTATCTCCTTTCTCCTCTCTTCCCCTCATTTCCCTCATCATATTTTTCTCTTTCCTTAATGTTAGGTTACTATTATTTTAATAAAAAATTAACTCTAATGATTTCTCATCTGTGGCCAACATGAATTTTGGTATTAATGCTCAGTCAGAAAGACTGAGACATGACAAGTGAGGGAGGGATCTGGAAAGTAACCAGATAGCAAAGCCAACATCCCCTAGTCTACTGAGTGGTCAAAAATCTCTAGTAGGCCAAATAAGGCTTGAATCTCAGTGGGGTCCAGCGAACTGGCTCAACGAAGGGAAACACATATATATGGCAAAGGTCATTTGTAACAAAGTCAAATAGCTGCTCTATGACATGAGCCTAACAAAAAATTAGTCACTAATTGCAGAAATTTTCACGTGAACAAATCATCAGAAATAATCTTTCTTCAGTCTTTGACTAGTATTTCATTTTTTATTTGATATTTATTGAGTATTCATGATCTAGATTTAAGTTATATGGCATGGTATTTTAGAGTCTTGTGACAGTAAGTGTGGTGTGAGGACCAGCATCACTGGCCCCACTGAGGAGCTGGTTAGAAATGAAGACTCACAGGCTTCATCCTAGGCCTATTGAGTCTCCATCTTAACGAGATTCCCCAGTGATATGGTTTGACTGTGTTCCCAGCCAAATCTCATTTTGAATTGTAATCTCCACAATCCCCAAGAGGGACCCTGTGGGAGGTGACTGGATCATGGGGGCAGTTTCCCCGATGCTGCTCTGGTGATAGTGAGTGAATTATCACAAGATCTGATGGTTTTATAAATGGTAGTTTTTCCTGTGCTCTCACACGCTCACTCTCTCTCTTACCTGCTGCCATGTAAGATGTGGCCTGCTTCAGGTTCAACCATGATTGTAAGTTTCTTGAGGTCAACCCAGCCATGCAAAACTGTGAGTCAATTAAACCTCTTTCCTTTATAAATTACCCAGTCTTTGGTAGCATCTTTACAGCAGTGTGAAAATGGACTAATACACCCAGGAAATTTGTTTGTATATTAAAGAGATGAGAAACCTTAGTAAAGACCATTGACTGGATGTTCACAGGTCTGGGATTGAGGATACTTAACCACTCTGGGTCTCAATGTATTCATCCATAAAATGGAAATTATAATACATTTTTTCTGAGGATGACTATGAGGCTTCAAAGAGATTATATAAGCCAAAGATAACTTAATAGTTCTCGGCACATAAGAAGTTTCAGCAAATGATAAATTTATATAATAAATATATTATATAACTCAGAAAAAAAGATATTTCAAAAGCATCCATAAGTGGGTCTTTCAGATGCAAAAGCAATATAGAGCATTTTAAAATCTGAGAGAGAGTAGATACCCATTTGGTCTCTGATGGAATCCACTGTAAATATTAATAAATAGCAAATATGCAGAACAATTGTGCATAAAGGGGTATATAGGCAGTAACACTGATTGAATGTTTTTACAAACATCATCTAATTCTTCTAACAACCCTGTAAAGTATGTATTACTGGAAGATGGGGTATTATACAAATTAAAAAAAATGCTTGGATATCACAAGTTTGAACTACCCAAAATGACACACTTCATCAATGATAGAGAAGGGTTACAAAGCAAGGATTGCCACTGAAGATTTACAAACTTGCCCATCTTCCTTTACTCAAGAATATCTATTGATGGAATGACTGCTACCTGAATCCACAAAGAAAACAAGTGGTTGGACTGCTCTTTAATGTCAGGATAATTTCTATGACTTTTCATGATCAGAAGTGTCTCTTTAAATGCAGAAAATCAGAAGGAATTTCCCAAACCCTTTACATTATTTTTAACATGTTATAGGTTATTTCCTAAATCAATTGTATATATAAATTAATTCTTAGGATCACTCACCAGAGTCTATTTTTTCTTTTCTGTTTTAATAAATGGATAGGAAGGAATGAAGGAAGCTAACTAAGAGAATATTCATTAACTTACTTCCTTAATTATGGCTGTCCACTTATAAAGTCAGATGTTAATGGATTGGTGAAAATGAGAATTGCTTGAAGGGAATATTTCTCTCAATGCCATGTAGGCTGTGGGAAGAGCTTTGTTTGTGTGCACAGAGGAGAGAAGGCGAGAGACAAGAGGTGGTCATGCTTCTCGTATTTGGTGGCACGTGGTGAATAATTGATCACTCTTCCCTTCTTCTTGCCACAATCACTAATTCTCTCAGTGTCTCACTTCTGCAAGTGTCATGCTCATGATTAGGCCAGCAGAGGATCCTGACAAACCCAGGAGGCTTCCTTCTGTCTGAGATGCCATTTATAACCCAAATGAAAAATTAAATGGGAAAAGCAAGAAAATGCCTCTGAAGGTTTACTGATTTATTTATTTTTTGCCTCCACCTTTACTCTACTGTGTATTGTTTGACAAAGCAGGTCACCCATTCTCCAAGCAAATGCCATACTCATGGAGCAAGCCAAAGAACGGAATGCATGCACAAGTTTACAAAGGGAGACCGGAATCCCCTAGTAACTGGAAACAACGTCACTTCTAAACTTTTAATGGGAAGTTTTACAATGCTCCAAAACAGTACCGATCCAACTCATTGTCATTCCCTAAGCTCCTGATAATTTTAGATTAACCCAGATGCAAAGGAATATATAGCATCTTGCTTTTAGGAAAACTGCTTCCTACATGGAGGGGCTTATTTTCAGGCTCACATTTTCAATTGTCACATTATAGATCAGTAACTTGCTGAATACAAAATTTTGAGGCAAAACAAATGGTTTTATTTTCTTTCAGAATGTAAAGTGTTTTCAGAAAGATTTCTGAACACCGCCTAGGAATTAGGTATTGCCATGTCACTTTAAGGGTAATTCCCTTTATTTGGCTTTTTGCCCTCCAATGAAAAAGACAAATCCTGCATTGCCTTCTCATTAAGGAAAAAGTAACTGCAAAGACAGCATATTTCTAGAGCAAACAAATCTCCCAGAGGCTGTATTTTTGATAAGTATTTTTGCAGTGCTAGTTTGAAGGTTTAACGGTGTGTAGTGTTTCACTTTAATAGTCAGACTAGCAAGCTATAACAAATGCACTTTAAAAACCTTACACTCCGCGAGTTTTGCTTTGACAGGCCTTCCTTGGAATCAGGAGGTAATATGGCTTCTCAGTGAGCCATACTTACATTTCAAGCTGAAGAGGAAATTATTATTGAACCACTGGATCTGTTGGTAATTCGTGGCTCAGTTGATGGTGGCCTTTTAAATTCACCCTGTCTCACTGGGTTTGCCTGGATAGAGCTCAGAGTGGAGAGATTATGCACAGGTGATGACTGCTTACAGAAGGCGTGAGTCTAAATTGGGGATGCAGTTCAGAGGTCTGTGTGAGCACGTGAACCAACAGTAGGCACCCACGGCCTGATTATGGCCATTGTGCAAAGTATCATTTTTCACTCAGAGAAGTCATAACTGAAGGAAACATTCCAAGAAAATATAACAAGAAACAAGGAACATATGAATCTTTTCACAATAATTTCATATGACACTTTCCACATGCAGTTGGCATGGGTGAGTGTTCCATATATACAAGGGTACACACACACACATACACACATATTCTCACAAATGTATACACACATTTTTAAATTCTAGTTCCATATATTATACATGAACTTTGTCACTATTATTTTATTTTCAAAACTGAATTGGGGTTTATGAATATGGGCACTGGACCAAAATGCTTAGGTCCAAACTCCCATTTCATCACAATCTCTCTTGCAATATCTGTAAACGCTTTGTGCCTCAGTGTCCTTATTTGTCAAGGGGGATCATAACAGTACCTACTTCAAAGTAGCAAGAATATGGTAATACAAGTACTTTGTATAGGAAGAAAATCATAATGACAGTTACAAAAACTGTCATGATGAGAAAAATTGTGTCTAGGAGTATAAGAAATGTAGATAAAATGGACTTCACTGCTTCTAAGTTGAGATTTTTTTGGCTGAAACTCGGAAGTGTACTAGTACCGACAAAGCATATTTCAGGATCAAGGTGCATGTGACACAATTCAAAAGTAGAATGGAGAGCCAGGAAAGCCTGGAATCAGGAAAGAGAAAGCTGCTAGGCACCAAGACTGCTGTGCCCTATGTTTCTTGCTGTCTTGGATCACACAGGCTCTTCTTGGCTCATGTGCTTCTATCTGCAGACTGCTTTTCTCTGATTTTCTCTGCACACAGTACCCACATAGCCCCTGAGAATATGTGTCCTTGGTTCTAGCCACATGCAAATGGACCAGATGGAGAGAGAGGCTGCTTATCCAGCTTGAACTAATTCCACTCCTGACTCACTCCACTCTAAGAAAAGGTTCAGGCACTCAGGACCCCACCTTGTGTGCAGATGAAGAACTTCACTCCCAGAGCCAGGTAAACATTAAGAGCATGCCAGAATTTTTCAAAAGATACAGAAGACAATGTGTATAATGATCATAAACATTGACTAGGTAAAAGAGTTAAACAACGGTACAATCTTATAAAATGAAATTTCCTGTTCATAGAGTGTCATGAATCTTTTTCTTTCCTCCTGCCAGTGAGTTGAAATATTTCTTAAATGCGTTAGCCCATGTATACCTTGGAAAGTACACTGTAGAAAATCAAATTTATTTTTCCCATGATTCGTGAGCAGCCTCAGGGATAAAAATTGGTCCACCAGAGATCAGAATTAATCTTGACAGGTCCTAGTCACATTGTAGAAAACATTTTATTTACTTATGATATAATTCTTTTCTTACTGCTATTGTTATTGCTATTAACTTCTTTATCCTTCAACTGCAGCTCAAGAAGAAAAGGAAAACAATGAAGATTAATTGAGTTTTCCAGTTAATCAGTGGTTCTCTCTATTTAGACTCTCCGTGGGTTCTCTGAGGAGATTTACAAGAAAATCTTGTTGGGTGTGATATAACTTAATAAGCATGATGCAGAGGGCTTTCTAAAGAGAAATATAAAATGGGGAGTTTCTCAAAATACCATTGACTATAGATGGTACTAAGATACTCACGGATTAAAATGCTGCCTTTATGTGATAAGAAAAGTTAAATGCAGAGAATGATCGAAAGGCCAGCAATAAACATACTCCTTCCTGAAAATGCAGAGGCAGAAAGGGGAGGAACGTATTAGGGGTCTTGTAGTATGCTCCTGGTCCTGGAACCCATGTTCCCTGCATTGTCAAGTCATAAACTAATGTATAGAAAGCTGATAACTTTTTTTTTTTTTTTTGAGATGGAGTCTTGCTCTGTGTTGCCCAGGCTGGAGTGCAGTGGTGCAATATCAGCTCACTGTAGCCTCCGCCTTCTGGGTTCAAGTGATTCTCCTGCTTCAGCCTCCTGAGTAGTTGGGCCTACAGGTGGGTGCCACCACACCCAGCTAATTTTTTTACATTTAGTAGTGATGGAGTTTCACCATTTTGGCCAGCCTGGTCTCAATCTCCTGACCTCCTGATCCACCTGCCTCAGCTTCCCAAAGTGCTGTAATTATAGGCATGAGCCATCACACCTGGCTATAATTTCCTTATTCATACTTCTACAACTTTATGTTCTTAGAAAGGACTCAAATTTATCTTATTAAAACCTGTTTGTTCCAGTTGCCAATCTTATATAAAAAAATATCATTTTCTTGTTATTTAATTTGTTATCATTTAATATTATCTATTAGGAGACACCAAAATAAAATTTAACATTATTGTAACAGGAAAAAGAAATATTTTAGGCATATAAAAATAGGAGATGGGTAAAGAATTTGAACTAATAAAAGTATTTTCACAATTTTTGTTGAAGATAACTTCAGCAGATTTATGTAGTTCACCCATTCTGTTCATATGTAGGGAAGTTATTTTTAAAACTCATATCGATTTTGATATGAATTATTAAACAGTAAATGGTATTGAATTTCAAGTACAAGCCTTATGTGCTAGTATTATAGGCAAAAAAGGAGAAAATGGGAAGGTTAGAACAATAAAGTGCCACAATTCCTGGCCCAAAAGAATTTATGACATTTCTAAAAAATAAGAAATTAGAAAGAACAAACAATGAAAGGATAATACAATGTAATAAAGTGCTAAATCATATAGATACAAGAGAGATCACCCTCCTTTGGGCTTACACATGACCCTCCCTGGTGAGAAGTACAAGATGTATTGCTCTGCTGGATTATAACACTGTCAATTTACAATTTCAAAACTGTAAAATCAATGAAGAGTTTTACCAGTAGCTGTTTACTTCTAGCAAAGAGCCATATGGCCAAAAATATTGATAATTCACCAAGAAGTGTTATTTGCACAGAAAAAAAAAGACTTTGCTATTTTTATTTAGTCTGTGTAGGAAAAAAAATAGAAAGACTATCATTAGATACCTTGGTAGTGATGTGATAACAATCTCACAATTTGAAAAAGTTCATTACTGAATTTTCCAAGCATATTTTCTGAAACAAGATTTGTTCTAGAGAATTGAAAAGTCAGCAGTTGAGATTTAAAGAAAGCAACATGAAGCTTTCTTGCCTTGGAAAATAAAGAAGGTGAATCATGGGCAGGATTAGAGCAGTTTTATAAATCAGCAAAGATCAAAACATAGAAGCACCTGGCCCGTGGTGGAAAATACAAAGCTACCTCACTTTCCGGGATTAGTGTTCACTTTGATCTTGACATTTCTATAGATCACAATACATGGTAAAGTGATAACTGACAATAAAAGGAAAAATTAAAAGTTATACAGAATGATATTTCCTGACATTCAACATAACTGTGAAAGTGTGTCCAGAATTTAAATTGAAAAAATGTGAATACTGCTGGGTAAACCACAACTTTTTATTTTATACTTTATCAGTCCATTTTCATACTGCTATGAAGAAGTACCTGAGACTGGGTAATTTATAAAGAAAAGGAGGATGTACTCACAGTTCCACATGCCTGGGAAGTCTCACAATCCTGGTGGAAGGCAAAGGAGAAGCAAGGGTACATCTTACATAGTGGCAAGCAAGAGTGTATCTTACATGGTGGCAAGCAAGATGTGTGCAATGGGAACTGCCCTTTATAAAACCATCAGATCTCTTGAGACTTATTTGCCATCACAAGAACAGCCTGGGCAACACTTACCCTCATGATTCAATTACGTCCCACAGAGTCCCTCCTACAACACATGGGGATTATGGAAGCTACAATTCATGTTGAGATTTGGGTGGAGATACAGCTAAATCATGTCATACACAAAACAGTTGCCAATAACTTAAAGGATATAGACTCTGTAGACTTGTAGATAAACTTAGCTAGTCTACAGGTCTGAGAATTAAATGGAAAATATAATAGAAAAATCGATGTTAAGGTTTTAGAAGTTAATAAATGAATGACATACATTTTAAAGGTTAACTTTTGCCCCATTTGCTTTAATAGTGAGAGGCTTAAAAGATTACTTCCTACAAAGAACTTTCTCTGAAGAAAAGTTCTGCTGAAACTTAAATCATTCTTTCCTGTTCAGGAATCTTTTTAACATGAGCTAGTACATATGGGCCTTGTGAGAGGTAAGGTAAGAAGGAGAGGACAAGGTTCCCTCTGTTTCCAGGAATTTCAGCCAATTCAACAAATAGTGCTGGATGTCACAATGACTACGTACTAGTCTTATTTGTACCTTCTTTGTGTTTGCCTGTTGGTCAATTCATGTACATCCCTACAGAGGTACATATATTTATTAATGGGTACAGTAGGAACGTGTTAGTGAGTATTATTTGTCAGAGTCCCCATATTTACTAGGATCAAAAAAGGAAAAATTGTCATAAGATGAAAAGACCCATGAGTAAACTGATTATAAAATTAGTTCCACTCAAACATTATTCCTCACATAATATATGAGTCCATGAAAAATAACACTACAAGTATAAAAACAAGGGAAAAGTATCCTAAGTGATTCCACAAATGTGTTAAAGATGGACATGTCCCAAACAAATTCTTAATGTTTATGAGACAATCTTATTTTGGAAATTGACACCTAAGTGTATGAATTTTGGAGGCTGCTTCGGTTGGAATTCTTGCCTTATCATGCACTAACTCTGAAGATTGGAGAGCAAACTTATTCTCCATTGTTTTTGATCTGTACCAGGGGAAGATGACAGTTCTTAATAAATAGTGATGCTGTGAGATGAAATAAGATAATGCCTGTAAAGCATGTATAACAGGGCCTGATAACATATTTAATAAATGTTAGAAGAATTAAAATAATAAAAAATAAAAATTTTCCTGGAAGAAAATATTGATAAGGTGTGTTTTTGTTGTTGTTGTTGTTGTTGTTTAAGACAGTCTCACTCTGTTGTCCAGGCTGGAGTGCAGTGGTACGATCTCAGCTCACTGCAATCTCTGCCTTCCTGGTTCAAGCAAGTCTCCTGCCTCAGCCTTCCAAGTAGCTGGGACTACAAGCATGTGCCAGTATGCTCAGCTAATTTTTTTTGGTATTTTTAGTAGAGATGAGGTTTCACTGTGTTAGGATGATCTCGATCTCCTGACCTTGCGATCTGCCCGCCTCGGACTCCCAAAGTGCTGGGATTACAGGTGTGAGCCACCACACCCAGTCTTCACTCTTTATTATTGTTAAAGTAGGTAGTTAGGTAGACATGAGCAGAGCAGGAGAGGGTTGCCTCTTCCCCACCAGGAAAGTCAGGCAACTATCAGGTGATGCTCAAGTGGTTGTTAAACTGTCTCTCTAAAATAATAATTGGTTGTAGCCAGTGCCAGGGAAAGGCAGTCTCCCAATAGGAAGGAAACACCTGAAGCTGGTGACCAGCAGCTTCCCGATAAGATCTCAGTATTTGGGCGAGTGGGCTCAAGCATGTACACTAAGAGGCAAAATGGCAGAGTTTAACTGGTGTATGGTCTTCCTCTAGGAATACTCGACTGGTAAAGGTAAAACGCCTTAAGTGAGCATGTGTACAACTTTTGTAAACATACTGCTTATGTGGCCCCTCCCAAGTGCTGGCAGGCCACTGCCCGTAGGAACACTCCATCCCAATTCTTCACCCCATTACTCTGAAGAATCAGAGTAAGAGAGATGCAATCCCCTGGAGGAATGCTGATATGTAAAACCACAAGTCAAAAGTCAAACCGTGCACTTGAATCTCCCAAGGTGCCACTTGGCCCTCTTCAAAGTGTACATTACTTCCTTTCATTCCTGTTCTAAAACTTTTTAATTAACTTTCACCCCTGCTCTAAAATTTGCCTCAGTCTCTCACTGTGCCTTATGCCCTATGCCCCTCAGTCAAATTCTTTCTTCTGAGGAGTCAAGAACTGAGGTTGCTACAGACCTGTACGGATTCACTGCTGCCAATGTTATGACATTTTAATGTTAAATAGATTCATTTTAACTGAGTTTTTCCTGTGACTTTTTATACTTAGAGATTCTTCAGTATTTAATATACATAAACACACATGCCCTGTTTGCCGCAACAAATTCTGTGTATATATGTAACCAACAAAAGTACAAAACCAGTATTCATTTTAGAAATATAAATAAATTATTCATTTCATCAAAAAAGAAGACCAAAGTTTACAATAACCAACCAATCAACTAGTTAAATATTTCAGCTAAAAATAATGCAATATTACTACAAATGTCTGAGCTCAACTGGTCATTTAGAGTGCCTCACTAACCCCCAAACCATGTGTACAAACAAATGTAATTAAAATAGAAGGTCTTTATAAGCTATCCAGTGGTTACGTTTTCTAAAACAAAGACTGAACTCATATTGATTTATGAAAATGTAAATCTTCCTTTGATTGAAGCAAAAATAAGTAATTAAATAAGTTTTTAGTCACAATACATAAGGTTTGAAAAGAACTGCCATCACAACAGAGTTTTTCAACAGAAAGAAAAGAAATGAATAGCAAGCAACCTGAGCTCTTGACCCAATCATTTTCTACCTTTGGATGAATTATTAAATCTCATATCCCTGAAATCCAATGTGCTTATTCTCAAAACATATCATTTGAATATATTTCTAATGGCTGCTATACAAAACTTGCAAAGGTGTTAGATTAATCCTACCTGGAATCAGAGAATCATTATATCCATTAAAATTCAAATGTGAAATTAATTCTGACTTGGCAGATTCAGCAAAACAATGAGTCTATTAGAAAGTACCAGTTAGACAATAGAGGATTTGAGAACTTTCTGTGATGCATTTGAAAAGCAAAGAAAGGCAGTAAAAAGTACCTTCTTCTTAAAGAGGAAGGGTTTGCATCATTCTCAGCAAACTGACACAAGAGCAGAAGATCAAACACTGCATGTTCTCACTCATAGGCGGCTGTTGAACAATGAGGACACATGGACACAGGGAGGGGAGCACTACACACTGGGATCTGTTGGGGGGAAATAGGGGAGGGACAGTGGCGGGTGGGGAGTTGGGGAGAGACAGCATGGGGAGAAATGCCAAATATGGGGTGATGGGGAGGAAAGTAGCAAATCACGCTGCCACATGTGTACCTATGCAACAATCTTGCATGTCCTTCATGTGTACCCTGAAACCTAAAATGCAATAAAATAAATTTAAAAAAAAAAGAAAATAATTTAAAATTTCTATTATTGTATATACTTTTATTCAACAAATATTTATTAAGTTTCTATTATGTATCAAGCACTACTTTTTGTAGAAAGGATATAAGATGAGTAAGTCAGAAATTATTCCTGACCTCTAGAATTCCATGAAGAAAAGAAGCACTGACCAAATAATAAATAATAATAAATGTAATGAGTGTTTCTAAAAGGGAGATAAAAAGTACTGTAAGAAATTCCACTTTCAGTATGTTGGTTTTATAATTTATAAATAGATCTAAAGTTTTTCTTTAACAACGTGGTGCGCGTGCACACACACACACACACACACACACACACTTTGTAATGAAATTAAATCTTAGGTCCCTAACAGGGTTCTCTGATTTTAGAAATTAAAAGTTTGTGCTAGGATTCCAAACTTTCACCTTAACATCTAATGTCACTAGCTACAATACCAATGCATTTTGATATATTGCCTTTGCCATTTCACCAATCAGTACACCATGAAATTGTATTCATTAATTCCTTTCTTTATTCTTTTATTCTAAACTCTTTAGCTAATTACTTTGTCTAATTATTACACATATATGGAGCAACCACTGTGCTTAGCATTAAGAAGAAAGAAGGGATTAAGCAAAATTTGAGTCTAAAGCAGGAGGAAGAAGCTAACTTTATGGTAGATATTGCCATGAAGTAAATGTAATGAGTACTGCTCACTTCCCTCTACAAATGTCAGAGTCTCGAAAACTAAAGCACTGTTAAGAAAAATACCTGTATCTAATATTCTTGATTCTGACCAAGATAGCTTCAACACTATCCTCAGCTTGACTAAATTTTAAACAGGCATCTTGACTACAGGCCCCTGTTTTTCCTTTCCTTAGAGTATTTGAGAAAACTTGTAAACTCTTTCTTTGCCCCTTTGAGAAGTGAATCTTCTATAGTCCGGAAATGTCTTTCTCAAAGACCTAGGTGTCATCCATTTAAAATGCAGTCATCAAGAAAGATAAAATTACTGTCTCAGTCTCTGTGGAAGGATAGAAGCCTAACTTTGCTAAGCACAAACGGCCCAATCACCTGGACTGACATTTTAATGTTGTCCAATACTTTCCATTGGCTCATACTAGCAGCAAGAATCCAGCCGCCTTTTGTTTCAGCACAGTTGGATTCAATCTTTTTCCTTATTTCAAAAGTCTCTCCTATTGCAACCGTCATGAATAAAGTCCTCCTTACCTGTTTAACCGGTCCACTCCATTTTTTTTTAACAGTATTTAAGTATTACATACTAATTTCCACAGTGGACGCTCTGTAACTGTTTCAAAGAACAGCGTTACTGGGTCATGATATTCTAAACTGTTGAACGTTATGTAGATCAGAGATACTGAAAGCTAGACAAGTGAAATGAGTTTTCCAAGGTGTTGGGTGAAGGAAGTAACAGAACAGAGAACACAATACAAGTTTCCTAACCCTTGGTTTACCTAGTTTCCTTTTCACAATGACATGTGGGTCTTATTCAGGAATACGTCAGGGAAGTAAAGAAAATCTATGTTGTTGCTGGCTCCAGGTAATGTTCCAAAGCATGCCTTGGGGGTAAGTAAATTTTCAGTTGAACATTTTACTCTTTCTCTTCTAAACATGGCAGTCTAAATACTTGTCTAGCTGAACTTCATATCACATATAAGATAATGTTCTAAATTAGAAAACTCGTGTGTGTGTGTGTGTGTGTGTGTGTGTGTGTGTGTGAGAGAGAGAGAGAGAAGGGGGCTTGAAACCAGGCATATTTTTGTTAAACACTCTGTTCTGCTACTTAAGAGTTGGGTAGACTGGGCAAGTTGCTTGTCATCTTTAATATTCAGTTTTCTCTCCTATAAAATGGTGATAATACCTATTGTGTGAGGCCATATTGAATATTAATATAATGTAAGATGTCTTGCTAGTGTCTGCCAAACAAGTTGGTAAATTAATGTAAGGTATAATTACTAGTCTTAATAATAGCAAGACCTTTAAAAAAATAAAATTTTAGTCCTATATTATGCTAAAATTTACACTTTCAGTTTTTATATATATGTGGTTATATTTTAAATTTTATTTTATTATTAATACATCAGTTAATCTAATAGCACAGGGTATTTATGTTTTGTTGGTAGTGGCTGTATTTTAGTTAAGGTGTTTTTTTAATCCCTAATGCCTAATTTATTTCACAAACGGTACTTGCTAGAAGAATAAAAGCTCAATAACAAAGGCAAGCTTTTTTATTGAAGGGAAATTTTGTTGTTTAATCCTAATGTATTCAATCTTCTTTTTTCCCTTAAGAATAGTGGAAAGAAAATTGCTCAATATGCATAAAGAGTTGGTACCTCTCCCCCAAAAATACATTATCAAGTGTCTACTTAAGGCAACTTAAAACTATTGGCATTCCAGTACATATAGCCCATATCTCTATCAAGATACAGAAAATTCTCGCCACCCCATAATGATCCCTTACATCATCTTGCAGTTTCTAGCCCTGATCCCTTTAGAGGCAACCACTATTATGATTTCTATCACCTGTTCTTAAAAATCATATAAACAAAATAATCCAGTATGTATTACAGCTTGCTTCCTTTTTTTCAACCAGCATGCTTTTGAGGTTCATCAATACTGCTGCGTGTATTAGTAGTTCGCTCCTTTTAATGCCAGGTGATATTACATTATGCTGAAATATACCACAACTGATTTATCCATTCAAATTGTGACATTTGGATTGTTTCTAATATTTGGTTAGTCGGAATAAGGCTGCTAGGGATACTTTTATATGTCTTTTTTATACATACAGCTTTATACATTCTTTTTTCTTTTGAGTAAATACCCGGAAGTAAATTTGAAGATAACCATGGTCAGTTAAAAAAAAAAAATGCCGCCTTAAAGGTGTCCACACCTTAATCCCTTTAATCTGTGAATATGTTACATTACATGGAGAAAGCAAATTTGCAGATATGATTAAAGATAAGGTATGAAAGAAAAGAGAAATGTTGAGGCAAGAAACTTCTGAAAACTGCATAACAGTTGCCTTGAGTCTGGATGAATATAAGATGCACATGTGCAAGGAGAGATAGGGAGATTGATTCTTCTGGGTTATTTGGGTGAGCTCAATATAATATAAATCCTTAAACACGAAGAACAATTGTTAGCTACAGTCAGAAAGAGAGAAAGAGAGATTTGACAATGAACTACAGTCAGAGAAAGTAACATTGTAGGCTTTGAAGTTGAAGGAAGGAGCCATGATCTAAGGAATTCAGGTAACTTCTAGGAAGTAGAAAGGGCAGAGAAACAGGTTTTTCCCCCAGCATTATTATGAGATACCAAGTTTGTGGTAATTTATTATGCTAACAATGTAAAACTAGTATAGTGACTTTATAAGAAGATTATAGACCAGTTTCCAAAGAGTTTGTATTATGTTACTCTCCTCAAGCAATGCAGGAGATTTTTCACTTGCTTCATATTTTCACCAGCATGTGCTATGGTCAATGGTTTCAATTTTAGCTATTCTAAAGGTATGTAGTATGTAATGTTTTCAGTTTAATTTGAATTTCTCTAATGATTAATGATGTTATTCAATGTTTTTGTGCTTATTGGCACACTTTTAATGTATTTATTAAATTCTAAAATGAACTTTGAAAATGCTTGTTCAAAGATTTTGTTCATTTTTAAAATGTTTTTACTTTATTAAGTGGTGAAAGTTGTTTGTATATAAATTTTTCATAGGATATACATATTGCAATTATTTTCTGTCAAAATGTGGTGTGCCTATCAGTTTTTTGCTTGGTTTTGTTTTTGTTTTTGAGATGGAGTCTTGCTCTGTCACCAGGCTGGAGTGCAGTGTCATGATTTTGGCTCACTGCAACCTCCGCTTCCTGGGTTCATGAGATTCCCCTGCCTAAGCCTCTCTAGTAGCTGGGACTACAGGCATGTGCCACCACGCCCAGCTAATTTTTTGTATTTTAGTAGAGAGGGGGTTTCACCATGTTGGCCAGGATGGTCTCAATCTACTGACATTGTAATCCTCCTGCCTCTGCCTCCCAAAGTGCTGGGATTACAGGCATGAGCCACTTCACCCAGCTGTCTATCCAGTTTTTTAGTTTTCTTTTGATTAGATAATGTTTTAAATTTTGACAATGTACATTTTATTAAGCTTTTGCTTTTAGAATTAGTGCCTTCTGGGTCTTGCATAAGAAATTTCTGTCTATTCCAAGGTAATGAGGATAAGATATTCTCTTATATTTTCTTTTAGAAAAATCTATATAGGCCAGGCACAGTGGGTCATACCTGTAATCACAGCACTTTGGGAGGCCAAGGTGGATGGATCACTTGAGATCAAGAGTTAGAGACCAGCCTTGCTAACATGGTGAAACACCATCTCTACTGAAAATAAAAAAATTAGCCAGATGCTTGTAATCCTGGACACTCTGGAGATTGAGACAGAGAATTGCTTGAATCCCTGAGGTGGAGGTTGAAGTAAACTGAGACTGCACCATTGCACTACAGCCTGGGCAACAAGAGAGATGCTCTGTCTCAAAACAGAAGAAGAGAAGAGAAAATAAAAAGCTATATAAAATATGTTTTAAGTTTTACTCCTAGGAGTATGACCAATATTGAATTAATTTTAGTGTATGGAATGAGGTAAAGGTCAGTGTTTACTCTTATCCTCCTAGCCCAACATATATATTTAGTTGTGCTCAGCTCCATGTGTTGAAAAGCTTTCAATTTTTCATCGGATTACTTTGGCATCTTGGTTCAAAATCAATTGACAATAAATATGTGGACCTACTTCTGGATTATTGATTCTATTTAATTTATTTATCTATCTTTATGCCAGTACCACAGACTTAATTATCATAACTTAAAAAATGAAATAAAGAAGTGTAAGTTTTTTAACTTTGTTCTTTTTCATAATTCTTCAGTCATACTTTGTTCTTTAAGTTTCTATATACACTTTAGAATCAGCTTGCCAATTTCTACAAGAAAAAATGTCCTCGGAGATTCTGATTGAGATTATGCTGAATATACATATCAACTGGTGGGGAAAATCACATCTATACAATATTTTGTACTCTTATCCATGAACATAGTTAATCTCCTGATTAATAAAGTTATCCATTAATTTTTCTCAGCTATCTTTTCAGTGCAGCAGTCTTGTATGATGTCATTAGATTCATTTTTTTAATAATATTGTAAATAGTATTTTTTGTTCCAGTTTTTTATTGCTTTTATGTAAAGCTATAGTTAATATTTACCTTTGACCCTCTATCCTATAATCTTACTAAACAAACATATCAGTTCTATTAGTAGTTTTGCTGATACTGAAGGGTTTTATACACATGTGATCTGTGAATTGTTTTACTTTTTCCTTGTTATTTATACCTTTTATTTTTCTTGCACTATTGCACTAGCTAAGGTCATTAAGTAAATGATGAACAGAAATGATATAAGAAACTCTTGATTTGTTCATTCTCTTACATGAGAAGCACTTAATGCTACACCATTAAGCCTGGAATTTTTTTTTTTTTTTTTACATTATAGATGACCTCAGTTTGAAGAAGTCTTCTATTTCTAATTAGCAAAAATATTTATTATAAAGTAGCATTAAAACAGTTCAATTTTCTTCCTGCATTTACTGTGATAACATTAATATTTTCCTACTTTATTCTGCTACTGGGGCATCTTATACTGATTGATTTTCTTAAGTTAACCAACATTTCATCCTTAAATAACCCACAGGTCATGATGTATCACATCCTTATTGGTTTTGTTAACTTATATGTTACCTTAAAATTAATTGAGATATATTCTATATCCTTCTAAATTATGATAGAGTTTATGTAAAATTGGCATTATTGTTATATTTAAATAGCTCATGAAATTGACCAGGAAGATCATCTGACCTGGAATTTCCTTAGTGAGAAAAATTATAATTATCAGTTTTATTTCTTTCTGTAGTTTGTTTCTCCATTGATGCCCTTATTTGTATTTATGTGTTTTTGATTATGATTTCTCATAATATTTATGATTTCCTTTAAATCCTTTAACATGTTGCTGATAGCTATTTTGAAGTCCTTGTTCACTAATTCCATGATTCTTATTACTTCTGGCTTTGTCTCTTTTGGTTGATTTTCATTCTGGTATGGGCCTCAGTTTTTCTGCTTCTTGGAATTTTTTATTGAAAGCTACCTTGTTGATTACCTGGCTTTTGTCTTATTTCTTAATGAAGGTTTGAGTTTTGTTCTTTTAGTCTGTTAATTTTCTTGAGCATAAGCTTGATACTTTCAATCCTTATTTTTCAGTTTTGTTAGCATGCGTCTAGAGTAACATTTACGCTAATGCTAAATTAGTTCTACTTCAAAGGCATTTCCCTTCTGAGTCTGTACTGAATGTATTGGGTGCTCAAAGTGCTTTCTTCATTAAGGTCTCCCAGACCGACACAAGTTCTGATTGATAGCTCAGTCTACAGTGCTCTGGTAATCGTCCCCTAACCCCAGGAATAACTTTCATTTTTGTTCTTTGCCCAGCTACATAGAGTGTCCCTGTATGTGTGCATCTTTGTATTCAGTGAGAGATTCAAAGGAATTACTATATAAATTTCAGACTTTTCTGCCCTGAACAGATCTCTTCTCTTTGATACTTTATCCTGCAAATTCTAGCCAATTCTCTCTCCTTAGCTTAGGAAGACCACTGGGCTTAATTTTGATTGCCACTTCCTGTTCCTTACCATAGTCTAGAAGGTGGTGCCTACAGAAAGCTAGGGTAACCATAGAGCTAACCTTCATTATTTATCTTCTTTCAGATGCCACAGTAATGTGTTGTGTGTTGTCTGGCATCTGAAAAGTTATTTCATATACATTTATTTTTAAAAAGCTAGAGAGCTAATTTAGTATCCGTTGCTTTGCCATGTCTGTAAGTGGAAGTTGATACTCATAGTTCTTTTTTAATAAAAATAACTATCTTTTGATTTGCCAAAGCTGATTTATACAGTACCAAAATATCGGTAGGGAAGTGACAAGCTCCAATCTAGCGTTTTTCTATTTCATCTACATAACAACTGCACATCTAATCAAATTTTCATTTGGAACACTGTGTTTGAATGTATGACATTGTGCAGACACAGAGCATGCACTTCTGATATGTAGGACATTTATAAGCTCCTGGTAAAAACAAAGCAAACATACCTTTCCTATTCTAATATTTTAAGTGAACACTATTTCTTTTGTAAGTTGTGTTAAATTTGAGTGGGTATGATTTTCTTTTTTTGAGTCTCTAATCAATGCTGAGTTGCTGTCACCCATAAGCAACTAAATATATTCAGATGGAGTCACACATTGTGAACTCTACGAGATGGGTTAGGGATAATAGTAATTCCATGATGCTTCTTCATGTTCACTTGAGAACTTGTCACATTTCCATCTCTAACATCTTTGGGTGAGTAGGATTTAATTCAAAACATTTTTGCTCTTATTTTCTAAGCAAATTTAAGATTCTGTTTACTTATGTGTGCTCACTGGAGGTCATGCTGAAAAATGAGCCTCTGAGTATGCTGGGGAGACCATAAAATATGAAGTGGTAATAGTTAAGCTTATAATCTATTATTCTCTTTACATGAAATAGTGCAACCCAGCATGTTCATTGAATTGAAGATTATAAACAACTTGCATAATGCCACAAGAATGCTCTTTCAACTAAGAATTTATCACCAGAATGCCTGTTATATGTAATGTTTGCCTTATAAGAATAAGCACAATATCATATTTAGCTGATTCTTCATCTTAAAAGACATTTACAATAATAGGTGGCTCATAAGAAGGAAAAAAAATACAAGATTTTATGTAGTTTCCTAAGCATTTCCTGAATTTTAACATATTCATGGATGTCTGAAAACAACCAGATATCATGAACTATTTATATTATGTTAATTTTTTCCAAAGAAGTAATATCTTATTATATTGCTATAAAGCATACAATTTGCTTATCTGTTTAGTATATTATTTTCTCTTTCTCTCTGTCTCTTAGGGCACACTAGCATATACCCTTTAAAGCTCC
This sequence comes from Sapajus apella, assembly GCF_009761245.1. NCBI lineage: Eukaryota > Metazoa > Chordata > Mammalia > Primates > Cebidae > Sapajus > Sapajus apella. The sequence goes on from NW_022437019.1 coordinate 5,218,059, forward strand.
TTACTCCTCATATATTTCTTTCTGAACTGGTGTTTAGCGTATAGTTGCTGCTTGTCAATACTACTGCATTACACTTAGTTCTATTTAGGTTGCCCAAAGTAAAAAGCAATTCACAGATGATTTTATGTAGGAAGAAAAGAAATGAATGTATATTATTAATTTTTATTTTCAGTAGCACTAGATATTCTGTGATTGGGGAAAGTAAGATAAATCAGAGGTTTATTGACTTTTCAGAGTCTTGGATATAATATTATGGTTAAAAGCATAACTCTTGATGTCATATAGACTTGAATTATTGGTTTATAGCACTTACATATTATGTGACTATGGACATATTATTTATTTACTTACATACTATTTTTCTCAGCTATAATGCTGAAAGCTAAGCAACATGAGGACAAGGATTTTGGTTAATTTTATATTTTTCTCACTTAGATGAGTGCCTGGTGCATCTTAATCAGTATCTATTGAATAAATAAGTGAGTCTATAGGATTAAAAGAATAAAAGATTGGTTCATGTGAATGTTAAGAAAATTAATCAGGATAGCTATTCTCAATACATTCATTCTAAAGAACCCAGTACTGAGTGCATGTTCATAAATGTCAGCTATACATTTGCACTGCTTTTCTTCTTGTCTGAATGCACTGATTTTTTCCTGTCTGAATGAAGAGTTAATATTTCCAGACTTAGTTTGCAACTACCAATTTCCAAAATCAATGTTGATTTGGTGACCAAAAAAATAAGATTACTGGATATCATGCTGAGAACAATCATGGGCAATTGGCTTATTTTTCACTTTTTTAATGTTATAATCTGGCATATTTAGATGTACCCTTTTATAAGAATACCACTAAATTTCAACTTTGGACCTATGACTTTAGATTCACCAGGTACAAGTATCTATCAAAAACAGATCAAGATATGGTAAATTCCATATCTTGGCCATTGTGAATAGTGCTACAATATACAAGAGAGTTGAGATATCTCTTTGATATGCTAATTTTCTTTCTGTTACATATATACCCAGCAATGAGTTGGCTGAATCATATGATGGTTCTATTTTTAGTTTTATGAAGAAACTAAAAATACTGTTTTCCAAAATATCAGAAGATGTTATTTAACTCAGAAAGCAACTGCGGTTTGTGCAGTTACTTTTGCACCAATCTAATAAAACCATCCCCAAAGTTTTGATTAGTAATGCCTGATTGTCATTTGGAATAACATCAGCATTGCGTTTACTACACAGGTAAACAACTCAATTACACTTAGCACAAAATTACACTTAGAACAATTTTTTTTTTTGAATTCACAGCCAGTACTTACCAAAGAATTGGTAAAATTCTTTTATTTTTGATACATAATAATTGTACATATGTGATATTTTGAAAAAATGCATAGAATGTATAAGGGTAAGTCAGGCTAATTGGAATATCCATTATCTCAAATATTTATCATTTGTGTTGAGAACATTACAAATATTTTCTTCTAGCTATTTTAAAACTTACAATAAACTATTAATAACTACAACCACCCTAAGTGCTTCTGAAACCAGAACTTATTTCTTTTAACTGTATTTTTGTACCCGTTAACTAACTTCTCTTTATTCTACCTTCTCCCTACCCTTCTCAGCCTTAGGTAACCACCATTCTACTCTTTACCTTCATGAGATCCACTTTTGAACTCCCACATGAGCAAGAACACGCAATATTTTTCTAATCCTGGCTTATTTCACTTAACATAATGTCCTTGAGTTTTATTCATGTTTCTACAAATAACAGGATTGTATTCTCTATTACAGCTAAATAATAGTCTATTATGCATACATTTTCTTTACCCATTCATCTGTTAATGGAGACAAGCTGATTCCATATCTTGGCCATCGTGAATAGTGCTACAATATAGAGGAGAGTGGAGATATCTCTTTGATATGCTAATCTTCTTTCTGTTACATATATACCCAGAAATGAGATGGCTGAATCTTATGATGGTTCTATTTTCAGTTTTTTCTAGAACCTGCATAGTTTTCTAAAATGACTCTACTAATTTATATTTTCAAGAGTGTACCAGAGTACCCCTTTCTTTATGTCTTTGCTGGCATCTGTTATTTTTGTCTTTTTGTTGACAGCCATTTTACCCAGGGTGAGATAATAGAGCATTGTGGTTTTGATTTGCATTTCCCTGATCATTAGTGTTGTTAAGCATTTTTCAGATATCTATTGGCTATTTGTGTTTTTTTTGAGAGATGTCTATTTAGATCATTTTTCCATCTTTTAATAGAATTATTTGTTTTCTTAACTGTTTTTGAGTTCCTTATATGTTCTGACTATTAATCTCCTGTTGGATAAAGAGCTTGCAAATATTTTCCTCCGTTTTGTAGGCCATTTCTTTACTCTGTTAATGGTTTTCTTTGCTGCACAGAAACCTTTTAGATTGATATAATCCCATTTGTATATATATTTTTGCTTTTTTGCTATGTCACAGAGGCTTTTAAAACTCTTTCTTCTTCTTTTTTGTCTGACTGGATTATTTCAAAAGACGTATCTTCAAATTCAGAAATTCTTTTTTCTCTGCTTGACCATATATTTTTTTGAAGCTCTTGATTGTGTTTGTTATGTTATTCATTGAATTATTCATTTTTGTGATTTCTGTTTTGGTTTTAAAAGGATAAAATGGATAAAAGAATTTCTCTGTGTTGAAATTCTCATTCAGATCATGAATATTTTTCCTGATTTATTTGTATTGTTTATATATGTCCTTTTGTATCTCACTGAGATATCTTAAAATTCTCATTTTTAAACTTTTCAGGCATTTCATTTCATGAATTCCATTTCTTTAGGGTCTGTTACTGGAGAATTATTGTAGTCCTTTGGAGATATTATGTTTCCTTGCTATTTCAAGTTTCTTATGTTCTTACATTGATATCTGCACATATGGTGTAATGGTCACTTCTAATTTTATGTATTAGCTTTTGTAGGAAAATTTTTTTCTATAGATGTATCCATAATGTCAGTTCCATAGAGTAGTTTTGGCTTTGGTTCTGGGTGGGCACCCTAGTTTCCATATACTTATCTTTAATCAGTGTCAGAAGTGTAAGTTTCTTAGTAGCTGAAGTTGCAGTTGTTTGTGAAAGCTTTGATGCGGCTTTGATGGACAAAGGGGTATCAAGCAGGCCAGTCCTCAGTCCCTTAGCTGACATTAATTGAGGCAGAGGTATTCACTGGTTGGGACAGCCTTTGGGCCCCAGGTGGAGCATGCAGGTACTGGCAGTGGTGTTGGTAGTCTGGATGTACCAGTCCTGGGGCCCCAGGGCAGGACAGGGTACACAGGCACTGGCAGGCCAGACATTGCACTTTCTGAGCCCTGGAGTGGGACATGTATACATTAATGATGTTAGTGGTGGGACAGACAGGCAGTTTCCCAGGCCCCTAGGCAGGGTGCAGATGTGCTGACTGTGTCCACAGCTGGGCAGGTGGACTGACCCTGGATTCCTGGGCTGGGTGCACAGGTATGTGGTGCCAGCTGCTAGAGCGAGTGGGGTTGCTGCTGGTCCTGGTGGCCCTGGTCATACAGTTTTTAGGCCCTGAAAAGAGCATCCCTTATTTCTCTATATCCTGGGGCATCTCTCTAATATGTTGGACTATGGTTCCCTGTGATGTAGCATAGCTACACTGGCTAAGGTGCTAGCAACATGGCTATACCACTGGGTCTAGTTGGCATGTGATGCTGTAGCCCTCTGGATGGAAGTGGGTGGATATTGGTAGGGCCCCAGGGATGGGCAGATGTAAGGGCTATTGAGCCCCAGGGCAGGATGTAGTATGGTGTTGGATCTGCTTTAAAAATGGTGTTAGGATGCAACAGCTTGTATCTCATTGGTGGGACTAAGCTCAAATTCCCTCTAAAACAATGCAGTTGTGTGGACTCTGGGAAGCTTCCCATATTAGACTCAGTGGCAGTGAGGTTTGAAAGACTTTCCTGTAGCTAAGACTACAGGTATCTGTGGTGGAATTGTGGACAGCTAGGCATCTCTTGCTCATCTTTCCCCACAATGGGGCATCCCTCCTGGCTCAGAGCTGATCTGGCCAGCTGTTCTGCTTTACTCTCTATGTTGCCTTCCTGGGCTTCTGTGACTCAGAGGTTCCCTGTGGCTTCACTGATAGATTAGCATTATCCCCTAGACTCCATTCAACATGTGGTTATCTTCCACTTGCTGCTATACTTCTTCTTTGTGGAGGAGGCCAGCACTGGATGTCTCTAGTCAGCCATCTTGATGATGTCTACCTTGGTGAAATTCTTGACTGTATATGGGTCAGGAAATGACTGTCCTGGAGCAGAAGAATTAAGAACATCTTCTCTTTTCAACTCCCTTTTTCCCTAATCCTCTTTCCTAAGTCCCAAACCAGGCAGCTCCTCAGGGAAGGAAATAGAAAAATTTAACAGGGGAATGCTTCATATTATTGTCTGGCTTCCCCAAAATAATACCATAATTGCTAGTTCCAACTTCTCTCTTTTTCAAAGAATAATTCTTTATCTCTGGGTCAGGATAAAGTCAATCTGCATACCAAAATAATGGAGGACCAAGGAGAAAACTGAGATCTGGACATTGGGAAAAAGCTTGGGAGAATAAAGACGAGAATCTGAAATGTCTAGAGTGAAAAAGAAGCAGATGATAGGAAAAAAATGGAGATTGTAATGTGCTTTCCTGTATGTATGATCATATCACTTTCAGAGTTTTTGTAGATGCAGGTATTAAAGATATCTATTAATAGTTAATATATATTTATGTAACAAGGCCTCAAAATTTAACATGCCCTAAGATTTATAAAGAAATACTCTTTTAAAAAGTCAGAATCTTCGGTATTAATGGCAAAGGTTTTTTAGTGACTGTCTTCAACAACTTATTTTTCAGTATTTAATTATTGAGTCTGCCTGGGTTCTAAAATCTCAGGAAGTCCACTGCCTGAAACCGAAGGTGTTTCCATTTTTTCTAATTTAGATGCATTTTCTTTTCTCACTCTAGCTGCTGCTTAGGGATGGTTTCTTTGTCTTCTTTTTACATTTCTCCAATCTGCCCCATTCTGCCTAAGTGGGGAAAGACAGTTGTCATAAAAGCCTATCTTTTTAACAGAATAACTTCCTAGGAGACCCTAATTTTTAAAATATTTCTTGATGTGCACCATTTTTAAGTTCTATGACCACTCATTGGCCATGATAGGCAACATTCTTTCTGTTGCAACAATTTAGTTATATTTTGTCTTGTTTTGTTTCATTTCATTTTTGTTGTAATTTGAGCTTCTCCCTTTAAGTGGGCATCAGAATTACATAAAACAGTTGTTATAATTGAGATGACTGGACCTCATCTTTAGAAATCCTGATTTAGTGAATGTGGGGTAATGCCCCAAAATGTGCATTTCTAACAAGATCCCAGGAGATGCTAATGTCACTGAGTGGACATGATTATGTATGTTAAATAAGCCTGAGGCGGATGAAACTATTACTCAAGTAATGACTCAATATCCAGGCTTTACAAGAAAATCCTGAACATTTGGGCAGTTATGTTCAGTGGGAAGAAATGAGCATCTCAGTGATAGAAACCTAAATTAACATTTATTCTTCCAGAAGTATAACTCTCCATGCTACATCCAAGCTCAGGCAGTCCTCTTCAATGGTCATCTCTGAAGAAAAAAGGGCTCTTTAGGAGTTGACTCCACGCCTCAGAGTAAAAACGTAAAAATGGCACTAAGATCCCAAGCTTAATATTCAGACTAATATGGATCTATTAATCGTTCATTTTTTAAATCCCTGTTTGAATCTATTGTATCAGCCTCTTTTCTATTTCTGGAAGTACAAAATTTCATCTATTCATTGTTCATTCATATGAAGTATTATATTCTTTTATTTGTTCTAAAATGTGTTGCAAGAGGCAGAAGTCTCATTTAACCCTACAAGAAGCACATTTTCATAGAAATTGTTTTCTATTTATGTCTTCTATTAGCTAAGGGGACTCACGGCAGTCTGAAAGTACTGCTATATACTAGCATTTCATTATATTCATAGAAAGTCATAAACCTGAGTAGTTTGGATCTTTTTATACTCATAATCTATCACAATACCCTCTCCATTCCATGTTATTCACCAAATAAGTAGCAGTAATATTGCATTAAACTGAAGGTGGCACAATTTTGTAGCTCACATTTGTATCTGTATAAACCAGCCTGCAAATATTTTCCTCAATTGAGCCTTTTCTCTGACTCTGAAATGGAGAGTAAGTTAAGACGGTTGCGGGTAGAGATTAGAATAAAACAACCCCAATAAAGAGGAAGCATTTTTGTTGTAATTTGGAACAGCAAATTCTGTTACTATGTAGAATATTAGTAATAATCAGTCCTTAAATATTTCTCATATTTCATATTTCACTCAATTACATTTCTGGGTTAATCACTGAATCACATTAGAACATGAACGTCATGTGAGAATAACACAGTATCCCAGTTTTACTTTGCATCTCAAAATGCTTGACAAAGACCATGTTCTGAAGCTCCTAAAAGTCATATAAAGGATAACAAAGGATAATGTGAGCAGTTTAAGGCGGAGTAGCATTAAACATAGCTGTATATAATCCCCAAGACTGAGGTTGGGGATACAAATAATCTAACATATGGTTTGAGGTGGATGACTGATATCCTTTGAGGTATAGTCAGGAATCATACCTGTGAAGGGAAGGAAAGAAAGATTGGCAAAGGGCAAACTGTTGCATTGCCATTGTTAACACAGACCTTAAAGGATCCCAGGAGGAGCTCAGGAGTAAGATAGTTCTACAGAGTTGTCTTTGAGATCAAGGCTTTTATAACCCTCCTTTGACAGTCATTGAATGCAGGCTGCCCCCAGGGAAGCAGTGTGATATTAGCCAGCTTTCTTCAGAGGAAGACAATTCCTGATTCCCAGATAGGTGCTTAGCAGGAACCAGTACTCCCAACAGGCAGGAGAATGGTGCCCCAGTGTTGAGGTGAGGGATATGGGTGGACTACCACATCATGTCCCTTTCAGGGCAGGGATTAGCAAATGGTGGCCTACAGCCTGTTTTTGTACATCCTGCAAGCTAATATTTATTTTGAAAATAAATCAAAATTGTAACATGTATATCTAGGGCTTTACATCATCTCATGCACTCTTCTAGATATTTGCATGTATCCATATACTGTATCTTTAAATAGCCCTGGACAGGTATTATTACTGATTTTATAGATAAGGACACAAAAGCTTCTGGGTAAGTTCGTAAGAAATTAAAGACCACACAGCCAATGGGTAGTCCAGCTGACATTCAAGCCCAGGCAGTCTAACCAGATGTAGCCTGGTCCTCACACAAAGTTCTCCAGCACTGTGAGAGTAGTATAGGAGTGCCAAGTAAGTGATGCACTTGAGGCTTCCTGCTGAGTTCCCAGAAGGAAAGATCCCTGTGTTTCAGAAAAGCAAGAAAAGGTTTTGTGGGAGAATGAGGCCACATTTCTACTATGATGATAATTAATATTAACTGAACTACAATGAATCCCAGTTTTATTCTTTTTATTAGTAGACTCTTCTGATTACAGAAACTTATACTCAATTATTATCTTTTGAATGTCATCAATAAAATATTTATGGAAATTTGCTCTCTCTCTTGATTCATAATTAACTATGTATTAGTCTTGATTTTCCCTCTTGGGCTACAAATACAAAACTATTTACTCTCTGAACTTTTACAGAAAATCTTGTCAATCCCTACCCTAGGGAATTAAGTGATAGGCTGAGGTTTTAATCATCCTAGGTTAACCTACGCTAATAAAAAATTCTGCAACCATCAGTGTCTCATGCTCCAATTTGGTAGAATGCTTGATGCTCTTGTGAAAGCAGCCGCAACGTCATACTAAAGGTGAATTTGCCTCCTACATCAACCAGAGAAGTTTTGCTGTCATTTCCTGCCCTGTGCAAACAAGAACTTGAGATTTGTCCTCTTTCTTATTGTTGAGGATATTGTTGGACCTAGGGATTCATGAAGCATGCCAGCTGCATTGGAAACTTTTGGGAAACCTCAACATAAGCAGGACATTCTTCAAATGCAACAATGTTTAGTGAAATAAGCAAGATATAAAGTTGTTGTATATACAGTGTGATAGCAAGTATACAACCACAAATCTTTGCTTTTCTCTATTTTCACTTTTTCTTTTAAATACGAAAGATACTTCAAAATGTATTTTAATCCAGATTCACATTAAGGTACAGTTGCTTATCCTACTAACCCAAAATGTTATCATCACTAATGGAATCTAATCCCAGATGCTGGAATCTCTCAGGTAGACTAGAAATCTGATTTTCTTTCCCACCTCCATGCCTATGCAAAAAGCACACTGTACCTTAGTACATACCCAGTGAATGCCAAATGGGACACCACAAAACCTCCAATGGCTTTTCTCAGATGCAGTCTTTGGAATGGTATTAAAATTGATTCAATGAAAGACCCTTTCATGAATTAAACTCTGTAAGCATTCTCAAACTCTCCTGTCATTATGAGTGTGTCATAATTCCCTAATAAAGCATTGACTCATCTGTCCAACACTATGGAATATCACAAAAGTTATTACAAGACATTTTAAAAAATGAATATGTGTGTGAGAGAAAAGAGAGAGATGTGGAGAGAAATCTGTTCATGCTTGGCTCTGAAAAGTATTACAAACTTGGCCCTAATTGTTGACACCCAGGCATTCAGACATTTAGAATTTTTAACTATTGTCCTTTCCTTTGTATCAGAGTATAGTAAAGGATCTTCTTCTCTATCTAAAATATGATTTTTCTGTTTGAAAATGAAAGCTCTGTTTTATTTGTCATGGTTTAAGAAAGGAGTTTTAGATTTCCTCTGCAATACATGCCAGGCTTACTAAACAACTGATGGAAATATTCACATCTTGGTATTTATTGTCATCATTATTATTATTATTGCTATAATGCTATTGTTAGAATGTAAAGAAAAATTGGAAATGCAGAGTAAGATAAGCCTTTACTTTCACGTTTTGATAACAAGCTCTGTTATAAGCAAGAGACTGCTATTGATGGTGAGCAATAAACAACCTTTACTAAAGAAATCATAAACTGAAGAAACCCTTTAGTTTCTTACTTGAACATAGTTTGGGCATAATTGTAGTAATTTGTATATAATCTTCATCTCAGTAAGTAAGCTGTATCACACTAAATCAAGTAAAAGAAATTTAATGGATTCCATTTGTGCTCTAAATGTTCCTATTTGTTTACCTGCTAAGATTAAGATTTTAACGTATTTGATATATTAAAGACATGGTGATTTTCAAATTGCTCTCTCACAAATATGCAGAAGATATTAAAACTCATATTGAAGAAAATACCCACCAGTGAGCTTGCTGTGACAGCCAGAACACATTGGTACCTTTTTGTCCAGCCCATGGTGTTATTTTATAATCTTCCCTCTGCTTCTACTTTTTATTTTACATTTTTGTTGAGAGGGGAATACATCATTTTCTAAAATCTATTTAGTCAGTCATCACGCATGTCAAAATGTAGCAAAACATTACCTGTTTTTGAGGTTTCTTTTGCTTCTCCAAACAGACCTCTTTTTTCTAGTCTCTTTGTTCTCATAATATCTTATACACATCTCCATTAAAAAATAAAACTGGCAATGTTATGTTATTATTTAAAATATAATTACATGCATACATGTGAATTTATATATAATTCAATTACACATAAAAAGTACATACATGTTCTGTATAGATGCAGTCAATGCATCCACACAAAAGAAGTAAGGGGAATGGAATGGGAAGAGGGTTAAACAAGGGTTAAGTATATCTGATATGGTTGAGGATAAATTATTGTAGATTGAATGTATCAAAATACTTCACACAACTAGTGTTAGTTTAGGAGTCAGGGGAACAAAGGTGAATTTGTGATATCGTGTTACAAAACTTCATAGAGTCCTTTCAATGAGAATAAAGTAATTGCTCAGAAAATTTGAGGTTTTCTGGAAGACATGTTTCCACTATGTAGTCATAAAAAACAGATAAAATATGTAAAGGACAGGGCCAAACGATACTTCTGCATTTCAATAATCGAAGTGACCAAGCCACCATCCACAGCGTGGTGTAAAAGTACAACTTAGCCTGAGTAGTTGGGGGAAAGATGAGAAAAAATGAATCCTAAGAATGGCATAGGAAGGAAGTGAAGATGGGAAAGGGAAACGAACATAAAAGTGGAAGAGTACTATATGTTTCAGGTATTGCGTTGGCCACTTTTTATTATATTAACCCCATAGAAACTCTGAAAGGTGACTTATTTTAATTTTTACACTGAGAAAGTGAGAGCCTAAAAATTTCAAAAAATTAGTTTGAAGGAATACAGTAACTGAGTATCAGAGCTAGGGTAGAACTCAGCAATGTAGAGGTGAATAATTTAATTATTTTCACCAGAGTGAGCTATTTTCAGAAAACATGAGAGGCAAACTTCATTCATTTGTTGAGTTTTAAAGATAGAAACATTTAGGTTATGGTACGACAATAGTGCTTTACTTAGAATCCAAACAGATAGGTATATTGTCTCTAAATTATAACTTGCATGTTGGTGTTTACATGATTTTATCAACTTAATGTCAAATATTGTATAGACTATAGGCAAGGATTTAGTTAATAAAGTAAACATACATTACAAAGCAAGATTAGAAATAGCATATTTCCTAATTTAGTGTTGAGTGCTTTGTTAATATAAATATTGCTAAATCCACTCATTTCTTTAAAAAAATGGCTCTTTATTTTTAATATAATTTTTGTGTTTAGAGGAAAATATTCATAACATCTGTAGTTTCTTCATCTTTAAAATAGGATTGATGGTGCTATTTATCTATCTTTAGACATCAATGTAACAAACATTCCACGTGTTCTAATAAAAAACTAGTGCATCAATGCTGTGCCACTACTATCTCCAAACAATTTGATTGTCAATTTTCCTGTGCACTTTCTGTATTTATTGAATTACATGTTAAATAAGTTGTTGTCAAGCAATGATTTTAAACAACAGCACAGGGGCATCCCCCTCCTAAGACGTGACACCTGGTGTGATGTAGTAATTTGGGAAGAAGTTGAACTTAATGATCAATGACTTCTTTGAGCAAAATGAAAAATCCATGAACATAAAACCACTATGGAGCTCTAGACAAAATCATCAAGAAAAGTAAAGCCAACATTGAAATATTGCAAAGATTTGCTGCCAAATATAACATCTTCCTCTGTAAGACACACACACACACACACACACACACACACACACCCATAGATGCACACATTGCTGAGACCTACTCGCTTTGGTCAAGAAGTTTAGAGCAAAAATGAATGTGAATGCATAATATGTAAAGGACTGAAACTGGGCCTCTATTGTTTCTGCATGTAAATTCAGTTTTTACAGATTTAGAACAATAAGAATCATGATTTTGAAACTCTGAATTATCCAATGTATTTACCAAGCAAAATTTTGTATGTCACCAAGTCAGGAGGCAAATTCTCAAAATTGAGAGTGAATTATTAAAGACACATGCAGATCTAAACATAGTCATCTCGGTACAACAAGAACATACACCTGATTTTGGAAATATATTTTATAAGAAGTATTTGGAACACTTCCTTCAAACATTCCTCGGTCCCACAATCCAAATAATTAAACTCTACTTAAAAACGTTAAGGTTCAATATTGGTCTTATGTTGCTCTGTGAAATATTACTGTTCTGATCAAATGAAAATTTTTCTTCAAAGTGAAATTGAACATCATATTTTAAAACGAATTTTAAAATAGACTCAATTATAAAAGCATTGAAGGTAAAAATAATGAAAAAAATCTTTATTTTCCTGTTTTTCTAAGGTACTTAAATCGTTGCATTTCCTAGACAGTTGTGGATGATACATCTGTAACTTACAGAATAAGCATGTTTATAGCATAAAAAAAAGAGCTAATGTGAGTTGTAATGAAATTTAACAGATGAAAGCTTCCATTAAATTTTGTTTATAAAGTGTTGTCCTAGATCTGATAGTAAACTCTTATAGAAACCATTTTTAGAACAGCAGAAATATGACAGGAGAGGAGTGCAATAGAGTGTGCCTAATTCATTCCAATTCACAGACTAATGCATTTCAATTCACACAGTGATGCATTCTAGTCTCCAACATGAGAATCCAATCTAGTTGATGCTTAGTAGAGTTGAAACAAACTCACAGCACCAGAAAACTGACAATGTCTATTTTTCTAAATAGAGAAATACTTTAAATATTTTTTTTCAGTTTTCTCTGAGATTGGCTATGCCTTATTTACCAAACTATACATTATGACAATAAACCTCTACCACTCAAACTGTAATAGTCTTTTGATGTTTGAAGTCTTCAACTATTTTCATAGTAATTAAAGCTGGTAAAGAGGCAGTTTCTGATGCTCATCTGATTTTCTAAAATAGGTTTGAAAGTCTAATTATTGTCAAATGTTCTAACCTTCCGAAAACCAGTTGAGTGTTTACCATGAGCAACTGGCTTACTGGTATTGGAAGCCTCTTCTGGAATATACTATAACATAAAATTTCAATTTTTAAATATTATCATAAATATTCATAATGTTAAAGTATTAAATCTTCAGATTCACTGTGTTAAGTATGAAGTCTTCAGATTCACTGTTTATTTTCTATATTTTCTTGATGCATATTAATTTTGCATTAATTTTCAGATTATTACTAGGAATTATTATTTTCCACAAAAAAATCCCATATTTAGGTTAAAAATCTAAAGAGGTAAAGGACATTAATAAATTGGCTGGTGATTTCTTGGGAGTTAGAAAAAAAATCTGAATTTACATGATTCTGGTACAGGCAAATTAGCTCATGTATTCCCTTGAGAAAGAAAAATAAAAGAAAAAAATACAAGAAGCTACAGTAAGAAAAGCTTCATAAAATCTGCTGAAGAGGCAAGATGGTGTCTGGAATCAGTCTTGATGTTCATCTTTGTATCGAAGGAGACAAAACTGGGTCAAAGAAAAGGGAGATAAAGATTTCAACATTTAAATATATCTACCAGTTTTCCTTGAAAGCTAATTTATTTTGCCTGGAGGCTGGAGGGGACAAATTAACCTCTGATTCATTTCATCCATTTGTCACATGAGAGTCATGATGAAAAGAACAGCAAAGTCTCTTACGTGTGTAGCTATATAATACCACTCAGAACATTTCACTCAAGGAGCAACATTGACTTAGCCATCAACCCATCACAGGTGTCACCTCCATTTTACAGATTGGGTCATTTCAAATGAAAATGCTTAACTGATCTTTTAAGATCATCCAAGAAATTTCAGCTAAGCTGGGGATGAGTTAAAATTGAAGTACGTGGATCAGCTGAGGTCAGGAGTTTGAGACCAGCCTGACCCACATGGAGAAACCCCACCTTTACTAAAAATACAAAAAATTAGCCAAGCCTGGTAGCGCATGCATGTGATCCCAGCTACTCAGGAGGCTGAGGTAGGAGAATTGCTTGAATCTGGGAGGCAGTGGTTGTGGTGAGCCAAGATCATGCCATTGCACTCGAGCCTGGGCAATAAGAGCGAAACTCCATCTCAAAAAACAAAATTGAAGCACAGCGAATGTGCCACACAGTCAATGTGTCTCGCAAATGGCTTTCTAATTTGAAGGCTATATTTTCTCTGGATTATAAACTAGGCATTAAAATAGTAGAAACTCTTTAGAAATTTAATTAGAGTAACGTATCTTGCTCATTAAATTACATGGATTCAAGATACAATGTCATTTTCAGCCAATCTTCCCAACATACAATCTTCTAGGTAATTATAGTGTATTTTATAATTAAAATGCCAATTTGATGTTAAAGTCTTGTATTGTGTCAACAGTAGACTAAACGAAGTTGTACAACTTCTGCTTTAATGAAAAGAAAGTTTATTTTATGTTCATTCAGCAAACATTTATTGAGTAGTTACAATATATCATGCAATGTGCAAAATACTGGGAGTAGACACATGAGTAAGATAAAAACTCTGACCTCACAGTCTTCCAGAAGAGATGGATAACGAAAGCAACACTGATAGAACAGAGTGGCAAGGACAATAATAGAAATATACTCAAGGAGGAATAGGTGTATAATGTAATGCACCTAACTCAGCAAAAGAAAGAGCTTGAGCTGTCATATGACTGGAACTCAGAAAATAGGAGCAGCTATTCACTCATGCACTCAACTATGATGTAATAGCCAGCTACTAAGTTGAGAAATGATCTTTGAAGATATATGATAGTGAGAAAAAAAACACATTACTTTCCCTCATGAAGCTTATACAATAATGAAGTAGATGTGAAATATTATAAAAATAAGTGTATATTGTAAGAGGAGGAATTAAGATCAAATATCCTTTGATCTTGACAAAAGAGATAAAGCCCAACAAACAAGCTATTTTAGATAGAGATCAGGGAAGTCTACTCTGAAAAACTGATAGGTAAGCACATATCAATAGGAGTGGATGAATTAGTGATGCCAGTATGTGTGAGAGGAAAGTATGAGGCAGAAATAGCAACGAGCGCAAAAACCTTGTGGTATAAATGAGCTTGGCATATTTTGGAGAGCACTGTGACATGATTAGAACATCAATAGGAGTGAGATATCATACTCAGTAAACTTGTAGAAGATTGTGAATAGGAGAGTAACATGATCTTACTTTGGATAAACACAGCTTCCTGTGGCCTTGGCTAAATCCACACAAGTGTACCACAACAAAATTTATTATTTGGCAGTGTACATGGTTTAATAATTGTTGTCCAGGCTGTAGACACATGGTAGCCATGTTTTAAATCTTCTATGCAAAGTGAGTAGGGTGACTTCAATATGAATGTTAATTATGCCCATGCTTCCAATCTGTGGAATGAAACCTTTTAGGGGGAACTTAAGATTGTTTTTAAAATCCTAGGATTAAAATGTGAACTATTATTTTTCTTTAGCCAGAATAATCTAGCAATGAGGAACATGGGCTTACAGTTGGGTGGAGTCAAATTTTCATCCAGGCTTTCTCAGGTAGCAGTTGAGGTACAATAGTCAAGTGTCTTCCATAATTCTTAGTTTTCTCTTATCTCAAATGAAGATAATGAAGGTTTGAGAGGATTAATTCACATGAGGTGCATAAAATTTAGTGCATGGCATAGTGTAGCGTAAACATGCACTTAATATTTACAATGATTGTTATTATGTATAGAATGAATGCATTCTTCCCATAGATCTCTCCAACTATTCAAATATATTTCATGATGTACATCCCTTATCCAACAAATATTGAAGGTAAATACGCTCTGTACCTTTCACAGTACAAAGCACAGCGGGAAATAAGATATAGTTCTAGTTTCAGGGAGCTCAGAGATAAATGAGATCATAATAACTACTTTGGTAAAAATAAGCATAGTGTGATATAAAACATAAGTAAGAGGTACCCAATTAAGCCTTTGAGAAAAAAATTTCCTGGAGAAAGTCCTACAGTATGACTAGAAGATGGTCTGGTTAAAGGTGGAGAGGAAGGAGAAGAAGAAAAGACTTGAGACAGGCAGGGAAACATCAATGACAAAAACAAAAACAAACAAACACTAGTGAAAACACGTTATGTACTTAGAAGCTGAATATAATTTAGTTGAGCCAATAAACATGTAAATTGAAGAGCTGTGATTTAAATGCAAATTCTTTTTTGATATGTAGTCTAAAGGTCGCCATCAATTTCTTCCATCTCTGGATGTATATGGCAGCTACCATTAAAAGGTGAAATTGATTTCCCTCATCTCATACTTTTCTTGAGGAATAGAGTGTGGCAAAAGTGGCATTGTGCAGATTAAGCATAAACACATCTGACAGCTTCCACTTTCACTCTGGGGAAGTCAATTGGCATATAAACCCAACTATTGAGATCACAATGCTACAATAAAAGCCTGTGGAAAGGCCATGTGGAATATTACACATAGAGGGATCGTCTCATACCTTGTAGCCTAACTGGGTTGCTGACAACTGGGTGACCACCAAAGATACCACATGGAACAGGAAAACCATCCCACTGAGCCCTGCCCAAATTCCTGAACCACCAAATTATGAGAAGGAATAAATCATCATTAATTTTTAGGAAAGGTTCAGGTGGTTTGTTCCACAACTAAATACAAGTAAAACAGAAATTGCCATCTACAAGAGAAGTGCTGTTATGACAAAACATATGAAACTAACTTTGAGAATGAGAAGTACGTATGAGGAGACTGTTGGTGGAGGCTGGAAGTGCACCGTGCTATTGGAGGATTCAGGGGAAAAAACACCTGTGTTATGTACAGTGAAGACTTTGATGAGACCATTGCTTGAAATAATGTATAATCTGGAAAATTATGGATAGAGATAATTGAATGAGTCACTTGGCTTCTTTAAGCTGCCAATAAGAAGGTTTTGAAAGAGAAAGATGACCTAAGAGGGTAAATGCTCAGTTTTCTAGCAAGTTTAGATGAATTATTTCCAACTCAGGACTTGCTAGGTTAGAAAATAAAACTCTTTTATTTCGAGGCTTTCCAGAGAGCAGAAGGTTCTAAAAGGTAGAGCCAGTCTTCTGGTAACAATCAAATAAAGGTTGTGGTTGTAAGTTGCTTTGTTAAGACCTCTGAAAAATTTAAACTGGGAGTCATAGACTCTCTCAATTAGTCAAATAAACAAAGGATGTCAATAATCTTAAAGGAATTGTGTCACAGCACCCTGACTTACAGCCCAAAGGATAGAAGTACTTATCTCAAATATATATTTATATATGATTTTTGCCTAATGATATGAACCACAGGAAGATTCATAGGAGATCCACGTTTTTGAGAGAAATGTATTGTTAAAAGCACCAACAGTTTACACTAAAAGAGAAAGAGGCAATTTAAAATAAAGAGAACACTAGAACCTCAGGACCTCATCAATTCAAAAGGAGGAATCACGCTGAAAAAGATATTCAGTTGCAAAGACAATTCATTATTTATTTTCATAAAAGATGGAAGGCTCAGAGGGCAGACCAATAGACTATTGCTATAGAGCTATTCCCAGGGAGAAAACAGCTGGGCACTAAGCAAAGAACATTCCCAAGCCTCAAAGAAAAGTGAACAGACACATGTGTGCAGCTAATTTCTTGACTGCCATGGATCAGCAACTGCTACGTGCTCACATTATCTGTTTGAACAGGAATTTCTATCATGGTTATCTTTTCACTCTCCCACCATTTTATGTTGGGTATATACAAAGGCAGATAACTTGTCTTTTAATTCATAAGCCCGAGTGCCCAGCGTTCTGCACCAGAGAAGCTACACCTTAGGAACTGCAACAAGTAGCCTCATGCATGTGTGGATTTTAGACAACTTTCAAATTATGCCACAATAGGGTGAGAGCTCTAAAAGTGGCAGTGAAGGTATTTTACATGTAGGAGGGATATAAATTTTGGTCGACAGATATATTTATATATGTATACTATCAATATTGTTTTTGGTTATATGTGAGATATGCTCTGACCATCAAGAGATGGAGACTATATTTTTATTCCTTGAAGCAGCCTGCAATAGAATACAGTAGAAGCAGCCCTATTTAAGTGCCAGTCTTAGACTTTAAGAAACCCAGCAGCTTCCACTTTCATTCTGCGATGCAATACCCTGAGTTTAAAACTGTGAGAAACTCAAAGTTAGCCATTTGAAAAAAAGTCACTAAAGAGAGAAGAAAAAAATCTTGACATGCAGCTGGGACCTTTGTGGCCCTCCCAGCCTAGCTCAGCTGCTAGCTAAAACCAGTTGAGTGAGTGACCCCACCAACAGTTTGTGAAGCAGAAGTGTCCATCCAAATTCTGACCTAGAAAATTATTATGGATAATACAATTATGTTGTTTTAAAGTACTAAGAGATTATATAGCCACAGATAACTAAAATTAATTCTAAAGATATGAAGTTATTCAGAGTAGCTTTGTGTTTTTATGGATTTTCTCTCCTAAAGGATGTGCTCAAAATTATGAAAAGCTTTCATTTTAAAAAAAGACACTCTTTATACTGGTCTAAAGTTGGAAATGGCCCAAATCTTTATCAACAGAAGAACAGATAAAGAAATTGTGCTATATCTGTACAATATGATAGTACATAGCAATATAACAACTTCTGTTACACTCAGGAACATGAATGAATCTCACAGACTTAGCCATGAGTGAAGGAAGCTGGATATAGAGCACTATATTTTGATCATTTTATTCAATCATGTTAGAAACTAGAATAGTATTTTCCCTAGAGTGTATTTACTGGGAAGAGTCATTAGGGAAAATTTGAGGATATGGAAGTGTCTTAATTCTTCCCTGGATTGTACGTTTAGTGTTTATAAATTATCCAATGTTAAGCCTGATTAATTTAGAAAAATTTGTTTGAAACATCAAAACACAAACAAAAACACACAAAATCATTCCTACACCTGAAAATTACTGTAAGGCAACTTGAGATCACAGAGTTTAGATGATTTGCCCAAGCTTTATACTGCTAGAGGGTAATAAAAGTGGCTCTAGTGCCTTTTCTCTTATTCTCAAATATTTGTTAATAGCCCAGTAGTGCCTATAATATGAAAATTTTCTTTTGGTTATTTTACTGTATGTTCTTGAATGAGAGACCTTAGATCAGATTTTGAAGTCCTTAAAATTTAGGGGTCTCCAATAAATAGTGAGGAAACATGTGGGCATTAGTAAGTCACAGAAGCTTTAGAGAAGGCAACTCCAAGAATGTAAGAATCCATGAGGGAACTTAGAAAGTGTATTTTGTCACAACTAGCTCTTGTATGGACCACACGTTTTAGTGAAGCTGTGCTTCTGTTGCACAGCACAATACCAGTGGCAAAAGCCTGAAAATCACCTTGAATATTACCATGTTAGTAGACCTTTTTTATGACCTGACATTTTAGCAGGACCATCTAAATGTTGTGCATATTAGGGAAAGCATATCCATGATCTGAACTGATTTTAGTTCACAAGAGGTTCCATTTGTTTTTATTGAGGTTAATGGATCTGAATTCACAGATCCATTAACCCCAGAATTTTTAAATGTTAAATCAGCAGCTTTAAATAAATGTTAACATGAGACACCAATTACAGATACTGTAATACCAAATAGAGGGCGAGATTTGGAGCACTGCCTAGGAAGAATATGTTAAAAATTCTGAACTTCTTTATTAGCAAGATAAAAATGATGTAAAGATATTAATATTTTGTTGGGTCAAAGCCAATAAAAATAAATTATTTCCCCTTTAAAAAATACATTTAGCAAATAGCTGCATAGTCTCTATAAGATTTTATGTTTCTAAACTTTCATAGGATTATGGTTATTGCTATTAATGTTACCATTACTACCCTTCCAATGCCATTGCTACATTAAGGAATTGATTTACTCAGATCTTATGGCTGTAATTACCACATGCACTCATGAAACAGTGCATTGTAAGGATATATGTAGCTTCTTGCTAGGATAGTGATTCTACACAGTGCTGCCTGGAGGCTGGCGCTGAAATTTATTTTGCTCTATTTTAAATTATTTTGTATAAACTGTGTACCCATAGTGGAACTAATATTTAACCTTTGACTTTTGTGATCAAAATTTCATTATAGTTAAGGGAATTTAATTCAATTCCAAATGGATTTCTTGGATACTTCTAATGAACCTAGCCCTATTCTCAAGTAACACTTCTGGTCTCTGCGGGAATTCCCAGCATTTGGAACCAAGCTGTCCTGGTTCACACTCCAGCTCTGTGCATTGCTGAAAGGTTGTTTAATTTCCTCATGCCTCAATTTCTTCATTCATTAAATTGGCATAATACTACTTATTGCATGGAGTTTTACTGAGATAGTGAAAATATAACTGTTAAGACTATAGGGACCACATAAGTAATGCTTCATAAGTGATAGGTATTGTTTAAGCTACATGCTTGCTTTAGAAAATGCCATAAAATTTGAGTACCAGACAAGAATGAAAAACGATAGAAAACAGCTATATAATGTTTAGTCTAGGATATCAGAATAGTCATGCTCTCTCTTCTACAACAATATTTGTCAAGACATTTTAATTTTCCCAATATCATTGTATACTAAGACAATTTCACTGTGTAAAAGAGAATGTATCATATAGTTTTAGAATGATGGAGACTCAATGGTTCTAGGGCTGCATAAATCCTAGTTATCAGGTAATCTTTATGGTCTAATACATGGTCTATTTTGTAAATGGTGCATGTGTGTTCAAAAAGAACATGTTCTTTGAATTTTGAGTATAGATATCTTTCACTCTCTGCATACACATATACATATATTTCAAATCTTAATAAGTACACTATATATTAGTGTAATTTTACACTAATATATGCAATAAAATATTTAAATTATATTTTTTAGATATTTAATGTATCTATTTTATCTATGAGTTTTGTGAGGAACATGTTAAAATATTGAACCACAATTACAGGTTTATGTATATTTCTCTTCAGTTCTGACAGTTGAAGATTTACATATTTTGAGGCAATATTGCTGGGTGCATACAAGTTCATATTGATTATAGCTTATAATTCTTTCAGCCTTTTTATCAGAATATCATATTCACTGATAATTTGAATTATTTTTCTTAAAAATATGCTATATACTTAGCATATCTTTGTCCACTTTTTCTGTATTCTTTTGTTTTAAATATATCTCTGCAGATATATGTTGTTAGATCATATATACATATTATTTTTCATCTAATCTGAGAAACCAAATCCTTTATTTGTGGAGATTAATCTATTTGTATTATAGTATTTCTGCTGATGTCAAACTAATCTGTTTTTTTATTGCCTTTTAGGTTTTGGGGTACATGTGAAGAACATGCAAGATTGTTGCATAGGTACACACATGGCAGCATGATTTGCTGCCTTCCTCCCCTTCACCTATATCCGGCATTCCTCCCCATGCTCTCTCTTACCAGCTCCCCATCCCCTGCTGTCCCTCCCCTATTTCCCCCCGACAGACCCAGTGTGTGATGCTCCCCTCCCTGTGTCCATGTGTTCTCACTGCGCAACACTCACCTATGAGTGAGAACATGCCTTGTTTGATTTTCTATTCGTGTGTCAGTTTGCTGAGAATGATGGTTTCCAGGTTCATCCATGTTCCTATAAAGGACACGAGCTCATCGTTTTTGATGGCTGCACAATATTCCATGGTGTCTATGTGCCACATTTTCCCTGTCCGGCCTATCACTGATGGGCATTTGGTTGGTTCCAGGTCTTTGCTATTGTAAACTGTACTGCAATGAACATTCATGTGCATGTGTCCTTATAGTAAAACGATTTATAATCCTTTGGATATATACCCAGTAATGGGATTGCTGGGTCAAATGGAATTTCAATTTCTAGGTCCTTGAGGAATTGCCACACTGTCTTCCATAATGGTTCAACTAGTTTATACTCTCCCACCAACACAAACCCCAGCAGAGACTTAGCAAGAAAAGAAAACTTCAAACAAATCTCTTTATCCTTAACTATTGCTTTCTGGAAAAGTTCCTCAATTTGATCCTTCGACATACTAATTCATTTCTTAGCTGTGTCCCTACAGCTAGATAGGCCAAGGATTGTGATTTTTATTATAATTATTATATTTCTCACATTATTTGTATGATGTATTTTTCTTCTTTCAAATTATCTATCTTTATTCTTTTCATATATTCATCATGTTCTTTTAAATTCTCAGTCACCCATTTTAATAATTATGCCTCTTATATTGTTCATTTTGATATCTTCTCTTGCCTCTTTGTGCGTTTTAGATACCTGGTTATTTTGGTCTGGAAAGTCATGTTTCCCTGTTCCTAGGGGCTACTCTGTCTATCTCATAATACTATCTGGAAAGGGTACGGTTCTCTAAACTGTATTTATTTTGGTAAACTTTTAAAAGGGGAAGGAGATGTGCTCCAGAGGGGAGGGACCTACGCCGCTTACAATACATCTTAAACTGTTCTATTTGAAGCCTCTCTACCTGATAACCCTTTTTCTTAAGAGTTTTGTTTTTATGCACTAATGAAGAAGTGCGTTGAGAGGAGACTTTTACACACTAATGAAGAAGTGCTTTGAGAGAAGACAGTCTCATTCATTTTAATTTTGATGGGCCCTATTTACTTTCTACCAGCACACTGAAAAGGGAGGAACAGATTAAAAAGAAAATAAGTTATACAGTAATTGTAATTCCTCAACCTTAGTCAAATCTTTATTCCATGAATCGCCCAAAGAAAATCTGCTACAATATGTTTTCTAAAAAAAGATCCTGGCGTTCATCTATTATCCATCAACAACATTTGTGACCACACACAGCTAGAGTTACCTGATTACATTACGGTTTGCATAAGCATATTGAATCATGTAAATTCAATTTTGATTTTACCGAGAAAAACATTTGTTACTTTTTATGTGGAAACTGAGTTAGAAAACCATTCGATGATGATGTTAAAAAGTGCTATGAACTATGCCTGAGGCGCCTTTGTGATTTTACACACTTGACTGGTGAACGCCAGCTACACAGAAATATCAAGTCATTATAGGTATGAGATGTGGAAAGAAATATTTGTATATTCACTCATTCATTGATTCCCAAAACATGTATTATTTTCTTGCTCTGTGCCAGTCTCTGTTCTAGAAATTGAAGACACCATGAAGAACGTAATAAGATCCCTGCCCTCAAAACACACCTGCTCTTGTGAAGGAGACAAAGAGAAACAAGAATAAGACAATGTGGCAAGCACTTTAATAAGAAAGCACACAGAGTAACACCCACGTAGTTTCTATGACTCATTGAGTAGCTGCAAAAATGACCAACAACAGCTTACAAAAAGGATAAAATGTGAAGGGCATAAGTCAGAAAAATAAACATAAGGATATTTTTCAGCATTGTTATTTATAAACATAACTACTAGAACCTGGAAATTAATGACAGTGGGATAGGGTGTTGAACTGGTAAGGGATGGAAGATGATATTATAAAGTGAAGTCCCGAACTGGACAAATATTAATCCTCCAACTTGTGCTTGAAGTCAGAGCATAGTTAGATTAGAGTCTGTGATTCTGGTAGGCATTGGAAAGTTGTAAAAGACATCTATCAGTATGCAACTCAAATAGATTTTCCACATTATCCTGACAGTCTATGGAAGTGAAGCTACATATTCAAATATGAATAGGCAAATTTAGCTGAAGAAGATAAATTATAAAAATCTGAGAGAAGACCAGGCGCGGTGGCTCACACTTATAATCCTAGCACTTTGGGAGGCCGAGGTGGGTGGTTTACCTGAGGTCAGGAGTTCCAGACCAACCTGGCCCAAATGGTGAAACCCTGTCTCTACTAAAATTATAGACATTATACAGGTGTGGTGGCACACGCCTATAATCCCAGCTAGGGAAGCTGAGGCAGGAGAATCACTTGAATCCAGAAGGCAGAGTTTGCAGTGAGCCGAGATTGCACTACTGCACTACAGCCTGGACGACAGAGTGAGACTGCATCTCAAAAAAAAAAAAAAAAAAGAAAGAAAAACACGAAAGAAAAATTTTTTTAAATGTTGAATACTGCCTCCTTATTCAAGAAAATGGTAAATACTTTTTCTTTATTTGGAAAAAGTAACGAAACAT
This sequence comes from Sapajus apella, assembly GCF_009761245.1. Classification (NCBI taxonomy): domain Eukaryota; kingdom Metazoa; phylum Chordata; class Mammalia; order Primates; family Cebidae; genus Sapajus; species Sapajus apella. Next base: position 5,241,767 of record NW_022437019.1, read on the forward strand.
TTTCTGTTTTAAGTAGCACATTGTCCTACATTGAATATACAAATAAACTAGTTACCTAATTAACTACCATGCAGCAAGAAAAAGAAATGATTCAACACAGACATCACACCTTCTCTTATGCATGTAAAAGCTGTAAGGGGAAAGAGAATTGGGCAGAGGAAACAATGTAGAAATGTAGAATTTAATGAAGAAATGATCAGTATCAGGAAAAATACTGTATAACAAACTTGCTTTCGGTACCTACAGACTTTAATATTGAACCGAAAAGCCAACAGTTTTTATGAAGAACTTCTTTCTTTCATAGTTCTAGTCTGATTTCTCTGTGAGATAAGATAAGTCCTTGGAAAAATATGTACAGAGCAAAAAGATGGGGAAATACAATTGTGTGGTAAGTTACAGAAACCTTGGTTATCAGTGGTCTGCGCATTTACTGCCGGCTTAATCGGAAGCCTGAAGCGGCTTTACAATGTACAGGACTGGCAGCTCTGGAATTATGTTTTTGTTTTTGTTCTTTCCAGTGGTAGCAAGATGGCTGTGTCTGTTTTAGATGTAATATTCTCACAGCTATGTTCAAAGGGAGGAAGCACATGAGTAGCCAGGACAATGCAAGTATACTTCTTTCATCAAGAAGGATGCTAGTTCTTGCCTGATTTCTGGTTGTCTTAATCTGAATGGGTCCTCCTGAGCATGCTCAAATTGAAGGAAAGGCTGGTAAAGTGAGTACCTTGCATTTCTAAGTTCATAGGTGAAAAGTGGGCAAGAGGAAAAGAGACTGAGGATTATAATTGGGAGCCAGTCAAAAGCATGTATCACAGAAAGAAGGTGAGAAGCATAACTCCTGTCATTCATTGATCAATAGAAATATGATTTAGTGAATTTTTTTTTTTTTTGAGACAAGGTCTTGCTCTGTCACCCAGGCTGGAGTGCAGTGGCAAAATCACAGCTCACTGCAGCCTCGACTTCCCAGGCTCAGGTTATCCTCTCACCTCAGCCTCCTGAGAAGTGGGAACAACAGATGCATGCTGCTAGGGTAATTAAAAAAAAAATTTTTTTTTGTAGAGGCAGGGTTTCACTATGTTGCCCAGGCTGGCCTTGAAACCCTGGGCTCAAGGGATCCACCTTCCTCAGCCTCCCAAGCGCTGGGATTACAGTCATGAGCCACCTCACCTGACCTATTAAAAAAAAAATCCTTTTTCCTTTGATGTATTTATTAAACACTTACCATGGCTAGGCATTCTGTTAGAAACAAAGAGTATAATCATGAGGAAAAGCAGGCACAATGCTTGTGGACCTCAGGCAAACATGCTTCACTGAAGGAAAGCAGGACAAGAAAATGGAATCATAGGAGGCAAATCCATCTCAATACATTGGAAACATATGACATAATCTGCCCTTGATTGACTTATAGCTTGCATCTATCCTTTCCTGACCACGCTCCAATCAATCCCTTGCAACTGTCAAGCCTGTTCCTTCCTTGCAGAATAACGCATTAAGTGCTCTCCCTGTCTGGAATATGACTCCTTTGTAAGGCTAGCTTCCTTTAGTTATCAGTTCTCAGTTCTCAGCTCAAGTAGCAGCTACTGGAAGAAGTGTTTGCTGGCCCCAAATCTAAGCTGATCCTGCCTGCTTTAGTCATCCTCTCTATTAAGTAGCTAGTGCTAGTTACTTTAGGAGATTATCTAATTTTTGTTTTTGTTTTTTGTTTTTTAGTAGTTTCCTCATTTATTATTTGCCTTCCTTTTTATGCTGTAAGTTTTGGCTTTGAGAGGCAAGGATTTTGTCTGTCTTGTTGCAGTAACTATAACGCTCACAGTGTGGGCTGGAAAGATGAGATGGATCAAGAACCCAGACCATATTTAAAAATGTGGGTCTTCATACTAAGAGAAATAGGAAGTGTTTGAATTGTTTTATAGTGATATGATTGAATTTATACAATTACCCTGTTTCACGGTCGTTATTAATTTAAAACATCCTATTCCTACACAGATACCATATATCTCAGTATGTGCATTGTATGCATATTTTTAACTAGATTTCTAGTAACCTTGACTGAAATCATCATCATCATCATCATCATCATCATCATCATCATAAAGATGCCTGAGCTGAGCCTGAAGCCTTACTAGTTAGATTATATCACAATATTATTCCAACAACAAAATAATTTTTCAGTTTTTCTAAGAATTCAGAGTGAAATGTTATTAATAGAAACCTGTAGCAGCCAATAACATATTCAAACAATAGTCTTATTTTGCATCAAAATATTTATAGAATGACAAAAGTTACCATCAGTATGTCATCTACAAATATACAAGATAGTTAAATATAATTTTTAAACGACTTAGAATTAAGTCTTAGAATTAAGCTCTGCATAAATTCGAGACCTTGGTATGGCAAAATAGCTTAGATTCAGAGTGATAGAGAGCCATCTATTTAACTAGATGGTAATTATTTTAGACAGAGACCCTGAGTAACTTACCATGTTTACTTCTAGGTAGCCCGAGACCATTTTAACCTTTAATTTTATTTTAAATTCTCAGAAAATTAAGTCACTGAGCTAATGACACATTCTGCCCACTTTCATTCCCCATATCTTTCGAGTCCACTGTTAAAACTCAGAGCAATTCATATGTATCCGTATTGAGAAGCACTACACAACCATAATCAAAAACATGAAGTCATAAAGTTAAAACCATTTAATCCTATTAAAGCCTCATTAAATCAAGGCAGTATTTATAGGATGGGACTTCATTCCCTTGTACACTAGCAAATCTGCAACCCGAGTCAATGTTCACGAATTAATTAGCAACTGCACTAAGGGCAGGTGTTTGACTGACATTTCCCTTGATCTCATCCCTCAAGGTTACACGCTGTACAGTCATGCAATTCCTTGCCATTAATCCTTAACCCCACCAGAATGTTTGTTTACTTTGCTGAATAAGAACAAGAGCATGAGCTACAAAACAAATATGTAGAATGCAGAGGGGTGCTTTTTTGAGATAATATTTCTTGTATTAAAAGATAATGTGAAGAAAGGAAGCTTTGCATGGCCATGTCTGCTATCTGTGTTTAGAAAAAAAAAAATTCTCATTTTGGAGGACAGAGATAACTTTTTGAATAGTTTTCACACACATCAGCTAAAGCTTCAAGTAAAAAAAAAATGATAGAATTTTAAAGCTTGAGAGGCTGGAAATATTATTTGGCCCAAAGCCTTCATTTTTCAGTTGGAGAAACTGAGCCATAGGAAATTTTTTATATCGCCTTAGGTACCTCGCCCATTAAAGTCAGTTCAAGCCTAAAACTCCTAAGTCAACTAGACTAGACTGTGTTTATATATTTTTTTTTCTCATTATTGCTATTCTTCTAATATAAACCAAGAATTTGACACATGACATTTGTTATTTCTGACTTTCTTGGCAGTGATGATAAAAACATGTTTAGGTCTTGAATGGCATGTGAATAATATCCTTTTCAAAATACTGACAGTGGTCACGACATAACTTCAAGTTCAGGTTGATGGGCTTTTAACTATCATGTCATCCAAAGCAGCTGAAGGAGTAGGATACTTTTATAAGCTTCTATAGGTCATGTATAAGCATTTAGTTTTAATTTTTCTTAGCTGAGTTAGCTTTCATTTCTCTCTTCAAACAATGCTTCCTTAATATAGCAGAATAGTTTCATTGACAATTGAGGTCAGAGACCAGAGGTATATTATCCTATCAAGTACAGTATTCAAAACGGCCGTGGAACATGGTGCAGTCCAATTAGGACTTCTAGAACTGCAACTGATATATTGGTTTACTGGATAGCCCCTTTGTCCTGCAGACACTTTGCACAAACATTGACATGAAGCAAGGATTCAAATTTTAGGGTCTTTTTTTTTTTATGTGTTTAAAGTGTATCGTACTCAATCTGCTTCAAGTATTTAACATATATAAACTTGTATGTATATAAAAATAATGAATTAACCTTAAAAATCACTTACTCTTCTAGGTACATTTGGTGATTAAAAACAGAAATAATAGAAATAATAAGAAAGGTATATACATGAAAAATTACAAAATTATTTAAATAGTCAAGAACAAAGAATATCTTTAGCAGATTTTTCATCAATTACTTTCAATGTTAAAGCAAAGCAAAAAACAGCAAAAATTGAGGGTCTGTTAACTATGAACTCTAATATCAGAGGAAACTGGTGGTAAAGGGTTTTAAATTTTTTTTTACATTTAAACTTTTATTTGTAAAAACAATGATAAAATTGTACAGAGTGTTTATTTGAAAATTAGTTATTTTGGATATTTTGTGCCACTGTAATGACATAGGAAGCCCTTTCTATATTCAGACTCCCTAATCCTAGAAATCAAGATTATTAAAAATCTTTTTAAAAATTCAGGTAATAGAGAAAGGATATGGGAACCTCCAAGAAAAAAAAAATCATATATCTATCTTTGTAACTAGAACAAAGATCAAACTTACTAAGTTGTAATAATGTGCCAGGAACCAAGAAAGGAACTCTGAACGAATTTTAAAGGGAACTCAACAAGCCAATCAAAACCTGCACTTTAATTAGACTTAGAGTTCCCTAAGATTAAGAGACAGAGAGTAGAGGTTCATATTACAGAGCAAGCGAAATCAGTCACAAATTCAATGGCATGGGTAACAAATCCAACAGGAACCTTAGCAATACAGCACAAAGATGAACTACATACACGGGATTTGGAACAGGATTAGGCTGGCATCTAGGTTTCACTATTTACTAACTCCGTGTTCTTTCAGGCTTTTAAATCTCAATTCTTAGTTTTCTTCCCTGTAAAACGCAAACAACCATAATGCTTACCTTCAAAGGTCAATAGGAGAGTTCAACAAGCAAAGCATGCCAAGAGCCTAGCAGTGTCCCTGGTCTGTAGTGGACACTTAATTAAGGTTAGATTTGATGTCAATGAAGAGGACTATGAACAATCTACATGCAAGAGAGCAGAGAAGTAATCCATGAACAAAACTAGAATTTGAAGAAGTGGCAAAGCTAGAGAGGTTTGGAATAGGAACTAATACCTGATAATATTAAAAGATGTTTATGTAATAATTCTAATTTTGCATAAGTTTGTCAATCCAACAGGGACACCTATATTCTGTTTCCTCTGAAAACTCATAGAAAGAAAAGAGAACACAGTACTGTAAATCAATTATGACAACACAGAGCAATTTATTTTCTGATGCAATTTATTTTATGTTTAAAATAAGTATACTTTGTGTGAACATTGAGAATAAAATATTATCAGAAAATAAAATTAGCAGAAAGATTGCCTATGTCCATTTGTTCTTTTACTTATTATCCTTTCTTATGGCGATGCCATTTATTTTATATTTGTTTTTTAATTCCCTTTAGATATTATGTAATTTCAAGAGAATGATATCTGAAATTCAAAGAAAGATGAAATTGCTGAAGTTAATTACTTGAGCTGTTTTCCATATAGCAAGATTTTTCCAGGTTCAAAATCCAATCCATTCATAATGGGAAATATCGATCTTATATTAACAAATTATAATAAGCATGTAGATGATGCTACAAGTCAATATTACCAAAAACAAACACGATAACTCCAGTAAAGAATGCAACTTGGGCACTGAAACTTATTCGTTTGATAATGATAGGGAAAGTATATCATTAGATTAATTGAGCAATTAGAAAAACTCACAGCTGCACTTTCTAACAACAGGAGAAAATATTCACTTCCTTATTAGGAAGATATTTGAAAGAATATTTAAATGCCGGAAAATAATATCTACCCTCTTAGAAACTAATTTTGTATGGCCTAATAAAGCAAAAGAAAAAAAAAAAAAAGAAGAAATAACTACTTCCTTTGAAAGTAGCAAGATTTTGATTTGTATTTTGCTTGATGGAGACACATGGTTACAATTCTAGCACCTCATTAGTGGTTCAATTATGAAAGCCAGTAATAAATATCTAACAACTGAACTATAGATATGGATATAAAAGTAGAAATATACAATACGTTTTTGTGGATGCTTTTGAATAAAAAGTACAAAATCAAAACTAGGAAAACAGGCCCTTGATTACCATTGACAACAGCTTAGTTTATTAGAATATAAGGCTGTTTTCATCAGCTTTAACAATAAATATCAGATAAATAAATGTTTCTGTAAATTTCATTTTTTGGAAAGTTTATGGTCGCCTCATTAGCACAGAGTTGCTGAATGTGTTGTCAAAGGGTGCAGCTGTGAGTTTTGCCAATTATCTAATTAATCTAATAATATATTTCCCCTAACATTTTCAATCTAAAACATTGCTGTACTAGAGACTCTCCAAAAAAATCAGAAATGACTTTATGAATGAATAATGTAACTTGAGAATCAGCCCCATTTCTGGTATGCTGAAATCCACATCCATGCTGGGAATCTGAAAATTTTAATATTTTTACCTCCAAAATGAATTGGAGGAATCTTAAATTTACCAAAAATCTTATTCCTGTGCTGCTGTATACATTTCTGTGTTTGTTATAGCTGGAAATCATGTTTCCTCAGAAGAGATAAAAAGTTTGATGAAATTGATGTAGTTCTTGGTAAGCAATGCAATGTAGTACCTGGAAATAAATGCATGTTTGAGAGTAAACACTACAGTTGCTAGTAAATATTCCTTCAAATAACTTAAAAGTTTTTGAGGTCTACCCACCAAAAACTCCCTGATGTATTTCTCCTTATCAAAGCACCTTTATAATTATTGTATTAATATATTTTATTTGAGAACATCTCAGAGAAAAGAACAGCTTTCCTCCCTCCCTGAGGGCATGGTTTGGTTTCTTGCTTTATGCTTTACAAGAATGCAATATTAGAAAAGGCGTTTCATAAAGAGGGAAGTAAATAGAAAACAATGATTCTCTTTGTAAGGTTATATAGAAAGATGTTTCCCATGAGATTTCACGTTCTGCTTCTTAGACCCAGCCACATTAAATTTATAAACTTTTCATTCTTATTTATGAAAATAAAATTTGTTAAGAAAAAGTCTCATGAATATATATTGTGGGTAAAGTGACTTCCCAGAGCAAACATGATATGTATTTGGTAATATTCAAGCTATGCCAAAGCCAGGTGGAATAACGGTCACCTGATTTCTTTATATTCCCAGCTCTAGTCACCTTGTTTTCTCTTTCTCAGTCTTGTCTTCCACTTAACTTCCCAAAACAGTGGTGCCCAAGTGTTACTGTGTATTGGGATCACAGAGAATTCCTTAAAACAGCAGGTTTCTGAGCTACACAACACAATATTCAAATTCTCTGTAGATGGAGGGAAGGGAGTGGTGGCCAGGCTTCTGAAATTTTTAAATAAGCATGTTAAATGATACAAATGTAGGTGTTCCTCTGAACACACTCTGAAATCTCAGTTTCAGAATATCTTTCCAACGCATATTTTCAAAAATATTAGGAGAAATAGATTAAAGAAAAAAGAACAAGCGTTATCAGAAGACACTGTAAAGAAATATCATGGAGCAATGCTTAAGGTAAATGTGCAAAATAGATACTGGTCCTTAAAGCACGCTATCTACATTAGAGATAAAACATCTCCTTTACATTTCTACTACGTATTTCAAGGGAAAACAAACAGCATGCAAACCATCTATTTGACGTCCAGTGATAAAAGGAAAAAGTTATATACCCAGACAACACTCTGAACCTTTAATTTCCTCTTGCTAAGAGAATATGCAGAGGGCATTCTGAATTGGGTCTTGCCTTGCCAAGTTCCCCCCATTCTCCTCCTTGGTTTACATAATCTCCTTAGTCCTGGCTATACATGCCTCCTCTGGCAAATTGTGAAGGCAGCTTTCATATCTTGTACAAAGCCTCCCAGATTTATTACCAGGTTTTCTGCAAGGAGTGATCATACTCTCCCAGCCAAATCCCTGCTGAGTTTTGTGGATATTCATGAAGGATAAATACAGCATGCGCAGGACAAAGAAAATTTAATCTTCCAATCACCAGGCAGGATTGCTCAGTTACTGCTGACAGAAGGAAGAAGAACTGATATACTCGTTTGATTATGCCAAACTCTCTCATGCCTCTGCATGGACTTAACAGGCCTGTTGCCATATATTAGCGCCTTAATCAGAAAGCAGCTCTACTGGGGGAGTTCAACAAGAGGCACTTATTTTTCATTTGTGTGTTTATATACTTTTATCTACTTTATTTAATTCTCCTTCTGAATTGACATGTAGATAATATGCAGGAATCCAGATGGCTCTGGAAAAGTCACAGAGACAAAGATTCTGTTGCAAATGCTTATTGTCCCTCCCACACCCAAATGTCCAAAAAAGTTCTAATAGCATTAAGCAAGCATGTGATGCCATATACCACCAAAAGGACTGACATTCAAAAAAAACAAAAGAAGTCTACTCCAATCCAGATACATTTCAAACTTGGTTTACTAATAAAAATGAGGCATTGAAGAGCTCTAAAATGTGAATTCTAGAACATTTTCCCCAAAACTCTAACAGCTTTCCTCTATTGGACTAATGAGTTTCATATGAACTTTTAAAAACGTTCCTTCCATATGTCCATCACATATTCATAGATACAATCTATGAAACACATAAATACATTAAAAGTATCAACATATTAAACTTTACCCTATTTAAAGAAAGCATACTCGGCCAGGTACGGTGGCTCACTCCTGTAATCCCAGCACGTTGGAAGGCCAAGGTGGGCGGATCATGAGGTCAGGAATTCGAGACCAGCCTGGCCAAGGTGGTGAAACCCCACCTCTACTAAAAATACAAAAATTAGCCAGGCGTGGTAGCGGGCACCTATAATCCCAGCTCCTTGGGAGGTTGAGACAGTAGAATCGCTTGAATCTAGGAGGCGGAGGTTGCAGTGAGCCAAGACAGCACCATTGCACTCCAGCCTGGACAACAAGAATGAAACTCTGAAACAAACAAATAAACAAACAAACAAACAGCATATTCATTTTAGTGGGAATGCAAAGAATATAATGATTTTAAGTTGTGATTAAAATTCCTTTTTAATCTCTTTCTGACAAATGACATCCTCCTCCTCCACCCTGTACCTTCTTGCCCACACGTGGTTCCATGCACCTAAATCTATAAGCTTTCCAATTACTGACTGTCTCATTTCCACATTACTATTCCCTACAAAATCTGTATTTTAGTAATCTCAATTATTTTCATTTGAGTAAGAGCACATCTTTTAGAATGAGTAGCTATAGTTTCTTACTATTTTCCTTCAGAGTTGTCCTAAAAAGTTACAGAAAAAATAAATTTTACTAATTTAAGCCCTGAGAAGAACAGTTTACTTCATGTCAGAATGTTGTTTTCTAAAGCAAGTAATGTAATGCATTTTGTACTTTGTTTTCCTGGTCACAAAATTATCAAATCATTTTATTTTGAGATTAAATAATTTTTTTTTCCAAAGTGTGTTAATAGATATGCATTTTGCTTTGACTTGAATGTGGGTAATTAGAGATATTCTCAGGTCATGTTCAACATTACATTTTGTGAGCCAAAGGTGAAAAATATTTATCTGGTCCCTGCTCCTGGTGTATACCTCTTTGGCCCTGGGCAAATAGAAATTACAGCTTCTATGTGGCAATTCAAATATCTTCTAATGAAACTCAAAGAATGCTTAACTGAAAGCATCCTACAATGTAGGAATATTTTCATATATAACAGATACACAAAGATGGGCCATCCTGGGATTAATTCAGGGCCTCAGTAATGTCAGGTACTGGTTTGGTTTCTCTGAGATTCTTTTGGCTTTTCTCTCATAGTTGAAAACTACGGCAGCAATTCCAAACATGAAACTCTCATATGATAATGTCCAAATTAGATAAAAGAAAGTAGGGAGAAAATGTTTTCCTGTGCAACTTTCTCTTTTTATCGTAGAGGGAAAGTTTTCTATGAAGTTGTTAAGTAGGTTTCTTTTATATCTATTAGCCCAACACAGAGTTAGATGCTTCTGTCTAACCCTAGTCACTGACAGAGTGGAGTGGGAGTAACTGTGATTAGATGTAAAAAGAGAAGAAACAAAAACATCCTCAGCAGCTTGGGAGGGGACAGCATTCCTGAGTTCACTGACATCTAACTGCTAACCGAATAAAATAAAAAATGCCTTAGCAAGGAAGAAGCAAAACGTGGCTTTAACATAGGTAATCAACAAGATCTACCACAAGCTAACACCTCTGATTTTTGTTGTCTTTTTCTAATGTTTTTAATGAGCATAGAAGCGTGAGAGACTTTTAGCATTATGGGTAAGACAATCCTTCATTGCCTGCGACTGTCCCTCTTATTGAAGGATTTTTAGCACCCTGACCTCATGCACCACCACCTGCCACAGTCTTGTCACCCTTTCAGCCACTGCTACAACCCAAAGCACCACACCCTTCCAAATGCTCGCCTGGGGGTGGCACTATCCTCAGTTAAAAATGGTTAACATTCTGTCCACGAAAACAAAATACATTGATGAGATGATATGTTAATTTATAGCTCATTCAATCTCAACTGAATCTTTCTGCAACATATAACATATATCTAAACATCACACTGTCCCACATAAATATGGACAATTATTATTTATCAACTAAACATAAAGAAATAATTTTTAAAGAAACACTGGTATTTGATATTTTCTTACTTGACTTTGAGGTATGTTTTGAATAAAGGGAAGCTGAGATGGCAATAAATAAATCCTTCTTAAGATGGAATAACACAGAGTGTTTGAAATCAAGGTGTAGCAATTCTCTCATTATGTTGTATTTTACATCATGCTTGCCTGTATTCTCACTGTAATGAGTTCTTTGAGGTGTACCCTTTTTATCACATAGAGATTTTACACATTTACACATGCACAAGTATTTGGAAAATGCAAAGATTTTAAATTTCAACATTGACTCTTTAAAGTTATACATACACATCCAAATTTTTTTAAAACTGTTTCATCTCTATAAAATAGGGGTAATTATACCACATTTAAGGTGTTGTCCTCAGAATTAGAAAAGATTGTATACATGAAACATAAAACACAGTACCTAAAATATACTATTTACAAATAATCCCATCTCATATTTAAATATTGAAAATCAGTATAATAAATAAGTCCATACTTTGAACATTGAACCAGAAAATATTATTCAAACTCCTACTGGTCATGGAAAAACTCACCTTGGAGTAAATGTGTATAATAGATTGCTTTCTAGAAAAAGGATTAGAAAACTGCAAACTTCAGATGAAATCGCATTTGCTGCCTATTGTAAATAAAGTTTTACTGGAACATAGTCATACACATTCATATACTGCTGTCTATGCCTGCTTTCAGAATACGGTGGCAGAGCTGAATAGTTGCAATGGCTCTTATAAAAGTCTGCAAAGTTGAAAACATTCACTATCTGGGTCTTTATAGCAAAAGTTTACCAATTCCCTTCTAGAAAAGAAAACATTTTATCAGAATGTATATATCTGAAATACTAAGAAAAAGAAAGAAGGAAGGATGAATGGAAGGAAGGAAGGGAGAGAAAAAGAGAACAAGGGAGGAAGGGAGGAAGAAAAGAAAAGGAAAGAAAAAAGGAAGAAAATAATGAAAGAAGGAAGGAAGAAAGGAAAAAGGAAGGGAGGGAGACAGAAAGGAAAATAGGGGAGAGAGAGGAAAGAAAAAAATTATTTGTTAATTTCTGCAGAACCTAGAAATTTATCTGGCAACTAAATAGATTTCACTGTTTTATATAATGTTCCTTCACTTCAATCTGCTTCCTTATCTGAGTTGTGCTCTTTTATTATTTTTTTTTTAATTCAACTCAACTATACTTTTTCTACTTGAACTTCTTGGTAATAATTTGTTTCTTTAAATAGTCTTTGGATTTTATAGCATGGAACAGGTCATCAGTGGCAGCTGTTTTTGTTTTAGCTCTTTTCTCTCTAATATTAAAAAGTAAACATGCTATAGAGATATATCCAGTGTTAGAAGGGCCAGGAAGAACTCCCAAATACCATCTCTGAGAAATTAATTTGCATTAATACATTCACTAAATATATTTAATTCTGTGTGGTTGGAAGCTGAGATTTTTAAATTCACACACACACACACACACACACACACACACACACACACAGGGCAAAAACATTATTCACAACTAAAATATTTTTATCGTTTAGTTGAAAATACAATGGCTTGAAGAGGAGACAAATACCGCAGCTTATTTTCCAAACTGCATTCAGTGATATAGATAACTCCCATTTTTTTTTTTGACCTGCCAATGTTTTGATATGATGTGTGGTAGCCATTAGGCAGTTTTCCTTATCAATTTCAAACTCTTTCTTGTGGCTTCATATTTTGTGATGAGGAAATACGACCTGCTTTAGCAGGATGTAAGTACATCCTATATGTATAAACTCTGCAGGGACACCTATAGAGGCCAAAAGCTCTGTGGTCTGATCTCAGATATGACTGTGTAGCTTTATTTGCAAATAACTGACTACACAGCAACATCAGAAACAAACAGAAAACAACTTGTTTTGTGTAACTCCCACCTACCAATGAACTAGCATCAGTTTTCCAAACATTTTCTATCTCAGAACACAGAAGGATAAGAGCCAAGTACAGAGTTTATTTAAAGGATTGTCATAAGCAGCAGTGTTTGAGATTTAGCATCCAGCTACCTCTACTTCGAATTCCTCTGGGTTCTCATTTCCATTAAACCTAACTTTTCTGAAGATTAGTTTAGATTAGATCCTAGAATTGACATTTGAGACACCTGTCCAAGACTGTACTTAATAAATGAGTCAATCCCTCCCTTTGGCACTACTAAAATTCATCTTGTCTTATGCAGTAAACAACAAACACACCAAATGAATTCATCATGTGGTTGCTTAGTTCTGAAAACAGAGTCACACACAAATTCAATCCACCAAACTTATTATTTGGATAGAGTGTTTTAAGCTAATGATTGGGTTACCCCTTGCCATCAAGTACCCCTTTACTGACAGGTGTTAGAATCCACAATAATGACAGGGTTTGAGCTAGGGACCCCCACAGAGCAGAAACTCCTCATTGCAGATGCCCGTGTAAAATTTGGCCTGGCTTCCAGACCTGCTGTGCCTGTGCCCACGTGGAATTCAGTAGGATGGAAAGCACCTGCAGCTCTGCCCACTCATCCCTTGCTGGGGAAAGTGGGAAGAGCTGCTGTGTCTTGCATGGTGGGAGTTAGAAGCAATGAACTTGAAGAAGCAGTGGTAAAAGAAAACAACGACACACAACAACAACGAAAAAGCAGATATTTCTGGTTGGCTGCTGATTCATCCTAATGAGGCACTCAAAAATATTATTTCTCTTTTATGTATTTCTCTATCATTTGTTAATCTTATGGTAAGCACCTAAAATGAACTTGATTCTCTCTAGTGTGGATTGAGAATCAGACAGATTTGGTACACATATTTGGGTAGAAGACGTGTCTTTTTTGTTCCTATCAAGGTGACCTGGGTTAAGTCATTTAAACCCCTTGGGCCTCATTTTCCTATCTATAAAAAGAAAGACTCAGATGAAATCTTCTCTAGAGTCTGCTTTTAGAGTTAATTCTCTACCAGACTTTTTTTTTCCTGTTTCATATAGAACAGTGTGCTATTCTTTTTGCTTTCCAAACTACTACCCATAACCTAAAAAGACCTTTCCTACCTAAGTACTCCTACTCCTCAAGCGAGCTCATTTCCTACTTACTCCTTTTCCTCACTCCACTCTAGCCAGCCACAGCGGACTTATCGTTAGTGCCTTTCTCTTTTCCTCTACCTACAAAGCATTTCCCCAAGTTTCTCTAAGAGATATTTCCTGACCAGCCAGTCTTCATCTAGGTTTTTCCAAAGGCAGACTGAGAGCCTAGGATTTAAGTATAAATAGCTCATTTGGGAGGTCCAGGAAAACACTGGCAGGGGAGGGAGGAAGTGATACAGGCAAGGAACTGTATCATGCATAGAAACTGCATGATGATACTAGCCGCCACCACTGTGGGCCAGTGGAGCTCAATCCTGCAGGAAAACCCCAGAAAATAGTCTAACCCATGCTTTGGAGTTATCCTTTCTGAGAGTGATGAAGCTGGGGATATTTGCAAAGTCATGAAAGCTTACCTGAAAGGTGATAACTGTTCTGAGGGGTGTTAATTCCCCTTTACTTCATCTCCATCATGTTAGGGGCTAAAGCCACCATCTTTTTGGCCTCAGAAAAGGCTCACAATGACAACACAAGTATTGGCATGGGGAGGTTGTTGTGAACGTGCTGAAGAGGTCAAACCCAAGGGTATGTGCGGGGTGTGGACAGCGTTTGCCCTCTAGAACACCTTCCCCTCAGGCATTCTCTCCGCTTACAGTTTTCTTTTTCCTCATATTGCTTACCAATACCTAAGGTTGTGTTATATATCCTTTACTTACTTTGATAGGCAATATATCATAGCACTCGAAAGCATTAACTCCAAAGCCAGGCTGTCTAGCTTTGAAACCTAGCCTATCATTCTATTAGTTGTATGTCACTGTTTTCCAATTTACTGAAAAATAATAGGAATTTCTGCAGTGGGTTGCTGTAAGGTTCAAATTAGTGCTTTTCAGTAAAGCCTAGAAACAGTACCTGGCACATATTATGCACTTGATAAATCCCCTCTCTTACTGGAGTTACTTGTATACCGTCTGTCTTCCCACTAGAATGAGAGTTGCATGCAGGATCAAACATTTTTGTCCTGTTCATCGTTTGTTGCCCAGGGCCCAGCAAAGCAATGTAATTCTTTCTTAATGTATACCTACTAAATGAACAATGAAGGAAAGGTATTCTTTCCAGGGATTCCTTCTGAAACACTACCTCTAACCTTACTCCCCACCCAAAGAAACCCCACCTTCAGTCAATCTCAGTTTTCTCTTTAGTGTCTAAGGCTCAGTACAAAAGTCTATTTTTCTAGGAATCCTGCTTCGACTTCCTCCTTTCCCCCTAAATTGCCTGGTTACCCCTCCTCCAGGCTTCCTTCCTCATGGCCTTTATCACACTCTATTGTGATTATTTGCTTACTGTGATTTCCTGGAGGGTAGAGAATGTATTGTATTTGGGGTTTTGTCCCTAAGCACACAGCCAAGTACCAGGTGCTCGACAAATTTGTAGAATGAATGAATAAATTTGCCCAGCTAATCATTTTAATACCTGGCAGCTAATCCTTCAAAACCTGCCTAGATCGCCCTCTGGTGTGTAAAGGGTAGACAACTTGGGATCTTAAAAGGGAAGATTCCAGTCTTAACTCCAGAAAATCAGAGATAGCCATGAAAGGCTTTAAATTGTGTATGTCATGGGTGCTGAGGAAGAACCACTGATGCCAAAATAGATGGTCATACAAAACTTCATCTTTTGAAATATATTGTAGAGAAAATGAAAAAATATCTATCTTTCAATGGAGGATGAGAACCCCCACTGCTGTCATTCATTAGGTCTCTCATTTCACAAAGATAATAAAAATTTGTGTTCCCCTAGACTTACCTAATGACTAACCAGAGGCCAAAAAGATACTGGAACAAAAGCATCTTGCTCTTACAGGTATTGTCCATTTCTCTTTTTAAAAATAATCTGTTGTTTCTGTTGTTGTGTTTTCAATGTATTTGTTTAAGCATCCAGAAATGACCTTAAGTTGTTCGTTTATATCCTGCCAAGTCAAAACCAAGTACCATATTTCTATACATATTAGATATATGTTACCTGGAACTGGAGAAGATGCAGGCTAAATCCAGAGTAAAAAGTCTGAAATTTGAGAATACCCAAAGGACATGACAGTGACCCAGTCTGGGCAAAAAAGTTAAAACATGAGGTAAATACTTTCCAGATCTTTTTGTATCTATGATTCAGTTGAAAATAAATTCTCCAAAAATCAGAAACTTCAGTTCATTGTTGATTTGTTTTATACATGATTTTTTAAAATTTATAATATGAAAAGCAAGAACATTGGTGTCAATATTAGAAAAGAAACATAAACCAAGTGGTTCTGAAACAAGGGGGCTCCAATGCTCTGATTTCATTCCCTTTAGGCAACCTGATAATCCCCAATTTACTATGAAATGTTTCTTATAGCTCATTTATTTCTAATTGGGCTCCTTTGTGTGTTCAGGTCCTGGAGGGTTAGAGGAATTGTCTGATCTCCTCACTGACTACTCCTTACTTCTCCTCTAGTTTCCCACACCAATCTTCGTTTTTCTTTCCTGTTGTAATACTTCTTCATTAGTTCCATATTCTCAACCTCATTATAAATTCTTCTGGTATTTCTGTATATAATACAATCAACCCTGACACATTTTTGCCTATTTTTTCTTCCAACTATTATGCCCTAGAGAAAGAAGTAAAGATGCCCACATCTAACTGTCGTCTAATCAGTACTTAACTGTTTTTCTCTCTTTCTCCCTCCTTCCCTTCCTCCCTTCTTTCCTTTCTTTCTTTATCATTAAAACAGCATGGTCACATTTTCTAGAATCAATATTCAATTCAATCTTTTAGCCTGAATATCAGGACAGATAAAATAAAGAGAATTTGTCTTTGTATCTTGAGCTCCCTTTTAAGACACATTCATCCAAAACGTCACCTCAGTATTTCCCAGAGCCCAGAACTTTGAATTACTGTTGTTTCACTTCTGTTATCAACAGATTTTAAAATAAGGAGCGCTGTAGTAAAGAAAGGCTTATTTGTTCACTGCATGGCACCATTTACTAATGAGATGAATATTCAGTATACTTTTAAATATTTTTGCGATTCAAAGCACTATTTGTTTCTAGTTAATGTTTCTATAAAATAATTATTAATAGAAACTTCAGCAACATTTTGATGAGTGTAAATAAGGGGTTTTTTGCTTGTTTTTTGTTTTTTAAATAAAAGCTGTCTGTCTATGGTCCATCAACTTATTTTCTGATACATCTCACATAGTGACTCTTACTATAATGAAACTCTCTTCAATGATTTTATTTATAAAACAATAGCCACAGAGATACATGGCATTTCATGGTTCAGTGATTGTAATCTAACCAAGTCATATAAGATTGAATCATCCAGGGTTAAATAAAACACCTGCCTCCAAATATATATTACCTGAGAATTTCTCTGATTTCAATCACATAGTCAGCAAGTGACCTCAGAGATGGGAGGATAGATGAAGAATGGGAAGGATTTGAGACACTGACTCTGTAGTTCACTTAACCGTGTCAGCAAAATATTATATATATTTTTACAGTTTAGAATGGACCTTCCCAAACCAATAATATCTGAAATCACCAATTCAATATCTCTCAAGACCTTGCAAGAAAACCAAAAATTGACCTTGATATATGTTATAAGATTAAAAACTAAAAGTGAAACCCAAACAAAAAATTCCGTATATAGATCCAAAGAAGATAGATGTCAATACAGATTTTTTAAAGGGTGTTTTAAATACAGTTCTCCCCAGATGGGCATGTCTGGATGCTTGATGTATTCTTTAAGCAAGCAGCTCAATACCTTAAGTATAGACTCTGGGTGCTTTTTTAAAGTTTTAATAAATGTATCAGTGACAAGTCTTTACCATTTAGTTGCATTCAGAGGGAAGCCAAAGAGGTACAATTGCTCCTGGGGACAAATGTATTCACTTTTAGCTTCAGTCTTTGTTCCTTTCCTCTCTGATGCCTCCTATATCTCTACCCCTTCTCCCCGCCCATTGGCCTAACTTCCAGGCACATCAGACACTGAACAAATCCCCAATGATCTCTGTTTAGCCTCTTGCTATTCCCTACGCCTGTTCTTTACATATTGAAACCCTGAGACTCTTTTAAGAAGAGATCTGTTTTCTCTTTCATTCCATGATTCCTAAATTGGAATTAGTTGCTCCTACATACCTGGCTCATATATCTTGATTTCCAAACTGAACTTACCCACAGCATGTTGTATATAATAGATAATTATTGTATATTTTAATACAGTAGGTATTAAATTAAAAGCCAGTTAAAGTTAAGGAGTAAATCTGTGAACAAATATCATCAATACACTCTTATGTCTGCATGTAATTAATTGTGGAGAGAAAGCTAGTCTAAACCTGAAAAAATGTTCAAATATTAGCACATAGGATAAACTTATATAAAATCTGTGATGCTTTAGTATTTACTTCTATTCTTTTAGAAACATAGATATCACAGGTGATTCCTATTCTGATTAACATAAACATGAAAACATTCACTAAGCCAACTAACTGAAGTAGCATATCCCTTCTTCTCGGGAAAGAAAACAAAAAGGTCTGAAACAATAGAACAAGGAGTGAGTCTATGTGTGCACTGATAAACTGAGACTGACATCAAGGAAATCGAATTCTGTAACCTTGTGGCCTCCAAAACTACGTTGGAAAACTAGAACTGGTGATCCTATTAGTGAGTCAACTCCCCTCTCTTTAAGTGTCAAAGGGGAAGTCTCCACACAGTAAAAGACCCCAAGACACCATGAACCTCCAGAACTCCTCAGCGGTTCAATTTGTATTCAAAAATGTCGGTGAAAATAATAAAAATTCTCTATCAAATCTAAGACCAAAACCAAGACACAATAAAAATATTCCATAACATAATTAAAATTCTGCTTGGTAATATATTTCATTTTACTTTGATTTAGAGCTTTTTTCTTTGTTTCTTACCCAAGTTGCAGTGAACACAACAACATATCTTGTACACTAAAAAGTTATACATTCTAAAAAAGATCCTTTTATTTAAAATACATTCAAATCTAAATTTGGAATTTCTACTGATATTAAAGTCTGCTATTTTTTTAAAAGTATAATTCATTGGCCTTCAAACATTACCACCTAACATATGTAGAGTTAAAAGAAGAAATAAATCTTATATATTTGTTCCATAAATATGAGGGTGAAATACTGCCCCATAATGTGACTATATTCTCAAATTATATTATGACTTAAAAAAATTTCCTACTAGCAATTGAAGTACAATCCCACTACTTATGACAATTTATTACATCCAGAGATAGTTCTGAAAATGGTGCTCTCAATATGGCACAGGCATTATTTGCAATAATCTTGGAGTCTGCTCAGTCTACAGGGTTTTTTGCTGACCAAGAGAAATTCATTTCTCTCTCTCTTTCTCTAAAAAGATAGATAAATGCTAGATAGATAAAGAGATACTTAGATACACAGACACATAGATACAGATAGCTATACAGATATACATACATATATATACAGATACACAAACACACACACAGAGAATCTCTCATCATACAGATTTTAGACATTGCCTTTCATTTCATATTCTTGAAGGATGAAACCTCACAATAACACACATGTACTGAAAACCGGGGTAGGGTCTGCTAGATCTGAATCCCAATTGCAGCATTTATCTGTTTGAACAAATGATAAATTCCCTAAATCTTTTTCTCATGCATAATAATGCCTACTTTGCCAGATTAATCTAAAAACAAAGAAACCTTATTTTCAGTGAAAATACAGAATATAGTGTATAGTACAGAATAGACGGTCAGCAAATATTGTCATACCTAGTTTGATCTCACTAACTAGACAGTATCCTTTTTGTTCCTGGGTCCTTATCTTCCTTTATTATCTGGCCCTTTTCTACCAACTCCCATCTTTTCTTAATCCATACCCTTTCCCTAACATGTCAAATAATGAGACTAAAAACAATTCTTATTTATCTAATTTATGATAGCTTGTTTTACTCACAATTTTGAGTAGTAAAAGTTGATGAGTTTAACATGTACTTCCTGAAAAAAAACTTCTATTGAATTTTCCAATGATATCCATTTGTTTTTGAAGCTTAAGTTTTACTAGAATTTTTGTGCACAGAAACAATTGAACTTCACAATTTTAGGCTAGGGTATTTCTGGCAGGACCAGCAATCCTGGCATTGCTGGACTTCTTACAGAGTGGCCAGAAGCTGCAGTCTGTTCTCCTTCCGTACTCCTCTATCTTTGAGTAAACCCCACCGCTTTCTTGATAACCTGCCCCTCCACATTCCTCCTGTTTATTTATCTTTTCATTTATTCATTCTATCAACAAACATTTTTAAAGAGACTTTCATGCGCCAAGTACAGCGCTAAACAGATGAGAAATAACAGGCATGGTCTTGAAGTTAGCTGAAGGAGCGAAAAGACTCACAGAGAGAAAGCCAACTGTTCAATTTCATTGCAGAGTTGTTAAAGGATATAATGCGGTAATTAAGTGACACCACAGGGGCTTTTAGGGGATGCCCAGCTTAGTGTGGTGGAGTTGAGGGGAGACTTCTCTAAAAAAGTGACACTAAAAGTTGAGAGCTGTTAGCAGAAGTAGGAGGAAGCCAGGCAACTACGGATAATTTCTTCTGACTTATTCTATCTCCTCCCGTGCAGGGATTATTCTGGTCTTGGCTGAGAGACTTCTCTTCCTAATGTTCTGCGATCATCCCGGCTGGCTTCAACATCCACGCCGAAAGCCCAACCAACACCCAAACTTTAATTTCACCATTTCCTCAACACCAGTGACCTTTGCTTGTTTTCTTTATGAAAACATGGACATGTCAATGGCAAGCTTCCTTTTTCAACCAAACCATATTTATTAGGATTTATGTAATTGAATTCTCTGAATATTTAACTATGTTTATTTTTTCCTTCTCAGCCCCCCCAGAATTAACTTTTCTGATTTTTCTTATACTATAATGTTTCTTCATCCCAGAATCCCTGTTTTTGAGGGGAGAGGATTTCTTATTTCGTTGCCCAGTCCTTAAATGTTGCTCATCTTTTCAAGTCTATGATACTTCTTCCACCTCACCCTACATATTTTCCAGGCAATGGATCAATAGTGCTCTACATGCTGACGTCTTTCAAATATTTATTTTTGCTGAGATTTCACCCTTGAATTGTCGGCCTCTAATTATATAAACTGCTTGGGTACTTCACTTACACATATCCCTGGTGCCTTAGAGGCAATTTGTTTAACTTGAACTCATAATCTTCTTCCCTTCCCAACTTTTTTAGACCTTATTTTACATCCTCAATTGTTCCCTTTCTTTGAATATTACTATTGACCTTGTGGTTCAATTCAGAAATGTATAAACTTTTCTTCCACGACACACATGGAATTAATCATCAAGTTCTCCCAGGCCTCACCTATTAATATATCTAGAGGTCAGCTACTTCTCAGCAGTCCTGGTACTGCTCTTTTAGTTTGGGTAACCACCCCTTGCTGTTACTTTTATGTCATTCTATTTGAAATAGGTCCATTTTTCCCCCGTTTATTCCTTGCCTTTCTTGTAAGATTATTACAGTCACTGTAACATTAACCTCAGCCTTGGCAAGTTGGCTATCTTTGGTTACTGCAAAGAGAATTGGTATATACGGTTTTAAATTAGAAACTTGCTATCCCATAACTTACCCATGGTGTTACCTTTTTATTGTTAGGTAAAACACAGACATGGAAAACAAAATATAGTAAGTGTGTGACTAAGGAAAAAAAAATGTTTGTTAACATACCCCGATCAAGAAATAGAATTAGACTAGGGACTTCAGGCCATGAGAAAGTGGCTGTCTGCAAGCCAGGAAGAAAGATCTCACCAGAAACCAATTGTACTGGCAGTTTAAAATCGTGGACTTTGAGCCTCCAGAACTGTGAGAAAACTAATTTCTGTTGTTTAAGACATCCAGACTGGGGCATTCAGTTATGGCAGCCCAAGCAGATTGACACACACAGGCATGTAACCAAAGTAGACTGTATTAGAATATAGGGACATCAAGGGAGATACATTAACTCTATTTTTCTGAACCAACCAGCTTTAAGAATCAAACTCTGGAGCTCCTAGAAGCCACTATTCCGGGTACACAGAAAAACCTGCTAATATATAATAAATATATTAAAGGTGAGGGATGGTGATGAGTGGGTGAGGGAGGGGAGAAGAAGGAAAGGCAAAGACAGAAGCAGATTCATTGTTTGAAA
Organism: Sapajus apella; assembly: GCF_009761245.1. NCBI lineage: Eukaryota > Metazoa > Chordata > Mammalia > Primates > Cebidae > Sapajus > Sapajus apella. Next base: position 5,263,739 of record NW_022437019.1, read on the forward strand.
TTCTGGATGCAGTTATGGCAGAAGCCACGATGCCCACTGGGTTTCTCAGCTACGTGGAGGCAATAACTCCCCTTCCCTTCTCTGCTTCCTTCTCTAAATCTGATTATTCTTTCTTCTGATACTTAATGATTCTGTTTTAACCACGTCTTCTTCATATACCCTCAATAAGAACATGAAGGCTGAAAATAAGGTCACAAGAGCAAGAGCGGTAGGCAGCTATTTGGGATGGGTGGGTAAGCAGGCTTCATAACATGCCCTCACATGGTATTTAAGGTTACTGAAACAAGGGGAGAAAATGGTGAGTGTGTACAAAGAAAGCAAAGATTTGACTGGAATCAGATTTTATGTCTATAAAAGATCAATTCTGGTACTTCTTCAAATACATATCAGAGTAATTTATTTAAATTACCTGAAACCCACTTCTTTGAGTTTTGTTATTAAAAAGAAAAGCTCCTTCGTCAGCATTTTTTACGCCATTAATAACCTTCCATGCCCTGTTACCCTTTCCCTTGGTTAAGGCTACTAAATAATTGCTTTATTTGCATATTTTTACCATGTCTACCTCATTATGGATATTCAATGCATCCTTATTAACAGCATCAGTATCAAAAAAGAGAGAAAAATCATATAATTTACCAATGACAAAACAAATTTATAAAGACCTGCAGTAATTTCCTTTTAATGTCTAAGTCAAAGCACTGACTTTGAAACAGTGAATATGGTTTTTAGACTTCAAGAGACAAGAAATTATAAAATTCACAAATTATTGCTACTGCACTCGCTAAAATTTAATCTGTGTTGACTACATGCCCCCTCATGATTTTAAGAGCTTTAAGTATTTTAATTCATTCAGTTCTTACAACATTATGAGTCATGTATTACTATTTACCAAAGAGGAAACTGAGGCACAGAAAGACCAAGCTCTTGCACAAGATCAGAAGGGGGTATAACTAGAATTTGATTCTCAGCAGCCTGAAAACCAATTATTTTACCTACTACACAGGGAAGCCTTTCAAATATAATCCAATGTATCCACTTTATTTTACAACTAAAGAAATGAAGTCTGGGTGAGGATAAAGGACTGAAAAAGATCATGTGTTTAGGCAATGATTGAACTATGACAGAAACTCCCAATCTCCAGATTTCCAAATCAGAGCTCTTCCTTCTCTGTCTGTAATAAATTTCTCCAAATCAAAAACATATAATGACTTCAATCATCTAGGGACCTAACATTTCCACTATTTTAAAGTGGCTTTGGATTGTTTAAGTTGGCTAGTCTGAACTTAATTTTCTAGAATTCCCTTTCTGGTATATTTCTGTTTAGGGTGGACCACAAATATATTCTTCTACGAGACGTGAAGAAAGGAAACAAAATGGGCACCACATTGTCGCTCATGTATGTTGCTGCTGATCTTTCAGCTGACCTCATTGGCATGAGGCTATAGCTGGGCCTGAAACTCCTCCATATTTTCTTAGCTTGACCTTCAGCTTCTTTGATTCTTGGGCCAAGTGTGTGTGTTTAACTTTATGATGAAAAACTTCAAATACTTTAGATCACCCATGACAAAAATTTCAGGGGCAGTGAGAATATATACAGGTTTCAGTATAAATTCTGACTGGGCTCCAGCCTATGCTTGTAGCTTCCAGCCAGTTCTAAATCTCCCTGACTTTATATGTCTTTCACGCCTGGCTTCCCAGATACTCCAGTCATTACATAATGGGCTCATGAATAAAGTGGCCATCATGGCAGGAATCAAGGTTATCCATGGTGTCATCAACATAAATTTTCTTTCACCCATGCCGATATAGCTGCAGCCAGTGCTGAGTGCCCCTTTTGTCAAAATCAGAAACAAATACCATTCCTGCAATATGGTCCCATTTCCTGAATGATCAGCAGCTAGTTTTTGTTAGGTTGATTATATTGGGCCACTTTTGTCATTGTAGGCACCACACTTGGTTTTCACTGGTCAAGCTGTCAATCTGGATACAGATTTGCCTTCCTACTTGCGGTGTATCTCAAAGCTGTCCACACATTTACAGGATATCTTATTCACTGTATTCCACATAGCATCATTTCTGACCAAGAAGCTCATTTCACAGCAAATAAAGTGCAGCAATATAACCAAACCCATAGAATTTACTGGTTGAATCATATACTCTATTGTGCTGAAGCAGCTAGCTTGATGGACTAATGAAAAGGCCCTTTGAAGTCATACTCATGACAGCATCTAGATGGCAACATAATGCAGGGCTAGAAAAAGTCTCCTCCAGGATAAAATAAGTGCATTACATCAGCGTGTGGTATATGATGTTGTTTCTCTAATAACTAGGATTTATGCATCTAGGAACCAAGGGGTAGAATAAGAATGGTGCCTCTCAACATTATCCCCAGCAATCCAATAACTAGATTTTTGTCTTCCAACCTCACAAGTTCAGTTTCTGCTGGTCTAGACTTCTGGGTTCCAAAAGAAGAATGGTTCTCCCAGGAGACATGACAGTGATTCCATTGAAGAGGAAGTTGAGACTTCCACCTGGCCACTCTGGGCTCCTTGTGCCTCTCCATCAATAGGCAAAGAACAGAGTTATAGATCCTAACCACCCAGGAGAAATTAGGTGGCCGTTATACAAAGAGAGTAAGAGGAGCATTTCTGTGATGCAGAAGATCCCCTAGGATGTTTGTTAGTATTCCCAGGTCCTGTGATGAAAGTAGATGGAAAACTATAGCAGCCTAAATCAGGAAAACTCATTAAGGACCCAGACGCTTCAGTAAGTGAGAATACTGCACCATATTGCCCAGTTGAATGGCTAGCTGAGTGCAAAGAAAATATGAATTGAGTAGGGGAAGAAGGTAGCAATAAACACCAGTTATGACCACATGGCCAATTATGGAAACAAGGCTAGAATAGTGTGAGTACTTATTTCTTATTTTGATATGACTGTGTTTGCATTTATGTTAAGCAATTATCTTCTTTTTCTTCCCCTCTCTCATCTTATCAAATGTAAGATATATTAATAGTAATTAAATGTATATCTTAATCTTGAAATTATAAGATATCCAAACTGAAGCATGAATTAAGAGAAGAATAAATATCATCCAAAGACAAAAAAAACAAACAAACAAACAACAAAAAAAAACAGATGTCCTGTTCTACTAAAAAGGAGCCTGTTTTCAGATGTACTTTGAAGAGGTAGATCATGTTGGGCGGAAATTTGACTCTGTCATGATTGCTTTTGTAGACTAAGTATGATTTAAGATGTATATGAGTGTCAAATTGATAAGGAGTGGATTGTGCTGGCTCTGCAATGTATCAGCTTGGCTGTACTGGGTTACATTTCCCAGAATACCCTTCCCTGTGTATCTCCACTTAGGGTGGGCCAAGAGAGATTCTTGCAGGTGATTTAGTGGGTGGAAGTAAAGCAACAACTATCAACAACTATTTTGTATCTTGTACATATTTTTGTCAGTCTGGTTACTTAAATTATTGCTGTGAGGCATGAGGTGGACCTACACCTAATGCACCTTCCCTTCGATATTTCTTTAGCTTTTCTGACTCTGGGGCCTGCTGTTTGTGTTTAACTCCATGGTGAAGAGACTCATCTTCTGATGTACTCCTATACCATCAAGGTCACAGGCAACAAGGAATGGCATGCATTTCAGTTCATTGTTCGGTGGCTCCAGCTTGCATATGTGAGTTCTAGATTGCTTTTTATTTCTCCCACTTTACAGTCATCTTTCCTTTCCAACTACCCTCCTTGTGGACCGCAAGCTCCAGCATCACAAGCAAAGACAAGAACCTTGAAGAAAGAGCTTAACTAACTCCCACAGTTGTATAGGGTAAAATCCATGTAACAAATATATAGATCTCTCTGTGGATCTCCTAATGCTTTTGATTCTGTGATTAAATTCTGGATACAAATGGATTATAACTAAATTGCATTCAGTTAAGTATCTTTAATGAAATATTTTTATAAAATTGCTAGTATTAAAGGAAACAAAAATATTAGTTACTGGGCCACCATGATTATATTCTACTACCTCTACATGGTCTCAATTTGTCAACATAGATCTACTTACTAGAAAGCACTGTTGCCAAGTGCAGCGGCTCATGCTTGTAATCCCAGCACTTTGGGAGGCTGAGGAGGGCAGATCATGAGGTCACGAGTTTGAGACCAACTCGGCCAACATGGTGAAACCCTGTCTCTACTAAAAACACAAAATATTGGCCAGGCATGGTGGTGCATGCCTATGATTTCAGCTACTTGGGAGGCTGAGGCAGGAGAATTGCTTGAACCTGGGAGGTGGAGGTTGCAGTGAGCCAAGATCACATCACTACACTGTAGACTGGGTGACAGCAAGACTCCATCTCAAAAATAAATAAATAAAAATAAATTTAAAAAAGGAAAAGCATTGTTAAAATTACCAGTTGCTTAAATTTCCTTAAACCACTTTAGTAAATACATCTAAACACATACTCATATGTAAACATACCTCTAATGATAGTCACTATTTTAGCTGCAGATGTTTCATAATAAAATCTCCTTTTCTGTGTTCAAGGCAATTATATAAAATAAACATTATTATCAAGCCCATTTCAGAGACTGAGGAAACTGAGGCTTAGAATTCATTCTCTCTCCAAATCACATAGCAAGTAAGTGATAGGACACATTGATACAGAATATTTAATTCCATATGCTACCCATTTGTGTTCAAAATTCTACACTGGTATTCAGAGTAAGTGAGTTTTGCTGTGAGAATTAAATACATTGTACAGAGCCTTGAGTTTACAGGTCTTCAATATGTATGCTTGGAAAATTTTAGTTGTTGATATTACAATTATCATTATTAATGATTTTATCTGACGGCTCTTGGCATGACTGTCCTATAATTAACCTTAGGTGTCTTGTCATGTCTTTCTAGTAGTACTGTAAATACAGCACTCCAGGGGGCAGCAAATGTGTGGCAGATTACTTATTTAGATTTAGGCTGGCTGGGCTCAGCCGTTTGCCAATCATACGCTGTTGATAAAATTAAGTATTAAAAGCTTTGGTTCCCTCACCTGTAATCTGAGTGTATTAGTAATGGTTATCTTATATGCTATTGTTTAAGTTCCATTCTAAGACCAATGGTAAGCCACTAAAGTGTTTTCAAAAGGAAAATTCCTGTTTACTCTTTTAAAAGATTGCTGTATCTTTTATGTAAAGAATGGTTGATGGAGGCAAAAGTGAAGATGAGAAAAGTAATTAGCAGGATACAACATATTCAAGGGAGAAGTGGTCTTATCCCCGACTCAGATAATGTCACTAGAGGGCCGGTTTAGTGGTAGAGCACATAGGACTTAACCTTAAATGAAGAATAAGAGAGAGAAGCAAAGACAGATCTCCAGGTTTCTGAATTGAGCAGTGAGGTCAATGAAGTTGCTATAAACTGAGATGGTAAAGACTAGAAAAGGTGCACCTTTTGGCAGTGGTGATGATGATGGTGAGAGTGGTACACAAAAATAAACTTTCTCACTTATCAGCTATCACTCCCTAGGGTACGAATTTCATTTCTGTGCTTTATTTTTTATGAGCATCTATATTTTTCAAGTTGGGAGACTAGCAGAATAGGTTGGTAAATAAAATATTATGGGAGGACCATTTTAATAGATGCTCATATATTTACAGAAAGATTCCTTTTTTATTAGTTATCTATCTTTTAAAACACCTTACTGATATTGCTTTCTAATTTATTATTAATTTCTTTCAGGATCTAAATGGAAATATTTCTGCAGTGAACCAGTTCTATTGTTTTAAATATCACCCTTATTAAAGAGAGCTTTGACACTTTTCTATGTGAAGACATGGTTCACACTCTGTTTTAATTTTACTTTTCTTCGGCCTCCTTTGAGTTGCTGCCCAAATTCTAGGCTATGGTATCTATTTATCTCTCCTAGGAATTTTCTCACCACCAGCCACTCCTGCAAAACCTGCCAGATGCCCTAAAACATACCAATGGTTGTGTTACTCCTATACTTGTAAATACAATGACTCTGTTGCTGCCAGAAAAATGTCTGCATTCCTTCATATATTTCAGAAACAGGAAGCAGTTTAGTATGGAAATAATATATAGAAATCAGCAGAAAAATTAGACTGAAAATAAAGTCCATAGACCTTTTTTTTTTTTTTTTTTACATATCTCTGAGCCAAAAATCAGAAAATATACAAGACTTGAGAAATATAACATTAAGAAAGAGGTCATAGGGATAAAACATGAAATATCATAGTATCTTAAAAAATCCAGATGTAAGTTTACTTTAGTTCTTAGCATGTGTTTGATCATGGCATTTACTCTTAAATAACTATTGGTTTATCGTTTCCTTGATGGGATTGTGAGCATTTTGATGCCAAGGACTATGATATTTAACTTTATGTACACTATTTTTGGATATAATAGATGCTCATGAAGGATTTGTTGACAGGATGAGGCACAGATTGACACCTGATAGCATTAGAAGTTTTACATATTCAGTTACTACCGCTGACATGTCAGTAGCATGAAACAGCTTGTAATTGCCAAGATGATGTTATTATTTCCATTTTCTAAATGGAGCACTAGCTTGGCTTAGAATCTCTTGCACTGTTTTCTGTAGGGTGATGGGAACATGTGGAGTGTGTCAGCTAGCATGGATAAATTTGTTATTGGATATAACCCTTCCTGGGTCATTCAGGTGTAGGTTAAAAAGAAAAATGACCATAATGCTGGTGAGAGGTATATTCATTTTGCAGCCCTCATATTGAACTCAATGTACTGAAAGCAAAGGCTGCAGGCAATAGCCTTGACTCCAAGCTTCCAGGGAAACCTTTACCCCACTGCTCCTTGCTCCTGACCTAATATCCATCTTAAGAGGTGAAGCAGGGGTTCATGCCCCTGGCTCCTTCAAACTTGGAATTATAGCCCAACTCCCAGGCCGGCTGTCAATTACTACCAATTTAAAGGGCTAAGAGAAAATGTTTTATGGCCTCTTAGAAGCAGAGGAAGAAGAAAAAGAGAAAAAATGAAGTGAATATGAGCTTGGGAAATGCTATTAATATACATGTTTTGCTTTTCATTTAGTGAATATTCCAAAGCTCTCTGACTTGCAGAAATTTGCTATCCCACAAATAGCTAAAGGAAAAATATTCAACGGCATTTGGTGCTCACATTCTAGTTTGCAGGTAAACTGCAACAACCCTCAAAATGAAAGCTGCACACAAACAAGTCTCAAACTTTAGTGTCTGTTATAATTGTCTGGAGGGCTTGCTAAAGCACAGATGATTGCTTGACCCACCCCAGCGTTTCTAACTCAGTAGCCCTGGTAGAGGGTGTGACGATTTGCATTTCAAACAGGCTCCCAGGTGAGGCTGATTTCACTGGTCAGGGGACCACAAATTTGGGAACCATTGCCATAAACATTACTGTGAGGTTAATTTTTAAAATTATTTTGTATATCAGTTGATATAAACACTGCAAATGTACTTTAACTGTTATAAGAAAGCAAGGAACCAAAAACTATCTAAAAATGTGTTGTATCCAGTAAATGGAAAGTGTATTACAAGAACTGAATCCATAGGGTAGAACTGCCTTTTCAGTGCCCACACATATTCTAGAAGAAAATGAGGAGGAATAAGATGATAAGCATGCCTGACATTAAAGAAAAGCTTATTCGTGCCTAATGCAATGGAGAATTTATTTAAGAACAATTCAGGAACATGGCAGTCTGACCCCTTCAGTGAGTCAAGTTCATGAAGTTCTTAGCTGTTGGTTGAATACGTGCAAATAAGGTACAGTAGATGGTAACAGGGGCAGAGGTCATGTGAAACGGTGACACACCTTCTACCATTCTCAGAGTTAAAGGACAAAGTTTTTGCCCTAACCTTTCCATAAGTTTCTTATTAGTTCTTTCCTGCATATCCATTTTCCCACTTGGAGCAGCTAATCCTGTTCTTCTATAGCTACGAGTTATTTGGATAAGTAACCTGATTTTAAAATGTGATATACTTGAAGAAGAAGAAGATGCTGTAGTTTATACCAATTGCTCTCAACTGGGAAATTTTTGCACCCACCCCCACCCTGGGACATCTGGCAATGTCTGATGACATTTTTGATCGTTACAGCTGGGGAGATGCTACTGTAATTTAGTGAGTAGAGGCCAGGGATGCTGCTTAGCATACTACCATGTGCAGGACAGAACTACAACAAAGATTTATGCAGCTCAAAATGCCAATAGTGCCAAAACTGAGAAACCCTGGTTTACACTCAGGAAATAAATGGACTGAAGAAAATTGTCCCTTCACACCTTTCTTTCTGTGTTGTCTCCAATGTGAAAGGAATGTTATTAGACTATAGCATAGGATCAAATCCCTCCAGAAATGTGTTTTCATGCTGTTCCAACTTCGTGCTTATTGACCAGGCATCTTGCAGCCTTACTCATGAAATGAATATATCAGAATATTAAATTAAATTCCCATTTACAACAGAGTATATTTTACCTATTTCTTTTGTTTTATTCTTTTTCATAGGTATTGTTATCAAATACAAAAGGCTCCAAATGGCTTTTTTCTGTCCCATTCGTGGTGATACTGATGGCTGTCCTACTGATGGTGCTGCTAATGACAGTCAAAAATCCACAAAAGCAACCTTTCCAATTTTACTCAAGTTATTCGAGTTTACTTGTCTTTTGTAATAAAGTTGGCATATTAAAAAATTATAAACACAAATTGCTCAAATGAAAGGATTGTGAATAGACTTCTCAACAGAGGGTTTTTTTTTTTCCACATGCTTCAGTGATAGTGATTCTTTTTATCAGTCAAAGTAAAAGTAAATCAATATTTATGTCATCCAAGAAATCTGACTAATGCTAGGAATTACTGAATAGGCAATTACATTTCAAATGCAAAATTTAACAAAATAGTGGTATAATGCAGGAAGCAAATGAAGTAGCAATACAGTAAAACCAAGTGCATTTCAAAGAGCTCATTGATTTGAAGCTTTTCCACAATCCGTTTTCAAAACCTTCTTTAGATATTCATAAATTCAAACTAAATAATAGAATTAATGAAAGAAATAAAAAAGTCTTAAAGATAGGATCTTTCAACATAATATTCTTGAGTAGTTTATGACTATAAACAGAGTAGCAGCTTTATCTACTTTAATAGTGAGTTTCAAGGAACAAGATTGAAAAGTATGTTCATGAGGAAATATGTCAAGTTCATTAAATACTTATCATAAATAGTTTTTTTATATGCAAGCATGCATAGTTCTCCCTTGCTTCAAATTCTAATATACATTTATTAACCTAAATACCTCCTGTATCGTGGAACTGCAAAAAGAGTATGATTCAATAAAGACATTTTTACTTCAATTTATTTACTTGGTGATTATAATAGTCAAATTAATGTGATGCATTACTTCTGTAACGTTTTTCACAGGACTTAGAATCCGTAAGTAACAAATAAACTCTACTGAGTCATACTACCCTCTATGTAATTTCACTTACTTATAAATTTGTATATTTCTATATTTGTGAATCCATATTTAGTTTACACATTGATGCTTCAAAGATTTCAAGGCACTTTTTACTATCTAGAAGAAAACCTATCATAAACTATACTTTATTTATGTATCCATTATACCAATAATTTTTTTTCAATATTTTGTTTTAGTATTTGATAGGGGCTCTTCCTGGTATGTAAGTTACTGTATTAGTTCGTTTTCATGCTGCTGACAAATACATATCTGAGACTAGGCAATTTACAAAAGAAGGAGGTTTAATTGAACTTACAGTTCCACATGGCTGAGTGGGGCCTCACAATAGTGGCAGAAGGCAAGGAGGAGCAAGTCACGTTTTATATGGATGACAGCAGGCAAAGAGAGAGCTTGTGCATGAAAGCTCCTCTTTTTAAAACCATCAGATCTCATGATGAGGGACTGTGTTAAAAAAAAAAAAAAAAACAACCCTGCCTCCCTGGGTCCACAAGGGGCATGGTTTCAAAGGCAAGAACTTCCCAGTCCATGCCTCCATCCACCTCCCCATTGGAACCTAGAGTTCTTTGTCTAACTCCCCCCACCCCACCACCCATCCATAGGCAGAAATTCCAAGTGAGCTTCCTTTGTTCAGAAAGTCTGCCAAAATCCCTGGAAGGAGGGGATCTGTTGTGGGCCCAAGCAGCCAATCTGGGATCAGAGTCAAAGATCAATCATTCCAGAGGAAGTTTAAAAAAAATCCTCTCATTTAACAAGAACATGGATGGAGTGGCAATAACTTCAAAGTTAAAACCTGACTGCCCCTTACCTGTGTGATTTCACTTTCTGGGATCCCCTCTCACAACAACGTGGGAACTGTCTTTCCCTTTCTACCTGTGTGGAGACCCCCTTTGGATTACCCTCCCATGGCAGCATGGGAGCATGCTCTCTCTCTCTCTCTCTGCCTAATAAATTGCTTTCTGCTAAACTCTTTGGGTCCAATATTTACTTGAACTGTAAGCTCACCATGCCGCCAGGGCCCCTTCCCCATTCTAGGGGCAAACAGAGGACAAGAGCCTCAGGCACATTAAATCGGGTAGGGAGCTAAGCCCCATCCCGTCCTGTGACCTGGTTACAATAAGACTTATTCACTATCATGAGAACAGCAGAGGAAAGACTTGCCCCCATGACGCCATTGCCTCCCACTGGGTCCCTCCCACAACACGTGGGAATTCAAGATGAAATTTGGGTGGGGACACAGCCAAACCATATCAGTTACCAACTTCATGGTTTGTCCATGACTCTCTTAGTTTTAGCACTGAAAGTTCCATGTTTCAGGAAACCTCTCAATCCTGGGCAAACCAAGGTGTTAAGAGACACTCGATCCTTACTTAATAAGGTTGTTCGTGAGTTTCACTTCCACACAGCAAAATGAGGTTTCCAGACAGAAAAGTACATGGATTTTGGAGTAAGACTCAACAGGGTTTGATATGGTTTGGTTGTGTTGTGTCCCTACTCAAATTTCATCTTGAAGTGTAACTCCCACAATTCCTACGTGACATGGGAGGAACACAGTGGGAGGTATGTGAATCACAGGGGCAGGTCTTTCCTGTGCCATTCTTGTTACTTCAAATAAGTCTCACAATATCTGAAGGTAATATAAGGGGGAGTTTCCCTGCCCAATCTCTCTTTTCCTGCTGCCACCCACATAAGATGTGACTTGTTCCTCCTTGCCTTCTGCTATGATTATGAGGCTTCTCCAGCCGTGTGGAACTGTAAGTCATTAAAATTCTTTCTTTTGTAAATTTGTAAATTTCCCAGTCTTGAGTTCATCCTTATCAGCAGCATGAAAATGGACTAATATAGGGTTCAAATCTCTGAGCTCTTCCGTTTCTTAGCTGTGACCTTAGACAATTAAATCTCTCTTAGACATATGTTTTATATGTCCAATGAGATAATCAAGCTCATCTTTCAGGGTTGTTATAGGATTGTTACATATATAAGTAAAAAGCTAGTTTTGAACATATATGTTACTCATCATATAAAAGTATTGCTATCAAAACTCAAAATATCAAAACAGCATAAAGTCCTTCAAAGATTTGATGTGGCAAAATGATACAAATATTGAATACATCAGGACTTCTAAAAGGAGAAACTTGTAAAGAAAATTATATAACATTTCTCTTCATCCAGTCATGATATCAGTGGTCTTATAATTCAGTGGGCAGAAAAGTAGAGAAAAAAAATCATATATATGTAAGTTTACAAAACAAAAGCAATTCCAAATACATTGATCCAAATAATCCTGAAGCTGAGTTCTTTGAAACCTTTGGACACAATTTTCTTTAAACCTTTGATTCTAAATATCAAGAATGTGACACAGGAATTACAGCTGACTCAAAGTCATGGATTCTGAGCTTGTAGTCTCAGGTTATTTATTCTGTTCAATATCCTCTGTATTCATTTATGTTTTCTCTGGCCTTCAAACCTTCAGTTTTCTGTAAGGAAATTGTCACAACTAGGTTTTTGTATTCTACACAGAGAGTTCATGTCCCACTGATTCTAGGTTTATTTTCTTTCTAAATCTCCTAACCTTTCTCCTCCTCAGCCCATCTAAAATCACCATGAATTTTCAGGAAAATACAGAGGCACAATAAATGGCAGAATTGGTAATAGAACAGTTGAGCATTCATTACAAAGTCAGATGAGTTCTTTGTCATTTAAGAAGACAGGAGAAAGACTGACATTAAAATACAGTTCATTAAAAGTGAGTTTTAGCCTGGCCATTTACAGTGCCAAAACATCTGGAGGGTATTTTAATTTACGGAGGAGTGCTTTCAAAACTATCTGAACTCCTAACTAAACACAAGGGAATTGGTAAATAAAAGGGTTAGGCTTTTGTACTAAAGTGACGTATCTATTCATTTTTCACAACTCTGCCATATATCAGCCTAAGTACCCTTCAACACAAACTCAGTTATGCTCCTTGGAAGTGTTATGTTCTCCTTGTCCTTCCATTTTTACTCTACCATTTTGCTAGAATAGAAACTAACGATTAAGCAAGCTAGAGTAAATTTTCCCCCCACAGATTGTTCACCCATATTTAAATAAAAAGAGTGAGAAACAGCTCAGAAGGGCACATGATGCATGGGGAAAAGTGATCCAAAGCAAACCATAGCAGCAACAGCGCTGTCCCTTTTCATCCTTGCAAAGCTCAGGTGTCTGTGGAGCCACCATCACCAGCATTCACATTGCCCTTTCCAACATTTGAGTGGGAGCTATTTATTTGCATGATGATTTGCATCTTTGGCCTTTAAATTCTTTATTCATATTAATATATTTTTGGAGAGTGAAGTGGCGGCTCTTTAAAAAGGGAAGTGAGTCTTACAGGCAGCTGCGGGGAGTGTGTGAGTCAATGGTCAAATAAATGCTGGTTCGTGGGAAAAAAAGATCACTTAGGATCAAAGTGTAAGGACCAAAGGCTGTTTTAATGCCTATTGACTAGTAAAAAATAAACTCTTTGTGTGATCTCTCTCTCGTTGCCAGGAGAAAACAAAACTCCGCAACCAGATCTTGCTAAGACATTTAGTCTCCAATTTCAAATTTTATTTAAATGATGAAGACTTTCCTGCTTTACCCATCCAGAAAAATCAATCCTTTCTCTGTTTCCTCTCACTGTGTTACTCAAACGTCTATTGACTAATTTCTATCCGCCTTGGTTTGAAGCATATGCCTCCCTTCCCAATTCCAGATAGTTTACATATTTTTAAATGGCAGAGACTTTGACGATGCCTTCACTATATTTTCCAAATGCCAAGCTCAGCGCCTTATCCAGAACAGGTGTTCAACGAATGCATAAGATTAAGCATTCATTTTAGATATAGATGAGATTAGTATATAGATGATTATCAGAGTTAGTCAAGTCTCATTCTTGTTTTCTATTTTATGTAGAGTGTAATTTACATTATGATGGAAGAACAGTTTTAGTTGTGTATGTGTATGTCCCTCCTAACTTTTTTGTTTACAAAATATTAGAATTCACCATAATCTACTATCAAGTCTACTAATTTGCTGCTCGTTCATTCATTCATTCATTCATTTAATAAATACCTACTGCTATGCAATCATTTATATTCCAAGCACTATATGCCTTACGGTACCATGCCTTATAAATGCAACAATGGGCAGACCCCAAATTTCAATACAGATCTGTCTGAAGCCTGGTCTCTTTATATTTTATCCTTTTTATTCCCCATGTCCTCTCTCTTATTCCTGAATTTCAAAGCTAACACCAAAGAGCATATAATTTCATCCCCCAAATTCTTCAGAATGCATCAAAAATAACATAAAGGACATTTCTTTACATGCCACAAATATATTAGCACACTGAATAAAATTCTCAGTAATTACTTAATACCATTTAATAAACAGTCCATATTTAACCTTCTCCAATTTTCTAGTTTGTTTTAATCAGGATGCAAACTAGTGCCACAGTTTTTATTTGATTGCTGTGGCTCTTAGATATACTTTAATCCAAAAAAAACTTTCTCCCTATCCCCTTTTTTCCCATGTCATTCACTTGTTTGAAGAGCCAGGCCAGTTGTCCTGTAGAATGTCCCACATTCCAGATTTGGCTCACTGCTTGCTCATGATGTGGCTAAACTTGTTCCTCCATTTATTTACTTTTGTACTCTCTCTGATCAGTCTTGCACACCCAGACATTCCACAGAAATTGCTTTTCTGAGGATTACCAATGCCTCCATGTCATTAAATATAATGATTGATTTTTGGCCCTCATATTACTTCATATTAGCAGCATTTGACTTCATCACTTTCTCTACCTTTAAGCTTTTTCTTTGCCTTTCCTAACCTTAAGCTGATTTCAGTATGTTAAACTCTACATTGGGTCAAATTAGTTAGTTATATTTTGTAAGTGGCAACTGAAACATATATTTATATATTTTTTCATTTCTCCTTTGCTTCTGCTTCAAATTCTTTTCTCTCTAGTCTCTTTTCAATGCTAAGAAAAACACATAATCTGTTTATAAAACATTTATAACCATAGAAGTCAATATTACATTTTATTTGTGTCTATATTCAGAGCTGATATTCACCTGGTGAATACCCGATATGAACAGATGATTTATTTATCTTTGCCATCAATTCTAACTGTCTACTGCATGTTCAGTACCATTTGCAGTAGCACCCCCATGCCTCACACAAAGTGCCCTGAGCAGGTGGCCCAAGGGAAGACAAGATCATCCTTAACTCCCATTGCAGTGTGGCAGTGAAGAATTGAACATGATGGACTCCCTCAAAAACCTGGAAAATCAGATTCCTTTAGTCCTTTTCTACTATTTTTGAGGTTCTTTGGGCATAGATTTCAGATATTTTTAGCTGCTATTTGGAGGAGAATACTAGAGAAAAGAAACTGGGCCAAGGAAATATAAAAAGTGGCAAAGCTAAATGAACAGCCCTCGTAAAATGCAGACTTGACATGTATTAAGAGAGCTATACATTTTTATACATAAAATATGGTTATGAGGGCCTGAATCATGGTAGAGGTGTCCACTTAAACTCCTGCTATAGTAAGGAAATCTTTTGTGCATATGTAAATACATAGAATTTAGTTTGGAAAATAAGTATTAGAGAAATCCTTATGAGTTAGAGTTTTTATTTTTTTAAGTAAATGAAGTGTGGACTAGAAATGGATTTTTCTATCTCTCCACTCCACTACAGTGAGGATGCATGCCTTGTTTCTCACATTTGTTTCCTGGTTCCAAGACGTTGTTGCTACAAATCCAGATAGCATGGCCATGCTCACGGCAGGAATGAGGAAAAGAGGGGTAACTATGT
Organism: Sapajus apella; assembly: GCF_009761245.1. Taxonomy (NCBI): domain Eukaryota; kingdom Metazoa; phylum Chordata; class Mammalia; order Primates; family Cebidae; genus Sapajus; species Sapajus apella. The sequence goes on from NW_022437019.1 coordinate 5,279,076, forward strand.
CTATACTGATTTACCAGGAAAGTCACCCACTTCCTCCAAAAGACTTTCTTCTGTGCCTCACTAACCTCAGCCACATCCCAAGATCACCACTAGTTGCAAAGGAGAATGTCAAAGCAAGAAACAGAATTCTCATGTTGGGTTATGTGAATCATTACCCATCATCTTCCATAAACCAAAGCAGGGTACTCTAAGTAAGGCACAAAGAGCAAATAGATCCTGAGTGGTCAAACAGCGGAATCTGCTACACAGCATATGTTAATAAAGGTGGCTGAATAGTTTATTATCTGAGCATTTTGGTTAACATAAACTTCCTCTGCTGCAATCTCAGATACATTCAGAAAAGAGTTAACATTGTATATCCTAGACAAGTTTAGACAGTATAAACAACACTTGATTAATGCTTTTTAATGGTTAGGCTAGTGTTTATTTGCATGTTGGCATTATAAAATGTAAGAGCTTTTAAATTCAAAACCTGAGGCACTAGAGTAGGGCAAAAGACTTTGAACTTATTAAATGTTAAGTTTAATATTTTAGAAAATAATCATAGGAAACTCTATGGAATTACATATTGGTATTTACTTAATATGATTTCACAGTGTGTATATATTATGAATAAATGTATATTTGCATAATATAATATTGTATTTGGAGTGTCACAGATACTGAGTTATCTTTTGCATTCATATTTTATTTTTATCACAAGCAATTTTTCATATTGCCCTATTATCATAGGAATACTTCCTACAGAGAAAATGTGTTTAAGCCATTATACTAAATGTATGGTAACTACTGCATCTTACATTACGCTTTGCTATATGATTTTTCGTATCTAGTAGGAAAACAAAGGATGAATTATGTCCTCTTTATGTAATGTTTACTTTAAATTTTACATAGTGCCATGTATTTACTTCCTTAGATTGTGTTTTGTTCCTCTTATTCTCAAGCCTAGTAAATAGTTGCACTCAGGCTGCCTGTAGCTTTCATGTGCTCAACAATGAATAGAAAAAAGGATAAAATGATGGAGAAAGAATAAAATTTACCATCAATTCCATGCAAATGCAATGCACAGAAGAGATTCTGATTTATATTTCTATTACATGAAATTAGGATTTCATTTCTTGCTTTTCACACTTGCAAGGAACCACTATTTATCAAGGCAGAGTCATGGGGTTTCTTAAGCAGCTGTGGGGCTTTGAAACCACATGAAGTCCAGCTGTGTCTGCAGATCCAAGTGTTTTAGAATGAGAGAAAACTTTCTGAAGACCATTTCTAGTACCTATCCTTGAATTCAGCAGTGGTGTGAAATATCAGAGATGATGACTCAGCTTATTACATTCACGCTTTGCGGGCAAAGCTGATCTCTGTGAAAAATCATATAGGCTATAAGTGCCAGGTTTAACGATCATTTATAAATCAACTTAGGAAGCCCTCTTTATTCATCAACATGAGATTAGACATTGTTATATTTATAATTTCATTCTTCTACCTATCAAGATAAACTTTGATACTGTGAGAAAGGAAGGTGAGCTCTGTGAGCTTTATTCATATACATTAATCCTTGTTAGGCTAGATAAAGGGATGGTAGTTTGACCTTGGATAAGTAAGTATTAGTACCTGCACTCCTCCAAGTGAAAACCATTTTTTCAGCAATGTTTCATTGAGCAGGGGAAGATAAACAATATGTCTGAAGTCATTCTGTCAAATGACCAATTCTCAGAAAGTATGTTTTCAATCTAAAGAAAAATAATCTATGGTTAAGAAAAAGCTCATCCATTTGCATAAAATGTCCAGAAATAAGAAGTGCTAGGTGTCTAAAATTAAGTCATTCCATAAATATCTGGCAAGTTGATTTTTCCTGAATTGGCTGATTGGCTATTTATTTATTTATTTTCAGATGGAGGCTTGTTTTTTTTTGCACAGGCTAGAGTACAGTGCCATGATCTCGGCTTACTGCAAACTCCACCTCCTGGGTTCAAGTGAGCCTCATGCCTTAGCCTCCCGAGTAGCTGGGATTACAGGCTTGTACCACTAGGTATGGTTAATTTTCCTATTCTTATCACAGACAAGGTTTCACCATGTTGGCCAAGCTGGTCTCGAACTCCTGGCCTCAAGTGATCTGACTGCCTCAGCCTCCCAAAGTGATGGGATTACAGGCATAAACCACCATGTGCCACCTGAATTGGCTTTTAAAGAATTGCTGGCTAATATGATGGCATCAAAAACCACTAAACACTTTGAATTCAACTATTCTTTTGGTTTGCATACAAAGCACTTCTAACAATAGTGCACATTTCTACAGTAGTGCAATTGATACAATCAGATCAACACCTGGCTCTAATTAGAGGAGAAGGCATGAGGTCAAATCGAACTGCGTGGAAGGAAAGAGACATTTTCTTCCAGGGTTTCCACAGGAGAATTATTGCGAATAACACAAAAGGGCAGAGAAAAATGAAATGTGTGCATGGGACAAGGTTAAATAATATGTAAAGTATAGATTTAGACATTTATGTGATAACGAATATGTATCAACATGGAAAGATACTTACATCATATTATAGACTCAGAAAGCAGAAACTTAATCATCTTTGCTCACCATTGAATCTTGCACAGTGCCAGGTATATAACAAAGTGATCAGACTACCAGAATAATACAAAAGTCATAAATTCTATAAAAAAGAGGCATATGAAAGAATGTCATAAGGTTTTAACAGTGCTAAGTCTTTTTAAAATTGCTTATCTAGAATTTTTACTTTAGATCAATGTGTTTTGATTTTCAAAGAAAAAATATTATTCGACAAATGGAATTCCATTGTTCTGAAATTGTTTTCAAACCTCATATAGCCCTTTGGTATCCTTGAATCTAGACTGGATATGTAACCCTTTGTGCCATATGACTAACATATTCCATTGCACATAAAATAGAGATCTATCATCTGTCATCACCCCCCACACCTCCTACCCAGAAAGCAGCTCCATGTGCTCATCCTGCTACTGATAGCTAAGAAGCAATACATTTTATACAGCTTTCTGCTTAGGTCTATTGTGACAGTGTACATGCCAAGGTGATCCCAATTATATTCTGCTTTTGGAAAGGCCACTAGAATGCCTGTTGCACATTAGCTGAGTGGTGATTATCATAAGTTTTAAAAAAAATCCAGAAGCTGTTCTCTATGGGTCCTTTTGGAGAGAAGGTATAAATAAATACAAGCAGTTTTGGAAAATACTCCTGATAAAAGTAACAGCCACGTAAAGCCTATCTTTAGCATATGGAGGTTTCTTAATAGTTAAGAATGCTTTCTTATATTTATGCTTTACCCAAATTCATACTTAGCTTCTAAACATGTCTGCAGGTTTTCTAGGTAAAACTCAGTTTAATAGAAATGTTAATATGGAATGTTAATACGGAATGTTCCAAAGCATATTCTATATTAATTGATTTTACTGAAATAGAAAAACATCTCCTCTCTTTCATCACACTGCAATCCATTTCTCTGTATAAGGGGAGAATACTTGTATATTGCCACCTTTCCACTTATAGTGATTAGGACAAGAAAGAATCTTAAGAATCAAGTGTAGCTCAATGTACAGGAATGTTTAGTTTTCTCACAAAGATTCTGCAGCACTTTTGGAAAAATAAGTAGAAGCAACAGATAGATGTCTCTATTAGACAATGCACAGAAAAATCTTCAGGTCTTAGAGAGTAAAAAAACAAGAACTAATGATGCTTTGCATAATAATGCAAAGACTTATATCCATTGTTGATAGGAAACAAAGCTTGGAGTGACAAAGTGCACTCTCCTTTGTGAGGCTAAAACAGTTATTTTAGACTAATAAAAATGAACTATGAAAAATATGTTGAGCATTTGGGGTCTTCATGAACGAAGCTGAGCATCTGGGGTCTTCATGAATGCCCCTGTGAGTAAAAGAGCCAATTCTAGGGCAATGCAATCCTTGAAGGAAAGAAGTGAAGATTTGCATGCTGAAGAATTGAAGGTAAAGGACAAATTACTCTTCTCATTAGCACTATCTTTTCCCCTAGCTTGTTTTATTTTTCTTCATGGTATTTATCACCACAGAAAATAATGTTCTTTGCTTATTTCTTGTTCATTATTTGCTCCCTCTCCCCACCAGAATGCAAAGTTCATGAAAATAGAAGTTATGTCTGCTTTGATTATTGACACATTCCATCATTCTAAGGGTGCCTGGAACAGGGTAGTTAGTTGCTCAATAAACATTTATCATTAGAAGGCAAGAATGACTGAAATTATGAGAAATGGAGGAATGGGCAGAGAGCTGAGGTTAAGAGAGCTGAGGTCAGCATCATTGCTCACATCTTGGAAATAAGATAGTACAGGACTGCCAAACTGCCAATTAGGGGGAAGAGTAGAGCAGTTGGGAGGAGGAGATATAATGAAGCAGCTGTGGTTTTGGCAGCCTCAGATACAGATGAGAGAAACTACTCTAGAGGAAGATGACTTATGAAAAAGAGAAAATGGATTCTTGATTTACTTTGAGAAGAGATGAGCTGCTCAGCTTACCATAAATTCTCATCAGACCTAACTTTTAATTTCTGAGTTCTAAAGAAAGGTTAACCAATCTGTATTTCCTGAACTGTGTCTAAGCTATGTTTTCATTGCATGGCAATTGTAGATTGCAAAGTACATCTGTATAATCCTAAGCATTTCTTGGCTTGCAGTCTGGAAAATGTCAGTGACTTATATCTCATGGGAAATGTTGTAAACATTTTAATTAGATGCCATTCTGTTTCACTCTCTTATTTCTGGAGTAACATGGCTCCTGTTATATCCCTCATCCGGAGAGATACAGACAGAATGTCAAAAGTATAGGGCCATCCTATATTGCCCACCAGAGTTAATGTGTGTGTATGCACACATATGTATACAGTGTATGTATGTGTGTGTCTGCGTGTGTACACAATTTCTGATTTAGGCTAATAATTCAGATGTAATGAGGAGTTGAAAGATTGTCATGATTTGTTAGCAAGTAGAAATCCAGGTGGTCTTTAAGTTCTAAACCTTAGATGATAAAAAATAAATCCAGAAAGCAATGCTTTTTCATTAAGCGGGCGTTCTGAATAATAGTGACTCATTAGAGACCAGAAGACCAAATAAGGGATAAAGAATCATCTATTAATCACACACAGGCAGAGAGGCATCAAAGTGACATGGCCTGAAAAAGAACAATGTGAACTGTTAAAAGTACTGAAACATCTTTTTCTGTTTGAAATAACTCAGACATTGAGATGTAGTGCATTACATTGTACTTTGATTATAAAAGAGACCAAAAAATAAATACTGGTTTACTACTGTAAGCATTATAATATAGTAAAATTTAAGTACCTTAGGCTTCTTATGAAATAACCTCCAATCAACCCATCACCATCAAATGTGACTCTGATAAGCTTTAAGGAAAATAGAGGATGATTTCTGCCCATAGTAACATGGCACTACTGGCCCATCATGAGTATTTGTGAGAAATAGAGAAATATATTTGAGTGTTTTAAGCACGCTTTGTTAGATGGTTTTCTTTTTACCTATGCCAAATATATCCAAGATACTTCACCATCAGTAGCTACTGTAATAATGGAATAGAATGACTCCAACTGCCTGCTTGACATCTCCAATTGGATGCATAATGGGTGTATCAAATGTAGCACATCCAAAGGATCAGAAACCCTTCTATATTTAGCTCTAACTCTTGCCTTTTCCCCATCTTTTTCATTTCAGTAAATGTCACTGTTGCCTGTCCAATTGTTGAACGTAAAAATGTCAGGATCATCTTTATCGATTTGCTTTCGTCTTCCCCATATGTAATCCATTGACAAATTATTGTGCCCCACCTTGAAAATGTTCTTCTCTATGTAACTGGTATTTGATGTTTAAATCACCAATACACATTTTAAATTCCCATGATTCATTCTCCATACAGCAGTACAAGTGATCTTTTTGTAATATACATATGTGTCCTGATTAAAATTCTTTAGAAGCTTCTTATTGTTATTAGAATGAAATCCAAACACCCTCTATTTATGATCTTGCTCCTGTCTATAATCCCCAACTACTGTACTCCCTTCCTTCAATTTCTATTACTCATTCTTCTTTGGTCACCTTTTTAATTTTTTTTTTTTATGCAGGCCAAAATATGGAGGTTCCTGAACAGAGGTGTCTCCCACTGAATGCAAGACTAAATACAGGCATCTGAGGACTGTAAAGAATAAATGGTAGTAGGCAGATTGGGAAACAAGATGATAATTCAAGGTATCACTAAACTGGTGATGAAATTGACACTTTTCCCCCTCTCTTGTATTTCCTGGCCTAGAAACATAGGCAGCATAAAATTGCATACTGGATGAAGGCAGAAAGAGCTCCAGGAGCTTCGAGAAATAGGAAAGGGGACTTCTCAAACAAAGAGAGAGTGGGAAAAATCTTGGTGGCTGCTTTTCTTCCTTTTTTCCATTATCTCCTATACTCTAGCCCTGAGAGAATTCTATACCCGAAGCATTACTGGTGGTGGTTCAACAGACACTTAAAACCAGGAGAGAGAACATTTCCTTTTTTTCCTTTTTCTTTTAATTAATTTTCTTATTTTTATTTTATAGACACCAGGTCTTACTATGTTGCCCAGGCTGGTCTTGAACTCCTTGGCTCAAGCAATCCTCTCACCTCTATGCCCAGGCATCTCTCTAGTTCTTATTGGAAATAATGATGCTTACATTTCATGGGATTGAAATGGGGATTAAAGGAAAAATGTAAATAAAGTAATTTTATGGTTTGAATGCTTGTTCTCTTTGAAATTCATGTTTAAACTTAATCCCTAATGTGACAATATTGACAGTACCTTGCCTAACCATTTTTTTTTTAGCAGAGGAATCATGGTCCTGAGAACATAGGGGAGATCCCTGCTTCTTCGGCTTCTTGCTGTCGTCCCACTATTTGGCTCCAAATACAAACTTAGTTATGAGAAGTACATAGAAGAACAGGTAAATTAAAGCCTGGGGTTTTTGACCAGAGGATGTGGAAAAGAGGTTCCAGAGAATTAAGAAGTATTATGGAGATTGCAAAAATGAGGGACCTGAAGAGAAAGCAAGAGTGAGGGCAAAGGAGAGGAGAGGAGAGAGGGAGAGAAGAGAGGAAGGGAGAGAGGGAGACGGAAAGGGAGAAGAGAGGGGAAGGGGGAGAGGAGAGAGGAAGGGGGAGAGGGAGAGGAGAGAGGGAGGGGAGAGGAAGAGGGAGAGGGAGAGGAGACAGGGAAGGGGAGAGGGAGAAGGAGAGGAGAGAAGGAGGGGGAGAGGGGGAGAGAGAGAGAGAGAGCGACAGAGAGAGAGAGATATTAAAACCACATAGTTGTGTATGAACTGCTGGAATAAACACTGAACTGGGCATGTAAACATCTGTGCACAGATAGTATAATAAGGCTTTGAAAATTAAGCTATAATAAAGACAATTACCCAGACCAAAAATTGCTACCTGAAAATACACATACATAATGATCCAAATAGTATTGAAAACACTTAAAGAAATGATACAGACACTGGAGTCACAATCCAAAGATAGCAGATCAGAGTTTGTTTCATAAGCCTGAATAGGCCAATTGTCTAATACTACAAGAAAATCAACCCTTTTCTTATGATCTAAGACATATTCAGAGTCTCATAACATAACACTCAGAATGCCCAGGATATAATTCAAAAGTATTTGGCATATGAGAAACCAGTGCAGTCTTCTCTTAACTCTTAAAGAAAAGCACAATAAAAAATATCACAACCAAAATGACAGAATTGTTGTATTTATCAGCTAAAGATATTAAAGAGATATTTTAACCATGCTCTAACAGGCAAATACAAACATTTACATAATGAATAAAAAAATAGAAAGTCTCAGTAAAGAGAAGAATAAACAAAGATGAAAAATGGAAATTTTAGAATTGAACAATATGAAGTCAAAATAGAAAATTCACTGGATGGCTAAATAGGAGAATGGAAATAACAGAGGAAAAGAGGCAGATAACTTGAATACAGATCATGAGAAATTAACCATTTCAAAGAAAACAGTAAAAAGAGATTAAAAAAAAAAAATGAACAGACCCTCTGAGTCCTGTGAAACAGTGTCAAAGAGCCTAAGAATGGTGTTATCTGAACCACAGAGGGAAGAAGAAAAGCATATGATATGAGAAAAAAATCTGGAGAAAAATACCCAGAAAATTCCTTAATTTGGTGAAAGACAAAAAATTTCAGAAGCCTGAGAAGGCTCAGAAAACTCTAAGGAGAATAAGCTATAAAAATCTACACTCAGATATACCATAATGAAATTTCTGAAATTAAAAAAAAACAAAGAAAAAATTTTTGAATGCACCCAAAAACTCAATACAAATGGAGAACTCTGATTTGAATACTGTATATTTTGTATCAAGACCCATGGTAGTCAAGGGGAAGTGGACCAACATTTTTTAAGTGATGCAAAAAAAAATTATTCTATATTCAGAAATCTTTATCCAGTAAAAATATTCTTGAGAAATGAAAATGAAATAAAGTTATTCTCCATGAAACTAAGAGCATTTGCCATCACTAAGAAACTTGTGACATCAGGAATAAAGGAAGAGTAAAAGAAATGGTAAGCCTTTGGTAAAATCTAAGAGACTATTCTTCTCCCCTTCAGTTCTCTAAGATATGTATGATGATTGAAAACAAAAATTATAACGAAATATACACCATAAAATAAATATACCCATATTTTGATGATTGTCTGCTTATCCTTTAAAGTGATAAAATATTGATTCTAAATAGGATGTTAAAAAAGTAAGTATATGCACCATAATCCCTATAGGGAAACTACTAAAAATACTATACACGGTGATATCTTCAAAAACCCAATGACAAAATAATAGAATACAAAAAAAAAAAAAAAGCATTTACCTAATCCAAAAGAAGGCAGCAAAGGGGAAACATAAAAATGAAAAAGAAAAATTAGAAAACCAATAGTATAATGGTAGATCTAAATTTAAACATGTTAATAATTCTATTAAATTTGAATGTTTTAAACTCATCATTTAAAATACAGAGATTGTCAGGAAGAATTTTTTTTTTTTTTTTTTTTTTTAGAAAAGACCCACATCTATCTATCTACAACAACTCTACTTTACATATAATTAGATTAAAAGTGAATGGATGGCAAAAAATTCTATACAACAACTAATCAAAGCTGTAGTAGTTTTATGTTAACATTAGACAAAGTAGACTTCAGAACAAGAAATATTACTCATAAGATGGATAAAATAATAAAATGGTCAATTCACCAAGAAAACATTATAATGCTAGATGTTTCTGTACATAAATATAGAGTTTCAGAATACATGAAGAAAAAACTGATAGAACCAAAGAAGTGAAAAGATCCATCATTATATCTCGAGACTTCAGTGCTCTTTTAATAGTAATCAATAGAGAAACTAAAAAGAAAATATCAAAGATACAGAAGAACTGAATAATACCATCAACCAAGTGTATGTAATTGACACTTACACAGCACCCAACAGCAGCAGAGCACACATTCTTTACAGGTATACATAGAATATTCATAAAAATAAACAATATTATTAATTGTGATTTAAGAAAACACAAGAACTGAAATCAAACAAAATTTTATGTTCTTTAACCACAGTGTAATTAGACATTCCCAGATCATTCTCATTTCATGACCTCAAACTTATTTGTTCACCTGGGGAACTAGTGAACATGTGACTAGCTTTTCATTAACTTTTAAGTCTCAGCTTAAGTAACACCTTTTAGAAGAGGTTCTCTTTAACCACACCTCCCTAAACTGACTCTATCATTTACTCCATTATTTTGTTAAATGAAGTTTGGCCTATAACTCCCTCTTTACATATTTTAAGTTCAACCTAAAGGTTTTCTTTGTATATAGTGAACTCTAACCTAAATGGAGGTGTAAACAAACTGTAACCTACTTTTGTGCCAGTCACCAAGTTTTGAACAATCAAAGAGAGCCAACTGTTCAAACCATGTTCAAATAAGGCAAAAACAACAAACTGAAGTGAGGCTGTTTCTGTCCCTCACTTCCGTTTTCTATGTGTCACTTTCCATTTTCTGTCCATTGTGACTGCTCAGGAGTCTCTCTCAACCTACTCTGGCTTGGGAGGCTGCCTGATTTGGGAATCCTGCTTTGCACAGAAAAATTCCATTAAATTTAAGTTGGCTAAAAATTTTCTTTCAACATTTGTTTCAAAGCATTTTTCATAAGCTATAATTAATCAATTTATTTATTTACTGTTTTGCATGTTTTCTTTCCCTTAGCGGTATGTGAGCTCCAGGAAAAAAAAAGCATCCAACTCAGAGTCTCAGCTCTTCACACATTTCCTAGCAAACTATATGCTCTTGATATATTATTGAATAATTAAATGATGGACTAATTCAAATATATGACCTCTACCTTAGTAATAATAGGTCTACTCTATGATGTAAGTATTACACAAGATTAGGTAAAGAAAGCATATAGCATAGTGCTTCTAATATAGCAGTGTATGATATATATTAGGTGTTGATACTGTTATTACTTAGCACCCAGAATATTGCAAATTCCGTTTTAAAAGTCAGTTAGTAGCCTTTTTACATAAGCCATGAATTAATCTATTGCCTATTATCTGGTTCCAGCTAAATTCCATCTAGTGCTTTTTCCAAAGTTTGCCATACCATGAAAGAAGACAGCCAGCCAATGGGAGAGGCAAACAAAATCACTGTCCCTCTTCTGTGTCAAGTTGCTTAGTTATGCTACTCATATGCTGTCAGTAATCATTTATTAGCAGTGCAAGCCAAGTGGATTCTAGTATTTCAGCAGTATGGCCATTTTTACAAGTAAGTATGGTAGTACCAAGTACTCTTCAAGCATACATCTTACAATTTTTTTCTACCTAAGAAATGCAAATGTGAATGCTCCTACAATTTGAAAGGACAAGTTTAAGTAAAAGATTGTGAACACTGTAGAATTTTACAACAGTCAAATGTAGCAAGAAATCATTTAACTGAAAAATGAATAAAATTGTTTTGTCATTGAAATTCAGTTTTGATTTTATAGTATAACTGAATTTCCTAAACGCTATACTTAAATATCTTGGACTGCTTGGCTAATGCACACTCAATTATAACCATATTACTCTTTTTTTTTTCCAAAGTTCTATGTGTAAGAAACATTTTAAGGGAGGTTCTTTATTGAGTAGAACATAGATCATATTCAGAGTTTCCATTCAGAATTTTTTTAACATTTGATACAAGAAATTTAAAAATCATCTGTGTACGTTCATGTTAAAATTCCTAACTCATAATTCACAATATGTTAAGTAATGCAATGTTTTTAAAAAGAGAGATGGAAAGATTTAAATGAAAATGTTAAGGTTTGTTATGAGGAATTATAGGTAAATTTTACATTTTAAGTTTTTGAGTTGCACAATGTTTTCTACAATGTATATACTTTTTCCAAAAAGTCATAAACAACATTCAAAATTCTAATAAGAAACCATGGAGGGGCTTCTGTTTCCTATTAAGAGTAAAAGCAAGATAAGCTTCTGGTTCTCCCTTCAAAGTCAACTTTTAGAAATCTATGAAAGCAAGAAAGAAATATAAGTATAGGAATTAACAACTAAAGCAATATAAAATTAAAGACATTAAAAACAAACAAATGTAAACAAATACAGAAATCCCTAGATAGAAAATAAGATCCTGAGCTAAAGGAGAGATTTAAGGCAATAATTCTTCAAGTGTGGTCTCTAGGCCAGCAGTATCAACACCACAAGGGCATGTGTAAGAAATGCAAATTTTATAACCCAAAAACTCTGAGGGTGGGGCCCAATAACCTGTTTGACAAGCCCTCCCAGTGATTCTGATGCACATTCAAGTTTAAAAACCGTTGCTTTAAGGGAGGCTCTTAAACTCTCTTTTCAGTACTAGGATAAATCATCAACTGTTCTTTGCTAGAGCAATCTACAGTATTATCCACTCCAGGCGTTAATCTTCCCCATGCAGGTTAAAAGCCCTGCTTATTTAAGATGCAGGTTCCCATTGGTATTACCAGGAGCATCCATATCTTCTCCTGCTTCACTCTATTTCCTCTGATATGGTGAACTGCAATCTAAAGAGATGGCCTTCCCTTAAAGCTTCTTATTTCTGAGAATTTAAAGGAAATTTCCTCACCTGATAGATTGGCTAGTGGAGAAAAAAGGAAGCAATAGAGAGTGGTCAGCAGGGGTTCTGTGGTACCTGGGGTCTCCCTTTCCTTGTGTTCCATCATTATCCCTCTTCCTAAGATCAACAGGCAAGGGCAGCCAAACTAGTCTTCTAACCTTCCAGTCTTCTAATCTTTCCTCATATTAACCATGGACTTAATTGACATATCCTCCCCCAATCCTAACCTAAAAGAGAAGGACAATCATTACAAACAATGCTGACCAATACTGGCTGACCAATACAATTGAGTTGCTTGAAAAAAAAATCCTAAGACAAAAGCAGCAGGATTACAGACCAATTTTGTAAATATCTCAGCAGTGGTACCCAGACTTCAGTATTTAAAGCTCCTCTGGTGATTGCAATGTGAAGTTAAGGCAAGAATTTTTGCTATAAAAGATGACAAACCAAGTAATAAAATTCCAATGAAGCAGAATTAAATAGAACTAATATTAGAAAATAAGCATAAAATAATAATATAAATTAGGAATTACAATACCAATGTGGAGGAAAAATAGAAACTTATTAAAATACAAATCATAACTTCAGATTCTAGTAGCTGAATTAAAACACCCACGGATAATATGCCATCACCCAAAAAATAGAGCTGATGAATAAATTAGATAGTTGGAGGATCAAGTTAATAAAATATATAGGAAATGGTAAAGAGATCAAAGATATAAAAGCAAGCTAGAAGGACATGGAGTTTACAAATAGAAATGCTGGCTGGGCATGGTGGGTTATGCCTCTAATTCCAGCACTTTGGGAGGCTGAGGTGGGCGGATCATGAGGTCAGGAGATGGAGACCATCTTGGCCAACATGGTGAAATCCCCTCTACTAAAAATACAAAACTTAGCTGGGCATGGTGACATGTGCCTGTAATCCTAGCTACTCGGGAGGCTGAGGCAGGAGAATGGCTTGAATCCGGGAGTCGGGGGTTGCCATGAGCCAAAATCCTGCCACTGCACTCCAGCCTGGTGACAGAGTGAGACTATGTCCCCCACTCCCCCCCAAAAAAAGAAAGAACGAAATAGAAATGCTGGGTAGTAGAAACCCAAGAAGAAGAAAGCAAGCCAGAGTACAAACGAGCCAGAGAAAAAGAGGGAGGAGCAAGGCTAGGAGGAAAGAGATTGAGAGAGAAGTGCTTGAAAAAAATTCCTACTTGTTATGAACTAAGTGTCTCTGCTTCCCTATAATTCATGTGTTTAAGGACTAAATCCTAGTGTAAGTGTGTTTGGAGATGGAGCCTTTAAGGAAGCAATCAAGGTAAAATGAGGTCTTAAAGTTAGGGCCCAAATCTGATAGGATTGGTATCCTTATAAGAAGAGATGCCAGAAAACTGGCTCTCTCCTTCTCTACATGCACGTGCACTCAGGAAAGTACCTAAAAAGACACAGCCAGAAGGCAGCAGTCTGCAAGCCAGGAGGAGAGCCCTCACCACACAGTGAGTTGATTGGTACCTTGATCTTGAACTTCTGGCAACTCTGAGAAAATACATTTCTTTTGTGAAAGCCACCCAATCTGTGATATTTTGTTTTTACAGCTAAGCAGGCTAGGACACTAGTATAACAGAAAAATTACAGACCTCAGATACAAACCATCGATAAAGTGCTGATCGTATATAATTTATAATTGTAACATTTAAGAACATCAAAGACAAAAATGTAATTCAAAAAACTCTTGTACAGAAAAAGACCACCTGATTGGCATCAAAAACTTTAATATTAGCAATGGATATTTTAAAAAGTGAGAAGTAAACATTTTTAAGTATTAAAGAAAAAAGCTATTGATTAATAATCAATAGGGGTAAGTGTATGTGGAAATTTGCATAAAGAAAAACTATCAGAAGAATGGGCTAGGTTTTTCTTTATAACTTCTAAATCAAGAGATGATAAATCCAGTTAGTAGACAGCAGAAATGAAAAAAGAATTAGAAAGAATAATAAATGGAAATATAAAATGAGGAATAATCTTACTGGTTATAATTAATTTGTGAGGAAAGGCATTACATTTAGCAACATTTAAAGTCTAAATAAAAGAGAATGCAATAGGTGTTCTGAATTCAACCAGGCTAAGATAGAGGGTCATGACCATATGAAAAATTAAGTGGAATAATATTTTCCCTTACATAGCAATACAATACTAACCCAATCAAGTATTTTCTGCTTCTATTCACTAAAGATCCAGTGAGACTAAGACATTTTAGAAGGTACAATTAGCAATTAGCTTGAAGTAATAGTAGGCTGTCACTTTCTGGAAAAACTCTATTCAGCTACTGCATTATCTTAAGGCTATTCATGTTAGAATTTTTATAGGTTACGTTTTTTTAAAAAGATGTATAATCATGTATCCCTAGCTTGTTAAGCTACTTAATGTCAAAAGCTAACGTAAACCTTTATTCATTCATAAATCCAAGACATATTTAATTCTTCAGTCATGTGCTAGGAATACAGGTGTGAATAAGACAGACAAGCTCCCTCATCTGATGGTGATGACAAATAAAATTTGATGTCAATTGTGTTTCATAATAACTAAGAATTACCATTTAAGCTTAGTCTGTTTATCAAAAACACACCTGTGTTTTCATTGATAAACTATGGGTGTGGGTGAGTGTGTGTGTGCACATGCGCACTTGGGTGTTAATTTTAATGGTGCTAAGAATTGAATAACTGGTTATATTTCCTTCTCACACTGTCTACCAGACAGTTTATGGTCAAATGTGTGGTCCAATTTTAGATGGAATCTTTTTCTTTATTACATGCAATTTGTATACTAAAATCACCTATGTCTCTGTCTTATTTTTACTTTTTTCATTGTTCTCATTTTTTAAAACTTATTTCATCTATTACATTGTATTAATCTTTACATGTAAACTAAAATCCAATTCAGGAGGAAGCATTATGTAAATAATTAAAATATTATAAAAACAAAAAAGCAATGCTATTAAACATTAATTGTAAATTTAGAGTAAATTTTAGATTGGTCAGTTATTTAGATGTAAAAGTGAAACTATAAAAATGTAAGAACCATTTATGATGTTTAAATAATTTAGAGTACAGGTATCCTTTCTACTATGACTGAAATCTAAGCAATTTAAAACAAATTAAAACATTCACTCACAGAAGAATAAATAAAATTCTATGTAAAAGAACCCGCCCCACATGAGACTCAATCAACTTTGAAATTGAGAGGTAAAATTTAACAAACTAATAAGAAAATGTTTAAAGGATATGAACAAACAATATGTAAAAGATGAAATACAAATGGGTTTTAAGCATGAGAAAAAACTGTTCAAACTCATTGCTGAGAAGAGATGGACATTTAGCACCACAATGAAATACTTTTTTTTTCCACCTATCGAATTGGTAATTATTAAATTGTTGCTGATATGCTGTGCTGAAAAGAGAGAATAAAGCCACTTGCATATTGCTGGTGGGGGTACAAAGTTATCCGGTCTCTCTGGAGGACGACCCAGTGTTTATTAGCAAGTGAGAGGTGCACAAAATGTTGGATCTAGCACTATCACACCAAGAATTCAGTCTACAGATAATTCTCACACATGATAGTGTTGAATATGCAAATATGAAGACTGAAATATTTCAAAAGGAATCGATAACGTGGATTATGTTCTAGAGTGGAATGTTTTGTCACTGTTAAAAATAAGGACAAAAAAATCTGTTCTAATATTAAAATATATTATAAAATATTTTAAAAAGTAATATATGAATTTGTATAGTATTTTTGTCTTTTGTATGGTTGGGGAAAGAGGAGCAGGAGGAGGAGTTTCTGATAAATGTTCATGTTTGTTTGTGAATACGTTGTCTCTGAGAGGAGATATCAGATGCTGCAAGCAGGATTTGCCTCTGGGGAAGGTAGCTGAGTGGCTAGAAATTAGGGTAAAGAGGGAGGTTTCTTTTTGACTATATATATTTTCTATCTTTTCGATTGTGTATCATCGGCAAGTATCACTCCTTCCCCTCTCCTGCCTCCAAAAAAAAAAAAACAAAAAAAAAAAAAAAGTGAGTATTACCGATAGGGCAAAAACAAGACGCCAGGAAGCTCAACCACGGCTATACAATCAGAATTATCATGGACCTTTTAAAAATAGGTTTATCAAAGTTTTACCCTAGAACAATTAAATCAGCGTATCTAGTGGGGTTAATTGTATAAATATACACACACAAATATATTTATATATATATGTATGTACATATATATGCATATAATATTCAACACATATTTAAACATGCAATATAATAAAATTATGTAATATATATTGAAATACATATTACATATATATTTATAGCTACCCTGGTGAGTCTAATATGGAAGCTGAGTTGAAAACAACCAGGGTAGAATAATCAGTGAATTCTTCGTGGAGAAGGCAGGGCTCTCCTTGAACTTGAAAGCTGGGTCACCCCTAGGAAGATGAATATTGACTGACTAAAGTTTAGGCAGCACTTATGCATCTTGAGGCATCCAACTAAATGAAATAAAAGCAGATAGATACTAAATAGGCCTGCTAAAAGAAAGAAAAAGCAGGGTACGACAGCTAGAAAGAGGAGAAATTGGAGAGTTACACATGACTATTCTTTGAGTAAATAAACACAAGCCATGTATGATATTTATTACAATCACTAATGTTGGATTATTTGATCCTTTATGTGGCATGATAGTTAAACTAAATATCTCATTACTTATTTAAAACTACTGATAAATTTCAATACATACACGAACATACTTCTAAGCACTATCGACTGCATGCCATATCAACATACCTTTTGCAAAATACTGCAGAAACTCTGACCACTGTCAAACTAACAAAATCTCACTGATGTTTTTTTTTTTTTTTTTTTTTTTTTTCCCAGACTGGAAAAGATGACACTTTGCCAGACAGTGGCTACATTTTTTAGCACACAGTAAAACCAAAGGTGACAGAAGGGTACTATCCTTATTCTTAAGGTTGCAGATGTACACCAAGTGTTTGACACATTGTATCACGGAATACTTTTTACTGAATTTTAATGTTGTTCCTTTAGGAAGATTTTGAATGGCAGTCAAATTCAAGTCTATGGATAGATGTTAAAGGGAAATTTTTTCCTCCTATCCTTAGGTACATATATGAAGCATTTTTCAATTCGTATATTTAAAAGACTTCTGAAATCTGCCTGTGGCTATGCCCTAGAACACCCAGACGAATTTTTAGGTGAGAAATTCTATGAATCTGTTTACTGTAATTCCCTTCTGTGGGCAAGAAATGGTATTGAAATCATGCCACGGTATAACTAATTTATGCCTCAATGATAAATTTTACTGTCTGAAAAAGTCAAGTTATTTAACTTTCTTATGCATTTGTGAGAGAAAGTATTTCTGAAATGCTCAGAGTAGAACTTGGCAGTATTACAGTCACATTTGGTCTTCAAAATATTCACCTATGACACTTACAGGCAAAATAGTTATCACTCAGGAGAATAAAGTAGAATGACAAGCTTTTAAAGTAATGCTTACTGTGTTAGGCTGGAAGAGACTCATCCTTCTCTAAAGAACTCATCTTCTCTAAAGAAAAGAGATGGCCTAAAAGGTCAAAGCAGTTTCTATGTACCTTGAAGTGCAGGGGTACAAGTGGACATACACTTCAAGGACCCTATGAAACATTAATGTCCTATAATACTGATGCCACCTGCAGAAAGACAGTCCTAGGGGTTGTGCTGGAGACAGAAATCAAGTGATACAAGGTAAGACTTCTTTCAGTAGAAAAATGAAGATATGGTTTACAAGAATTAAGATCTTGTCCTGGTTGAGACTCATTCACTGCTATTGGTGCACGAGTGGCTATAAATATTAGTTGAAAAAATTTAGCAAAGGCATCTGTCCATAATAAATGGGATCTGCCCTAAAGTGATTCAGAAGATATAAGAGAAACACAGAGAATAGGTTTCTCTGTGGCCTTTCCCAGAGCAACTTCGAGTGCCAGAACAGGTACAAGGTAAAACCTTCCTCTGGGGCAAAAAAAAGTGCTCCTTGTCAAAATTTATGCTCTTCTGTAATAGCCAGAGGGAATATTACTTAACAATTTTATAACCCTCTTGATTGTAACAAACCTATGACTTTAAAAAACTGTTGATTGCTTTTTTAAAGCCCTGTCATTGATTTTATTTCAAAATATTATTCTTTTATAATCACTACCATTTTAGAAAATGTGTTCTAATAAAAAAAGTCTAAGTGTCAGGGCAAATTTTATAATCATGTGTGATCCTACCACCCCTCACTTCCCTGCAAACACACACACACACACACACACACACACACACTTTTAGCATAGTGAGGCAAACTCTTCCAGTATAAACTGTCAGATAACAGAGGTTGTCAGTATTTTGTAAGATAGCCTTTTGAGAATGTAGTCATTTTAGTTATCTTAGCTTAAGATAAATCTGCCATGAGATGATTCATTTTTCACAAAGTTATTTCTACCATGAATCTCCTGCTTCATCTGAAAAAAAAGGTACAAAAAATCCATGGTCATGTGTTTCAACACCAAGAAATACAACTATTTCTGTGTAAGGACAGGCATTACTATTCTTGTGGTCATCATCAGTCATAATCCATTCATCCACAACACTTTCAAAAATAGCTTCTGCAAATCCTCAGTTCATACCAATTCATGTGGTTTTCTGACATATTTATTTCTGTTACTCCAATTACATGTCACATTGGTTATGTGTATGTATTGATAAAAATTATAAAATAATAACTTTTCTGTGTTTGCTAGCTTCCTGGGGAATTTACTTAGGAATGGGCAAGCAGGAAAACAAGTACCACTAGATGTCGCTATAAACAGACCATTTTTTCTGAAACAGATTTATTTTCTTGCATTTCCGGATTTATCAGACTGGGGGAAGTTCTTTCTGGCAGCATTGATTCCATCTAATCTCTTGTTTGTTTAGTCAAAGGTTATGAACTGCTAAATTTACATTCTTTCTTGTGTCCCTTTGCACTTCTGCAAAACAGTTTTTGTTAAGGAAAAATCACAGCACAGGGATTTTTAAACTGTCACCATTTTTATTAATTAGGTGATGGTATCATATTGAGTCAGTCAGTTTATTATTTCTTAAGAAAGATCCTGTAGTGAGTTTGTGTCTCATTAGAGAACTGGAGGACCAGACAGATTAATGCACATGTGCTACATTAATTTAGAGTCAGATTGTTCACAGAATAATTTGATAGCGACAATGGAAACAGCAATTAGCTAAGTGTCTTTCAGAAAGCATCTAAGCGGCTTGAGTTGGGAAGAAAGTCCACTATGACTTACTCAAGTTAAACGTCAAATGGACACTAGAATGATAAGATCATTGAGTTATAGAGACTTTAGAGGTTTTCTAGTTTGTTTAGATTTCTCGTACATTTTTCCATTCAAAGCAGGATTTTTTTTTTATGAAACCCCGAGTAGTCATCTTTAAGAACATATAATTTGTGTCTCAGTGGAAGTTTCAGCAATTTCATACTGCAATTATATTTCTTTGTACAAATCTGCTTAATGCATTTTGGCCAAGAAAGGGATATACTACAACCAAACTATCCAGCAAATTCTAAATGACGTCTAAAAAATTATGTCACATTAAATCGGCTTACACAAACCAAAGCTTAATTAGAAATATCAGCAATCAACTGCTAAAATGTCCTTAATAATAGACTAGTGGATTCGGAATAACAGGAGCGACTGAGTATCAAACTTCCTTGTTAGTTGACATTTAAAAATTCACATTTTAAAAATGACATTTAGCAGACGAGATGATGATGCAAATGAAATCTATATTTAGGGAGGGGTGAAAAACAGCATCTAATTCGTAGTGATTATATATTCTGTTCTACCTGTGGAAATACAAATATCTCTCTTTCTCTCTTCCTCTGTCCTCTCTCTGCTGTCTCCCTCCAATTCATTCTTTTTCCCCTTTTCCCTCTCCCCATCCCAACTGTCTCCTCCCCTCCCTTTCTCTCCTCTTCCTCCTCCTCTGCAATGAGAAGCTAAGGACATGGAGAAAACATCTGTAGCCATCCCAATCAACACACAACCAGAAGACAATCAGCACCAGGCCAGGTGTAGTGGCTCATGCCTGTAATCCCAGCACTTTGGGAGGTGGAGGCAGGCGGATCACCTGAGGTCAGGAGTTTGAGACCAGCCTGGCCAACATGTCGAAACCCTATCTCTACTAAAAATACAAAAAATTATCTGGGTGTGGTGGTAAACGACCATAATCCCAACTTCTTGGGAGGCTGAGGCAGGAGAATCACTTGAAACCAGGAGGCGGAGATTGCAGAGAACAGAGATTGTTCCGCTGCACTCCAGCCTGGGTGACAGAGTAAGATTCTACCTCAAAAACAAACAAACAAACAAACAAAACAAACAGCACCAATTGCCAGTCACATGATGAACTACCTTATACATAGGGAACAGTCAAATGTACTCAACCAAAACTCCTGTTGACTGAAAAAACAAAACCCAAGTTAGAACCACCCGAATGATCTCACCCAATTTACAGAACCATGAGAGATAATAAGAAATTGCTATTTTACGTTGCTAAATTTTAGGGTGCTTTGTTACGTACCAGTAGATAACTGGAATAATAGCCAATTTGTTTTGTAGGGAAAAGTGGAAAATTGTAAGAACCTCCACAGACAGACAACTTGAAAGAAAGGCTTTGAGCTTCTGACTTAAGCTTATGGTTAGCAGGATATACTTTTTCCTCAACCTTTCATGTGGGATTTTCTTTTTATTGCATGTCAGTTCTGACTCACGTTTTCCTTCTTCATTTCTCATTATTATCAATTTTCCTTTCATGCATTGTCAGGTTTACATTTCACATTTATCGATTGTCATTGGTTTGCTCTTTTATTGCAATTTTGAATAACATTCAACAGACTTAAGACCAATGAAGTGCTCAAGCATACACACATTTAAAAATAAACGTGGCCAGGTTCAATGGCTTATGCCTGTAATTCCAGCATGTTGGGAGGCCAACTGGGTGGATCACAAAGTCAGGAGATCGAGGCCATTCTGGCAAACATAGTGAAACCTCATCTCTACTAAAAATACAAAAATTAGCTGGGTGTGGTGGTGCATGCCTGTAATCCCAGCTACTGGAGAGGCTGAGGCAGGAGAATCCCTTGAATCAGGGAGTTGGAGGTTGCAGTTGAGTTGAGATCGTGCCACTGTACTCTAGCCTGGCGACAGAGTGAGACACCATCTCAAAATGAATAAATGAATAAGTAAATAAATAAAAATAAATAAATAAATTTTAGGTCTGTTCTGTAAATGTATATGTTGGAGAAGGCTGAGCAGCAAAGAACCTCAATTTGCCAAATGATGTGTAGGAATATAGAACCCCACATCCTATCTCAGAGATGCAAATTGACAGTTTTTTTGTTTTTTGTTTTTTGTTTTTTTTGATATGGAGTCTTGCTCCGTCACCCAAGCTGGAGTGCAGTGGCGCGACCTCAGCTCACTGCAACTTCTGCCTCCTGGGTTCAAGCGATTCTCCTGCCTCAGCCTCCTGAGTAGACGGGATTATAGGCATGCGCCACTGCACTCCGCTAATTTTTGTATTTTTAGTAGAGACAAGGTTTCTCCATATTGGTCTCAAACTCCTGATCTCATGATCCACCTGCCTGAGTTTCCCAAAGTGCTGGGATTACAGGTGTGAGCCACTATGCCTGGCCTTGCAAATTGACATTTTTTAAACAGTAATTTCTAAACCTGAGCATGCATCCAAATCATCTGAAGTTCTATTAACATACAGATTCTCAGCTGCTAAGATTGAAATTTGGCCTGAGAGTCTGCATTTCTAATAAACCTCCTGTTAAGGCCAAACAAAAGCTGAGTGGTAGAATTCTGGGATGTTTCGCTTTTCTATTATCTTTACCACCATTCTTTATCCCCCTTTGTTCCCCATCTCCATTCACATAATCACACAAGCTGGAGCAGGAAATATGATTTACACGCACTCCAGGAAAAGAAACACCGAGGAAAGAAATAACTTAATTTCCTGGCAAAGTTTCTGCTCCCTCTTTGCCCCGCACTTCTCTTTCCCGGGTACTTTCAATGACTTCCTTGCACCTGCAGTTT
This sequence comes from Sapajus apella, assembly GCF_009761245.1. Classification (NCBI taxonomy): domain Eukaryota; kingdom Metazoa; phylum Chordata; class Mammalia; order Primates; family Cebidae; genus Sapajus; species Sapajus apella. Next base: position 5,301,440 of record NW_022437019.1, read on the forward strand.
TCATTCCAAGATTTATTCTTATCACAGTAAGAACCATTTAAAAATTCTGAAGCTGAACCAGAGAGTGACATACATTTATTTTCAAGATATACTGGGCTTAGCACTGGGAACAACCTCTGACAAATGTCGGTTTACTGTGGCAGTGGAGGGGGACAGGTGTTACCTGGTTGTAGATGCATCTATTTGCAGATGAAATTTTTATCCCAAATGTATTTTTCCATTCTGGTATCTTCCCATTTTCTTAGTCTCTTCCAGTTGCACCCTGTATCAAGCTGTCATCATTGCTTCTCTTTACTCCTCAAAAGTGCTGCCTTACCAGGAGGCCTACATCTGTTCTTACTGATATTCAGTCCCTTCTTTGAAGTTTAGCTACTGGTTCTCTTAAAATACAGATGAAGTTTTGTTATGTGACTTACAAACCCCTGAATAATCAGACTCTGGATCCTCACCTCTTTATATACTCACTTTTATTCTTTATCTTCAGCCACTCTGGGTATTTTTAATGCTTCACAACTGATATATTGCCCCAAGCCACAGAGTCTTTGGCAGCACTTTTCTCTGCCCATACCTCCCTTCCCTCCCTCCCTCTTTCATTTAACAAACTACTTTTTCTGCCATGTCAATTCAAAACTCTCTCTCTCAAGGAAGCATTCTCTATACATATTAAGTGTGATATCTTATCACTTCACTTTCCTTTCTAGCAATAGAGATTCCAGGGATTGTCTGGTTTTATACACTATAGTCTCTCTAGCTCTTTGCTTAGTAGCTGGAACCAAAAACAGTGGCTCAGTAAATACTTGTTGAAGGAACACATACATTCGAAACCACCATTCTGATGTGCCACTGTCACCTCATTTGGATTCATCTGATTCATTATTTTGTTTGACTTGGCTTCCTTTGAATCTTGGTCCTATTTTACGAAGAAAGGCATATATGAGGATCAGCCTCTGTATTTAGTGATACCTTGTATGTGTTCTTGAGGAAAATTCTTCATCTCTCTAGCTTTAAAATCTTTCCAAGATGCCATGTTCGCTTTCGCTGTCTTGTTCTGTGATTCAGAAATCACATAGTGCTCTCCTACTCCCGTTTATCTGGATCTAGGACTCTAGCTCTCTCCCAAGTCTATTCTGAATTATCCTCCTGTCGTTCCCATTCTAAACCAGGTTGCAACCTTACTTATAAGAACCTGCTGATGCCTCTCATCCTGGCACTGCAAATAATAACACCAATTTCAACATTGCCTGGGACTTAATATCAATGCTTTCTAAATGGAAAACAGAGAAAGGAGACTGCTAGCTTCAGGTCAGAAGATTTTTGTTTCCACTGGTTGGAAATAAATGGACAATAAATCAACACTATTAAGAAGTCTTTAAAGGGAAACAAATGTCAAGAAGCCTAAACTCTGCATGCAGCCTAATGGTGTTCCATTTCCTTCCTCATTTCTGAGCCAAAGACTAGCAACAATTGGTCGGCAGGATGCTTCTAGCCTAGGGTTTTTCTCTCGCTGGGTCTCTCTTGCTAGGCAAAGCCAAAGAAATATTCCTGATCAAGCATTTATAGTTCATATGAATTTCACCTGAAGCAAAGCAGTGGAGCCCACATTAGCCAGTTGAATTTAGTTTTTTATGGCCAACAGTCCTTTCAAGTTAACACTTCATCGCAACAGGACTGGATCTGGCCTTCACAAATACTATGCACCTAGCTGTATGTCTCTTTCTCATTTTGCACATTTCAGATCTGCCACCCATCTGACAACACGGTAGGCATCATATATTTAAGAACAGCACTTGCTGCTGGAAAAGCAATCACATTCAAGGTCAAGTTGAATTGTGAAAAGCCTATTGTGTGAAAAAGTTAAGTTTGTATTGTCCTGATACCTGACAAAAGTATTCCTGTTTTGAGACAGAATTTTTTGGTTCATTTTTTAAAGCTTTAAATCTATCATAAAGTTGTTAAAAAGAAATAAATAGACATGCAAATTTTTCAAAGTGTACTTTTGATGAGATAAGAGATTTTCACTGTGATGAAGGTAGAAGGGGATGCTCATTCATCATCTCTTGTTTGGCCTATAAATATTTAGATTACATGTATATAAAATATAGATAACATATTATATATACACATATAATATATATATAATAGCTGAATATTTATAGCCCAAATTAGGGAGGGTAGTAATTCATACAGTGAGAAGTATTTTTAAATTCAAAGGTTATAACCTTGATCTCCCTTACTATGTCTTTTCTCTCTGAATTCCTGATATTTGCAAATAAATATGGCTGTGTACGTTCTACATACTTCCTTCAATCTGGAAAGGAAAAACAGTAAGAAAATGATAAATACAATTATATTGCAATGCATAGTTTTCGGTGTCGCGAATTATAAATAAACAATCATAATGTATTAAAGATTCACATGGCTAAGTGATGAACACTAAGCAAAATGAATTATATCCTAACAATATATTATAATATAGAAGTATATTATTTTAGCCATAACATATTAGTATTATATGGCAACACAATATATAGATAGAACTCAGAATGAACATAGGCAGGCTCTTTTTTGTTTTTAAATGAATTACCAGGGGGATGTACTATCTCAAATAAAAGCTGCAAATATGGGTTTTCAGTGACTCTGAAAAAAGAATATCTTGTGTTAAGTTGAACAGAATGATGAAATTGAGAGAATACATATACACAACTTGAAAGATATAGAATAATACAAATAATAATTCAGAAGAATAATATTAATTTAGACTCAGAAATTATTTAGGTCCTAGTTTTATGCATTAACATTAAAATGCTCTCGGTTGTGATGGTTAAAGAGGGTAAAGAAAACAAATTAATAATGGTGAAAGTAATTGAGAGCATTTCCATGAGAGGTCAGAATGAAGAAAGCTGAAACACAGAGCAGGGAGCCATTGCTAGAGCTATCCTGAGGTATATGGCAATACTTAATCTAGAGCCTTGAGTTGTGATGGCCATTCAAGGACAATAGACAGGGCCTTTAGATGTGGATGTGGTGTGGCCTTCAACAATAACAGCAAACAAATAAACAATAAAACACAAATAACAAAAGTAGTGGTAGGCAAGAAGGATACTAACAGAAATTTTCTGCTTTGGCCTTGGCTCTAGATAGAATTTTTTTAAAAAAAGGAATCCCCTTAAAAATCTGTATAAATGTTTACCTAGAAGGTTTGCTGTCTTAAATCTTCCACCAGAATTTTTTTCTGATTTGGAAGCTTTTCCTTATTTCTGGTAGTAACAGTGCAAACCTTTTCCAGAGAAATGAACCATCAATAAATTATGTGATTCAGCCAAAGCATCCCACCCAACATGGGATCACATAGTTTATAGATAGACTGGACAGACATGGTATCAGGTTGGGCTACTCAAAGGTCACAACAAGAAGATTAGGTGAATGAATTAAAACTCACAAACTTCTCTATCAGAGCAGCAGACCAATTGGGAAGGGAAAGTGAGTTGTTAGTAGATGATCAATAACTCACCATAGGTGATTTTATAGCATGGGAACCAACAGACACGTAACACAAATGTAAACTTTGGAACATCTTTTGTTTTGGCATGGTTGAAATGAATTCATCAAAATGTAAAATCACAATCTTTTAAAAACTTTACCATAAAATCTACAACAGATCCACCTGACCTTTGTGTTATTTCTTATCCTTACTCAACAACTGACCATAATCACATGCAATTGTGAATGCTTATTGACGCTGCTAACTTAAGCAGACATAGGCACTAATAGAAAAACTGTACATATTTATACTTTAATTTTATCGTACTTGTGGTTACTTATTGAAGCTTTTGTCAATTATCCAAAAAAAAGTAAAATCATACAGCCCTGTCCTGTGAAACATTTTTCTCTACGTGGTAGATAAAGATGAAGACTTGCTGATCAGATTTTCAGGTGACCTCAGAAGAGTAAGGAAATATGACAGTTGACAGAATTAGCATTCTGAAAAGACTCAGCAAGCTGGAATGACTGTGAAAGATCAACATTATAAAAATTTATAGGAATAAATCTGCATCCTATGATTACATTAAACAAGCAGAAACATATATCACAAGAAAGTACAGTCAGAGAAATCTAGCCTAATATCAGGAAATACATGTTAAGATTTGATTATTTTACTTGACTAAACTCAATAAGTCAACAATATTTAGTGATGACTTAAAGTTCTGGTTCAAGCCAGGCATGATGGCTCATCCTATAATCTCAGCACTTTGGGAAGCCACGGTGGGAGGATTGCTTGAGGCTGCAGCCAGCTATGACTGTGCCACTGTTCTCCAGCCTGACTGACAAAGTGAGACACTGCCTCTAAAAGCAAGAAAGACAGAAATATTTTTCTCCCAGCCTTATCTTCCTTATTCTTTTTTTTTTTAATTATTATACTTTAAGTTCTTGGGTACATGTGCAGATCTTGCAGGATTGTTACATAGGTATACACATGCCATGGTGGTTTGCTGCCTCCATCCCCACTTCACCTACATTACATATTTCTCCTAATGTTACCCCTCCCCAAAATCCCCACCCTCTTTATTGCTCCCCTAGACCCCAGCTCCCAGCAAACCCCAATGTGTGATGTTCCCCTTCTTGTGTCCATGTGTTCTCATTGTTCAACACCCACTATGAATGAGAACTTGCGATGTTTGGTTTTCTGTTCTTGTGTCAGTTTGCTGAGAATGATGGTTTCCAGATTCATCCAAGTCCCTGCAAAGGATATGAACTCATCCTTTTTTACAGCTGCATAGTATTCTGTGGTGTATATGTGCCACATTTTCTTTATCCAGTCTATCATTGATGGGCATTTGGGTTGGTTTCAAGTCTTTGCTATTGTAAACAGTGCCCCAGTGAACATACGTGTGCCTGTGTCTTTATAATAGAATGATTTATAATCCTTTGGGTATATACCCAGTAATGGGATTGCTGGGTCAAATGGTATTTCTATGTCTAGATCCTTGAGGAATCGCTACACTGTCTTCCACAATGGTCGCACTAATTTACACTCCCACCAACAGTGTAAAAGTGTTCCTATTTCTCCACATCCTCTCCAGTAACTGTTATATCCACATTTTGTAATGATCGCCATTCTAACTGGCATGAGATGGTATCTCAATGTGGTTTTGATTTGCATTTCTCTAATGACCAGTGATGATGAGCAGTTTTTCATATATTTGTTGGCTGCATAAATGTCTTCTTTTGAAAAGTGCCTGCTCATATCCTTCACCCACTTTTTGATGGAGTTGTTTTTTTCTTGTAAATTTCTTTCAGTTCTTTGTAGATTCTGGATATTAGCCTTTTGTCAGATGGGCAGCTTGCAAAAATTTTGTCCCATTCTGTTGGTTGCTGGTTCACTCTAATGATTGTTTCTTTCGCTGTACAGAAGCTCTGTAAGTTTAATTAGATCCCATTTGTCTATTTTGGCTTTTATTCCCATTGCTTTTGGTGTTTTAGTGATGAAGTCCTTGCCTATGCCTATGTCCTGAATGGTATTGCCTATGTTGTAGAAGATAAGAAATAACTAAGTTCAGAGCAGAACTGTGGAAGATAGAGACACAAAATATCCTTCAAAAAATCAATAAATCCAGGAGCTGGATTTTTGAAAAGATCAACAAAATAGATCACTACAGACTAATAAAAAAGAGAAGAGAGAAGAATCAAATAGATGGAATAAAAAATGATAAAGGGGATATCACCACCAATTCTGCAGTAATACAAAAACCACAATCAGAGATTACTACAAACAACTCTATGCACATAAACCAGCAAATCTAGAAGAAATGGATAAATTCCTGGACACTTACACCATCCCAAGACTAAACCAGAAAGAACTTGAATCCCTGAATAGACTAATAACAAGGTCTGAAGTTGAGGCAGCAATTAATGGTCTACCAACCAAAAAAAATCCAGGTCCAGATGGGTTCACAGCAGAATCCTACCAGATGTACAAAGAGGAACTAGTACCATTCCTTCTGAAACCATTCCAAACAATACAAAAAGAAGGAATCCTCCCTAACTCATTTTATGAGACCAACAGCATCCTGATACCAAACTCTGGTAGAGAGACGACTAAAAAAGAAAATTTCAGGCCAATATCCATGATGAACATCAATGTAAAAATCTTCGATAAAATACTGGCAAACCGAATACAACAGCACATCAAAAAGCTTATCCATCACGATCAAGCAGGCTTCATCCCAGACACGCAAGGCTGGTTCAACATAAGCAAATCTATAAATGTAATCCATTACATAAGCAGAACCAAAGACAAAAACCACATGATTATCTCAATAGATGCAGAGACGGCTTTTGACAAAATTTAACAGCCCTTTATGCTAAAACTCTTAATAAACTAGGTATTGATGGAATGTATCTCAACATAATAAAAGCTATCTAAGACAAACCCACAGACAATATCATACTGAATGGGCAAAAACTGGAAGGAAGGATTCCCTTTGAAAACTTGAACTAGACAAGGGTGCCCTCTCTCACCATTCCTATTCAACATAGTATTGGAAGTTCTAGCCAGAGCAATCAGGCAAAAAAAGCAAATAAAGGGTATTGAATTAGGAAAAGAGGAAGTCAAATCCTCTCTGTTTGCAGATGATATGATTGCATATTTAGAAGACCCAATTGTCTCAGACCAAAATCTCCTTAAGATGATAAGCAATTTCAGCAAAGTCTCAGGATACAAAAATCAATGTGCAAAAAATCACAAGCATTCCTATACACCAATAACAGACAAACAGCCAAATTATGAGCAAACTTCCACTCACAATTGCTACAAAGAGAATAAAATACCTAGGAATACAACTAACAAAGGATGTGAAGGACCTCTTCAAGGAGAACTACAAACCACTGCTCAAGGAAATAAGAGAGGACACAACCAGATGGAAAAACATTCCATTCTCATGGTTAGGAAGAATCAATTTCATGAAAATGGCCATATTGCCCAAAGTAATTTATAGATCAAATGTTTTCTCCATCAAGCTCCCATTGTCCTTCTTCACAGAACTGGAAGAAACCACCTTAAACTTCATATGGAACCAAAAAAGAGCCCGCATAGCCAAGACAATCCTAAGCAAAAAGAAAAAGCTGGAGGCATCATGCTACTTGACTTCAAACGATACTATAAGGGTAAAGTGATCAAAACAGCATGGTACTGATACCAAAATAAAGATATAGACCAATGGAACAGAACAGAGGCCTTGGAAGTAACAACACACACCTACAACCATCTGATCTTTGACAAACATGACAAAACCAAGCAATGGGGAAAGGATTCCCTGTTTAATAAATGGTGTTAGGAAAACCGGCTAACAATGTGCAGAAAGCTGAAACTGGACCCATTCTTTACATCTTGTACAAAAATTAACTCCAGATGGATTAAAGAGTTAAACATAAGACCTAACACCATCTTCCTTATTCTTAATAGTTTTCGGAATTATCTTTTCAAAACCCCTCCTCTTTTAACCATCAGTATCAGTCATACAGTTTACATACCAAATGACTAGTCAAAGCCACCCTCAATTCCAGGCTCATTCCAGTCAGCATTCCCCATGATCTCAATAGTAACTGTTTCAGTCACTTACTAATGTCTCAAATAGGCTGTTGCAACATGGGTATATATTTGTTAGGGTTTTCTAGAAGAGAAAACTTTTAACTTTCTCTTTCTTAACTTTCTATTAGCAGGGCATATTGTTTCTTTTTTCATGGAGACTATGATGTCAGAACATGAAACCTAGACTTTGCTATGTGAAGGAAATCTTGTACAAGTAGGGCTGTACTTGGAGTCTGGTGGAGAAGTTAACATCATTGTAGTTAGAACAGAGAAAAGTAAGATCCTAGCTTACTTTACTTGAGCTGCTGAATCAACTCTCATCTTAGATCATTCCTAGTTTTGCATTTTTCAGTTATAGAGAACAATTAATTATCTTTATTTTTAAGCCAGAGTGAGTCAAGCTTTCTATCATGAGTAGCCTAAGAGTCATAACCTATAAAGACAGGGACTATATATTAATATTTTTTTTTACTTAACAGGAGCAAGAACATGGTAAGTACTCAATAAATTTTTCTTAGTTAGGTTAAAAATAGACCTAATCAAAAATATAATAAAACTTTAAATTTATAATTGTACAGAAATCCAGTAAAAATGTTTTTACTATATTGTGTAGTTGGATTATAGTTTTTTCTTGTATTTAATTCAAGACACTACATTTAAGTACACTAGACTATGAGATTAAAGAACTTGTAATGTGTCTTCTGTCCCATATAAGTTATGAGACAGACAGTAAATTATTTACCTGGTTAATTTTAATCTTCCTGAGTTGGAGTTGGCAAAATCTTTCTTGTCATCATCACTGTATCATTATAGAAATTATACAGAGTGAATTATACAACTGTGGAAATTGTACAGGTTAAACACTTCTGGAAATATGACAGATAGAAAATAGACAAATTTTTTCATTAAAATAACTAAAATTATTAAATTATTTTTAATCTACTAATCCATGGCATAATTCTTTGGCAAGAAAGTAAGGTAGGCTCAGGTGAGGTACTGAGTGAAAAATAAGTGGAGATTTTGCCTGAAGATGTTTACCAAACAGAGGAACTTGAGAGTTAGCTTTTATAGCCTCGTGCAATTTAGGGGAAATAAAATTCACAGACAAAATCAGGGCTGAACAAAGTAGAGAAACCTATTAGAGACAACCAACCATAAATCCTGGACACTTCCTCCACAAATGCTTATAGCCTCAACATAAATATGCACAGTAAAATAATGCTTTTCTAAAAATTGTTAGTGAATAAAAAACAATTATTTTATAATGACTTGAAATCTGAAAACCCTGATTCAAATAATTTATTCATTGATTCTTTGGGGTATTCAAGATAAGCAGTCATCTGAAGATATTTTCAATCTTGTTCCTTCCTTTATAATTATTTTACAATTTATTTTATTTCATGCCTTACTGTCTGGGTAAGGCCTTCAGTAAAATGCTGAATGGATATGATAAGAGCAGGCACTCTTTACTTATCCCTATGTTTAAAGAGTAGCTTATTGTACTACAGTAATAAAGCAAAGCATTATAACTAAAAAAATTTTAAAAGGAGTAGGTTGGTATCATAAAACTATAATTAATCTAGAAACTCTGGAAGGTGAAAAAGGAAAAAAAGAACAGATGGGAATATTAGGCAATAAATATTACAATGATACCTTTAAACCTAAACATATTAATAATTATATTAAAAAGAAATAGTCTAAGTGCCCCCAATTAAAATGTAGAGATCAAAATGGATAAAAAAGCAAGATGTTACCTACAAGTAACACACCTTAAATATGAAAACACAAACCAATTAAAAATAAAAGAATTAACAATATGTGATGTCAATACTAATTAAAAAGAAGAAACTATTGCAATATTATTATTAGACAAAGTTGATTTCAGGTCAAGTAACTAGGAGGAATAAAGAAGCTCTTTTTAAAAAAATGATGAAGAAAGTGCTTCATCAAGATTATAAAACAATACAAATTGCTTAAGCCCTTTATAACAAAACTTAAAAATACATGGAGCAGAAACTGATTTTAAAAAAACAAAACTTGAAGAATAAATTTACAATTAGAGCAAAAGATTTCAGTATCCCATCTCAATAATTGATACAATAGATAGACAAAAAAATGAATAAGCATGTAGGAGATTTAAAAAACCCAGTTAACCAGCTGTTTCTATTTGATATTATAAAGTACTCTACCAAAGAGCGACAGAATTTACATTTTTCTGAAGTAGACATCAAATATTTTCCAAGATAGACCATATTTTGTACCATAAAACAAAGCTCATTAAACTTTAAAATACTTAGGCATATAATTTTTTTTCTCTGACCCAATGACATTAAAATAGAAGTTAAGAACAAAATGATCTCTGAAACAAAATACAAAATTTGAAAATGAAATAACACATCATGTTTTTTCACCCGTAAGTCAAAAAGCATTAAAGAGGAAATGTAGTCTGTATTTAGGGTTGATTGAAAAGAGAATACAAGTTACCAACTATGTTGGATGTTGGTAAAGCAGTGCTTGAAAGAAAATTTATGGTATTAAATACCTGTGTTAACAAAGGAAGAAAATGCCAAATTAATGACCTCAGCATCTACCTTAAGAAACCAGAAAAATAGGAGAAAGTAAACTGAAATTAGGCTAAAGTAAAAAAGTATAAAGATAACGGTAAAAATTAATTCTATTAACAACAGAAAAATAATATAGAAAAACTTGAAACAAAAATGATTATTTGAGAAGATCAATAAAATTGTCTACCCTTTCTCCAGATCAATTAGAAAAGATGGGTGAAATGACACAAATTATCAATATTTTGAATGAGAGTGATGGCATTATTGCAGATTTTACAGAAATTAAAAACTTAATGCTGATAAAGTCCATGCTTAGATGAAAAGGAAAAAGCCATTTGAAGGTACAAACTACCAAAGCTCACTTAAGAAGAAATATATAAACTGAAGAGCTATCTATTAAATACAGTCAAGTTATGGTTAATAATCTTTCCATATAAATGATGCTAGAACCAGTTATCTTCAAGATGATTTCCATGAAACATTTAAGGGAGAATAATACTATTTTACATAAACTTGTCCTGAATATTTTAGGAAAGGGTATATTTCCCAATTCATTCTTTGAGATTAGTGTCTCCTTAATACAAAATCTTATAGCTGCTATACAAGGAAAGTGAATTATAGACCAATATCCCTTAACACAGATGCTTACTGTTAAACACAGTGTTAACAAATCTAATAATACTTAAATAGGAATACACATCATGACCAAGTGGAGTATATTCCAGGAATGCAAGGCTGGTTTAACATTCAAAAATGACGTAGTTTGCCATATTAACAAAGTGTTTTTAAAAAAGAAGAAAATATATTATTTCAATAAATATAGAAAATGCCTTTAAGAAAATCTATCCTCTATTCCTGATAAAAACTATCAGCAAGGCAGTAATAGAATTTTTTCAACTTGATAAAAGTAATATACAGAAAACCTACAGCTTATATCATACTTTATGCTGATTGACTGACTGCTTTTTCCCTCCACTCAGACATATGGCAGGATATCTATTTCACCACTTCTTTTCTTTTTTAACTTTTATTTTAGGTTCTGGGGTACATGCACAGGTTTGTTATATAAAATTTTGTCACAGGGTGTGTTGTATAGATTATTTTGTCACTCGTACTCAAGTCTAATAACCAATAGTTACTTTTTTCTGCTCCTCTCCGGCCTCCCACCTTCCACCTTCAAGTCGTTCGCAGTGTCTGTTGTTCCCTTCATGAGTTCTCATCATTTGGCTTCCACTTATAAGGGAAAACACGTAGTATTTGGTTTTCTGTTCCTGTGTTAGTTTCTAAGGATCATTAACCTCCAGCTCCATCCATGTTCCCGCAAAATACATGATCTCATTCTTTTTTATGGCAGCACAGTATTCCAGGGTGCTTCACCACTTCTATTTAACATTCAACATTTACTGAGAGTTCTAACTAGAAAAAATAGGCCAGAGAAAGAAATGACATCCAAACTGAATGCTAATTGGCCTGTGTTGATAATAAAAACAAATAAAACCTGTACGTCTTTTATAGCTTTAACATTATAGCACAATTATATAAATTAGTATGTGCATGGTGTATGTTTGAATTCACCCTGAACTCCCTAGAGTATTCTCTAGAAGATATAGAAAGTGATTTAATGATATAGTTAATTGGTGGTTACTCCCCTGAAAGGGAATGACATTTAGAAAACACAATATTCAGACGGCACTTAAAATCTTAACCGCAACTTTTAGCAGATCCCTGACTTTGGGTAAGTTTCACACATTCTCATTGACTGAATACCATTTTATAATCAAAATTTGCTGCAAAAATTCAATGATAAAAATAAAAATAGATCTCAAAAGTGCCTAACTAAGGATCTGGCACAGAATAAGAGTGCAATAAGAGGTCACGACAGCTATGTGGTGATCTGGCCTTGAGTAAGACCCACATAGGAAGAATATGGAGGGTAGGGTTGCTCAAAAGAGGCTGGAGCTTGGACAAAGAATTTATCACGGCCTAGATTAAGACCATTGAAGGAGAGATAAAAATAGAAAGCATACGTTTAAATGCCAAAGAAAAGATACAGGATAATTCGACATTATTTCAACAGTATTTTTCAGCATCACTTTCTTTAAGTAATGAAACAACTGCCAGTAGTTTTCAGGAGATTAAAAAAAGTTTGGGTCTTAGATTCAGAAAACAAAAAGAACAATTTTTGATATTTTAAAACAGTAACATTACAATGGATAATTCCTATTGAAAAGGCTTTCTGTGTTTAAAGTGCACATTTGTATCCCTATTTTTCATTTTCTACCTTCTCTTAGTTTTGGTGGCTACTATGTTTAAAGATCATAAAGAACTAAGTCTATTGGACTAAGAAAAAGCGAAGTGATAAAATAAGTCAGTCAGTCTTCAGGCACCTGAATGTTTTAATGGCATAGGTTTTGTTTTCCTGCTAGTTATGCAATAATTATTTGATTTTTTAGTCTTATAGCATCATAAAACCAAATCATTCCAATACATACTTTTGTGGCAGTCAACATAGAAGAAAAGGAAGCCAAAAATACCTGTTACAGTTCCTTTTGAGTTAAAACGATGATTAAAGAATAAATCCAGTTCAGTAATTTAGTATTAACACAATACAACTTCACAACTTTTTACTCGAACTTCCAATATCCAAAAATATCTGGAAACCAAAAGTTTTGGGAATTTATTTCGTGGCAAAACCCATCCTGACCTCAACTTATCTCGCATATATTTATAACTTGGACTGAAATGGCACGATTTGCCCACTCCATTTATTCCATTTATTGTGAATGTTCATACATTTCACTAGAGAAATAGGTTTTTCATGCAGAGTACTGCCCTGAATTTCACTGTGGATATTAGGTAACATGCAGTAATGTATAGAAACGAGATAACCCTTTAAAATATCCATAAAATCTAAACTCTAATACACATAATGATTTGTAGATCTGCAATATATTATCTTAAAGTTGTATCTAGATAGTGTAAAATATTTGGATATAATTTATAATCCTGATTTATGTTACAAATTAACTATAACTGCTTAATATTATCTCAAAGACAACTTCAATTTCTAAGAATAAAACAAGTCTAAATTATGACAGCTAAGTACAATGAGTCCGTTGTTCTAAGAGACAGTTTATGGGAATTATTTGTGATGTTTCCAACTTTTCAAACAAATTTCATGGTATTCTTTTTTAAGGCAGGGTATCGCACTGTCACACAAGCTGGAGTGCAGTAGAGTGATCTCAGCTCGCTGCTACCTGTGCTTCCCAAGTTCAAGCGATTCTCCCAACCTCAGCCTCCCAAGTAGCTGGGGACGCAAGCATGTACCACCATGCCTGGTTATTTTTTGCATTTTTAGTAGAGACAGGTTTTCACCGTGTTGGCAAGGCTGGTCTCAAAAACTCCTGACCTCAGGTGATCGCCCCACTTCATCTTCCCAAAGTGCTGAGATTACAGATGTGAGCCACTGTGCCTAGCTTTCATAGTTTTTAAAAATATATACATAATTCTCATTTCTGTAGATTAAAATTTTTTACTTCTTATATGAATAAACAGAAATGCTACCAAATTTAATCCTATACTACAAGAGGCTAAGATTTTTATATGTCTATAGATGCCAGAGAAGTAACAAAAATGAGTTGAATGGTTAGATGTATATTCTAGATTAGCACTGTCTGATAGAAATATATCACAGCTTACAAGCCAAGTGGCATTTGCCAGAAACCCATGGAATTTTAAATTTTCTAGTAATTTCACAAGAAAATAAATACAAGCCAGGCATGGTGGCTCATGCCCACAATCCCAACACTGGGAGGTTGAGGCGGGCAGACTCCTGAACTCTTGAGTTCAGGAGTTGGAGACCAGCCTGGACAATATGGCAAAACCTTGTGTCTACTAAAAATACAAAAGTTAGTCAGGCATGGTGGCAGGTGCCTGTAATTCCAGCTACGGGAGGCTGAGGCATGAGAATCACTTGAACCTGGGAGGTGGAGGTTGCAGTGAGCTGAGATTGTGCCACTGCACTCCAGCCTGGGCAATGGAGTGAGACTCTGCCTCAAGATAAAAAAAAAGAAAAGTAGAAATGAATAAATATTAGTAATATAATTTATATAACCAATGATATAAAAATATTTTCTTTTAATATATAATCAATTTAAAAGTTATTCCAGAAATGTTTCACATTCTTTTTTCACTAATTCTTCAAAATTGGATGTTCCTTTCAACCTCCAGACCATATTCAATTTGGACTAGCCACTTTTCAAATGTTCAAGAGCTGCATATGGCTAAGATAGCCATATTGGGCAGCATAGTTCGTAATACACTGTCAATTTGCTTTTAAATATGTTATAATATGCTTTAGTCTTTTCTTGAACTATGAGGTCCTTTTGGTCTGCGTTTCATTTTCCCTTTTCAATAGAGATGTGGTTATAGAGACATATGTCTGTCTTTCTTCTATACCCAGACAACAACTCAAGTTCCCTGATTAATGATACCTGACTGAGCATTTCATTTTCGGGAGAACAGTGGGACCTGCAGTGAATTCTGATTGCATGCCCAGTCTATTGGGCAGCATTCACAGGCGCTCCTTTCTCTTGATACCATCTTGTACTGCAAATCCAGTGCTGCTACATTTTCTCTATATCCAAGAAAATTAAGAAATAGGAAATGTTACATAAAATCACCAGATTTATACATGGTGACTTATGTTAGAAAGAGATGTCTCCACTACACATAGTACTGACTCTGTGTGTCACTTGCCTGACACTGAGTTCCCGAACTTTAGAAGATTGGAAGAAGTTGTTGAAAACACAAAGATGTTAATACTAATACACGGAAATGCCACAATCTGCCTATATTTATACTCCAAGGTTGTGAAAGCCCTTGGAATGAAGCTTCCTTCCTTATTTTACATCACACACACTCACACACACAAACACACATAGATGTGAATAACCTAGGACCTTAATTTCAAGAGATATCTTTCCACACACCTTTTTGTACTTAAAATTCCAAGTCTCATTCTTGTAAGATTAATTTTGGTAAGTAAACTGGTGTTCCTTTTATTTGTACACTTCAAGGTCTCATAGAATTCAGATGCATTCTCTTGAAACTTCTTTTAAGGCTAATGATCCAGTGTATGTTTGTTCATGGCTATGTACTGAACGATAAACATGATACAAGGCCAGGGCAAAGGTAAAATTATGTTTTTGATAACACTATTACTCTCTCTCACCTCTATGGAGGGGAGGAGTTAATATAGAGCACAGTTTAAAAATGTATATAGCAGGCCTGGCACAGTGGCTCACACCTGTAATCCCAACACTTTGGGAGGCCAAGGCAAGCCGATCACAAGGTCAGCAATTTGAGACCAGCCTAACATGGTGAAACCCTGTCTCTACTAAAAATTCAAAAATTAGCTGGGTATGGTGGCACATGCCTGTAATCCCAGCTACTTGGGAGGCTGAGGCAGGAGAGTCACTTTAACCCAGGAGGCAGAGGTTGCAGGGAGCCGAGATGACGACACTGCACTTGAGCCTGGGTGACAGAATGGGACTCTGCCTTAAAAAAAATTATATAGTGTCAATTCTAAAAAGTCTCATACAACTTTCATGCTTACCTTTGCCTCTTCCTTATGAGTTCTTCTTAAACTGATTTTTGGAGTATTCCTCTTCAACAATTCAAAAAATAAATCTTATTATCTTTTATCTTAGACATTACCTTCTAGTGATATCAGTGACTAAGGAGCAAGGACAGGAATATGGCAGGTTATATAGATGATTTTGTAGTCCTTTACAGTCGGCATTGCATATTCTTATAACAGAATTTTGCTTCAGAAAGTTTGTAATTCTTTAAGATTCTTTTAGAGTTGCCCCTCCTGATGAAAGATGGTGGTTCAATTCTATATCAAAATTTGCTTTGTATATACAATAAACATAAACTCATTATCCCTTTACTAAATCAAGTAAAAACTTTGTTAGGATTGTGCCCAGATACCCACAAAAAACGGAAACAGATAAAAGACCAGGAAACACATCTTGCAATAGCTTTAGAACAGAGACTGATGTTTTCCCTTATATAACAAGAAGTAGAGTGACAGGAGTGTTCGCTTAGAGCAGCAACTTAGCACTAGCCTCCAGGAAGCCAGCTCTTCGTATCTTACAGCTCTGCCACCTTTAGGATGTTGAATTTTGTACCCATGGTTGCCAGTAATTGCTGCTCTTCGAGGCTTTATTTCTACAGTTCAGACAAGAGGAAAGGGAATGGGAAATTTTGTGCAGCAACAATGGCTCTCTTTAGAGAAGAAAAATAAGCTTTCTTTCTTTATGAGAACATCCCTTTTATAGCAGACCTCTGCTTATGAGTTTTGGGCCAAAACTGCCGTAGCCCCCAGGAGGCAAGAATTTGGAAAACTGAAAGGAAAAGATGAGTTTAGAAAAGTTGCTCAGTGAAGCGAACTTCAATGTATACCACAACTTTAACATGGCAAGCTTCTTATCAAGTTATGAGTACTGTTATGCAGCTTCAGAACAGTGCTATATCTATGTTTTACTATGTTTAATTATATATTAACTCCCATGACTCCTACCAGACTTGTTATTCCATTCATATAAAGTCAAGCTATATGACGCTTAATTTTGTGTCAGTTTATGTAGGCTATAGCACTCAGTTATTTAATTACTTTTCCAGTTATTGTGTGAAGGTATTTTGTAGATTTTGCTAACCTATAGGTATGGTTAACCTGTAGATGTAGCAAAACCTGAGGTTCCTGGAGAAGAAGAAACTCTACCTCAAGACTGCAGCATAAACTCCTGTCTGAGTTTCCAGCCTGCTGAGCTGCCCTACAGATTTCAGACTCAAAATTCCAGCATCATCTCTTGCCAACATGTCTACTCTGCCATCCCCCTTATAATCATATTAGCCAGTTATTTAAAAGAAATCTTTAAAAGACCTTTCTCTTAATAAGAAGTGGAATGACACGGAGCATTAGCTTAGAGCAACAACTCAGCATTACATGTTAGGAATCTAGCTCAACATTGCATATTTATATATGAAGAACCCTGACTGAAACAAGATATAGATTTGATCATATGAATTAGGTCAATTTCCTCAATGTTAAATATGAAAATGTACGAAGGGTCTACGACCTATGTGACCTAGGCAAATAATTTTACTTTGCAATGGCTTACACATATGTGTTTGCAACTGTGCTGCAGACAGTAGCTAATACATGAGAAGATATTAGTACTGTCACTTTGATAAAAGTAAGTTCCCAGAAGCAAATGCTCTTACATAATTTAAATTATCAAATTAGTTATTTTATTTAATGAAATTAGAACAATGCCTGGCACATAATAAGTACTATATAAATGTTCTTCATCTTCTCATTATTATTACAATTATCATCATAGTCATCAGGAAGCATGAAGCATGTTGACACTAAGATGATTAAAAAAGGGACACCTTTGTTCTTGAGCCACATGGCATATGTTTTAAGGCAATAAACCATCAACTCCACTAATGGAGCTAATAGGTTAATTTTCCCATGTTGCCTGAATTATTTCCCCAAGAAAATTAAATTTTCTTAATAGAAAACCTAATTTTATCTCGAGTAACTTGAAAATCTTAATTAGTGACACAAAAGCCATGTTAAAATTACTTAGATCAGAAATAAACACATCATTATACCAAAATAAACAAATTGAAGTGTTACTGTAGTTTATTTGACATTCCACACACAGTATCTTGATAAAAATAAGATACAAACAGGCAATTTCAAAAGGAAAGAATCAACATCAATCACATAAATTAAATTGATTAACTTTCATACTTAATCAATCACAGGCATGAATCTTACACAATCTACTGGTGACCTCAGTTACTTTGTTTAATCATGCACACCAATATCAGTGCAAAGCTTGATTTTCCAATTAAAACAACTTTGCAATTAGATCTAATTAACGTGTTCCAATTAAATAGATTAAATGCAGCAGTATTCAATAAATTTAAGCACCCTACATTTCTCTTGGTAAAAAGGTTCTCTAAAATTGTTTGGATATATAATCCTTTTGGTACCACAGCTTAACAAAGGAAGTAAGAAAAGGTCAACAACTTGGCTCTGAAATAACATAAGCCAGATTTGGTTGAGAAGAACAAGCATCCCAAATTTCTCAATTATCTCCCGGATCATCACATAAGCCCTTCACGATGGCCCCATTAACAATCTGCCAGTGGAAATATTTGTTAAAGAAATATTTGCCCTTTTCACAAAAGAGTACCTATCTCTTCCTGGAGCCAAGTAGTTTTATAGTTGTTCTTCATAACTCATACATGAAAGAAATACGGTTTGTTGGATGTTTGAAACAGGGAACTCTTCCTTTGGCCTTTGGTTAAAGTAATGCACAGTAAATCTCCCTTCCAAAGTTTCCTTTAGGGACAAATGTAAATAAGGTTTTGTTATTTTGTTTTTAAGCCTTCGTTTTATAGGATTCTGAATTTAGACACCTCCCCCACTTCCTGTTTCCTTTAGCCAACAGAGCTTCTGCTGTAATTAATATATTGTAATGAGTACCAGTAAGTTCCCTTGGAGAATCTACTGCTCACAGGGAGCCATCAGTCTCTGTGAAGTTAGGGCAAGTAAAATTTGACTCTCAGAGGCCTTTAGAGGATGGCTGGAGAGCAAGAGGTCACTGACTTCATTTTCTAAGCCAAATACAAGGCAGGTGTGAAAAAGCTCAGTCTCTAGGGTTCATCCACTCTTTTACATGTGTATTTTGCTCTTTGAATTTCTCAAATTTTCTGTTGCCTGAACCTTGATATAAAGGAACCTATAAAACAGGTGAGCACAGCTGTTGTTACAATCATGCAGTATTTGACTTTTTCTTCAGGAAGCTACCTTTTAAAGCATGAAGTTTACATGCTTTTTATGTCTTAATTCTTTATGCATTGCTTTCACTTGCTTGAGAGTAAATTCTACTAAATAATAATTTAAAAGCCCTGATTATAAACTATATCAATGCACAGAGAACAAGTCAATAAACTTACATGGTCATTAGCACAGAAACTTTTACTCACTTTCAAAGTAAACATATACTGATCTATATTATATTGGGCAAACTCATCCTAGCCTTTAATCTCTGAGGGCTAATAAACACAACTTTTCTTGACTTTCAAAAGAGGAGATTTGCACTTTCATATAATCCCAAAACATTTATTCACCACTACAAAGTTCTTAGTGCATCAGGCTCTGTACGGAAAAGTTGATAGGAACATATCTACAAACTTGGTAATGAATTCTTTAAAATAAAAGACAGATATACACATTGCAATCTTCACTTTGGACAGGACGGAGATCCCAGTGATTTTTTGAATGGTTCTTTTAAGGAAAAATGTACTAGCTCTTGATGTATCAAGATGAAGATACTATTTAGGACTCTTTTAATGACAATCAAAATTATCAAGTCATCTCCATCTATGATCAACTTAGGTGCAGGGAAGTTGTTATCTTATGTAAAGAAATCTCATTGACCTAGAATCCAAATTTTAGGTAGATTTTTGGGATCTGGAATAAAAGCCACTAAGAACTCAACAGAGTTTCTTCTATAAAGAGTTTCATATTCTCTGCCTCCAACAAATCCCAGACAGTATTTCGTGGTTAAGAGGATGCTCTCCAGAGCCAGATTGCTGGAGTTTAAAATCCTGCCCAGCCACTTTCTACATATACAATCTTAAATAAGGTACTGAACTGATGTTTGCCACAGAATCCATCATTATAGTGTAAGTATACTTCGAAGATGTTGCAGGTTTTGTTTCAGATCATTGCAATAAAGTGAGTATCACAATAACGCTAGTCATAGGCATTTTTTCAGTTTCCCAATGCATATAAAAGTTATGCTTACACTATAATGTAGTCTATTAAATGTGCAATAGCATGATGTCTAAAAATGTATAGGCCATAATTTAAAATATGGTATTGCTAAAAAGTGCTAACAATCATCTGAGCCTTCAGCAAGTCATCATCTTTCTGCTGGTGGAAGACCTTGCCTCAATGCTGATGGCTACTGAGTAATCAGGGTGGTGGTTGCTGACAGTTGGGGTGGCTGTGGCAATTTCTTAAAATAAGACAACAATGATGTTTGCTACACCAATTGACTCTTCCTGTTATGAAAGATTGCTTTGTAAGATGTAATACTGTTGGATAGCATTTTAATCAGTAAAATATCTTTCAAAATAGGAGTCAATCCTCTGAAACCCTGCCACTGCTTTACCAGCTACATTTATGTAATATCCTAAATCCTTTGTCATCATTTCAACAATGTTCACTGCATCTTCACCAGAAGTAGTTTCCATCTCAAAAAGTAGTTTCCACTTTCTTTGCTCATCCATAAGTAGTAGTTCCTCATCTTGAGTGTTAGCATGAGATTGCAGTTGTTCAGTCACATCTTCAGGTCCCACTTCTAATTCTAGTTCTCCTCCTATTTTTACCACATCTGCAGTTACTTGCTCCACTCAAGTTTTTAACCGCCCAAAGTCATTCATGAGGGTTGGAATCAACTTCTTTCAAACTCCTGTTATGTTGATATGTTGACCTCCTTCCATGAATCACCAATATACTTATATTCTTTAATGATATTTGGAATGGTGAATCTCTTCCCAAAGATTTCCAATTTATTTTGCCCAGATCCATCAGAAAAATCACTATGGGAGCTGTAGCCTTATGAAAGGTATGTCTTAAATGAGACTTAAAAGTAAAAATTACTCCTTGATCCATGGGCTGCAGAGTGAACATTATGTTTGCAAGCATGAGAACAACATAAATCTCCCTGTACTTCTCCATCAGAGCTCCTGAGTAACACAGTGCATTGTCGACTAACTAATATATTGAAGAAATTTTTTTTTTCTGAGCAGGTCTCAACAGTGGGCATAAAATATTTAGTCAACTATGCTGTACAAATATGTGCTATCATGTAGGCTTTGTTGTTCCATTTACAGAGCAAAGGCAGAGTAGATTTACTATCATTTTTAAGAGCCCTAGAATTTTCAGAATGGTAAACAGGCACTGGCTTTAACCTGTACCTTAGCCTCTAGCAAGAGAGTCAGCCTGTCGTTTGTAGTCAGGCACTGACTTCTCCTTTCTAACTCGGAAGGTCACAGGTGGCATCTTTTTCTGATATAAGGCTGTTTAATCTGCACTGAAATCTGTTAGTGTATTCGCCTTCACCAATTATCTTAGGATATCTTTAGGATAATTTGACACAGTTTCTCCATCAGCACCTGCTGACACACCTTGCACTTTCATGTTATAAAAAAGGCTTCTTTCTTTAATCCTCAGGAACCAAACTTCCTTAGCTTCAATTTTCTTTTCTGCACTTTCCTCATCTCTCTCAGCCTTCATAGAGTTGAAGAGAGTTAGGGCCTTGCTCTGGATTAGGCTTCTGTTTAAGAGAATGTTGTGGCTGGTTTGATCTTCTATCCAGACCATTAAAAGTTTCTCCATATTATCAATAAGACTGTTTTCCTTTCTTATCATTTGTGTGTTCCTTAGAGGAGCAATTTAAGTTTGCTTTAAGAACTTTTCCTTTGCATTCACAAATTGGCTGTTGGGTGCAAGAGGTCTAGCTTTTGACCTATCTCAGTTTTCAACACACCTTTCTCACACAACCTAATCATTTCTAACCTTTGATTTAAAGTGAGATATGTGCATCTCTTCTTTCATTTGAACACTTAGAGGTCGCTACAGGGAGATCCGAGGGAAAAAAGAGAGAGATGTGGGAATGACCAGCTGGTAGAGTAGTCAGAATACACACAACATTCATAGATTAAGTTTGCTATCTTATAAGTGAGTGGTTTGTAGAACTGCAAACAATTACAATAGTAACATGAAAGGTCAGCGATCACAAATACCTTAAAAAAGATATAACAATAAAAAGTTTGAAATACTGTGATAATTAGCAAAATGTGACACAGAGACACAAAGTGAGCACATGCTGTTGGAAAAATGGTGCTGAGCCAGTTGTCCAATGCAGGGTTGCCACAAATTTTCAACTTGTAAAGAACACAATATCTGAAAAGTGCAATGAAATGAACCACAAAAAGAAGTATACCTGTATCATTCAAAATAGTTTCACTGCCCTTCAAATCTTCTGTGCTTCACCTGTTCATTATTCTCTCCTCCCCAACCCCAGGAACCCACTGATCTTTTTACTATCTCCATGGTTTTGCCTTGTTCTTCTTATTTTTATCTTGCTTCTCTATGATTCAGCATATCTACTCTCCTCAAGTCTCCATGAGTATCTAAATTTAATCTTTATTGCTTGGGTAAATTCAATTTATGTGTCTTCTAGTTTAAAAATTTTCTGTCTGAGATGTGATGTTCTTCCTGGCTCATTGGCTGGTGATAAGATGGATGTTTATCTCTTGTTTTATTGTCTGTAGACCAGGAGGAGGAAGCCAGTACAGTCACATACACTCAGGCCTGTACTTTCAGTAAGAATCATGGGTGGATTAGGAATGTATGCCAAAGAAGAGGGCAGTGAGTTGGAAGGATACTCAGAAATAGGCCCCAAAATAGAAGTTTTGTTAAAAAAGAAAACAAAGTGAAAATGTTATTTTTCTGGGACCTTCCTAAGGCAAGCCCATCTGCTCACAGTCTAAGAATATATTTCCTTGTATCCATACTCCCATGCATTGAAGTCCTTTTGGCTTTTAGGTAAATTTCTGGGACTTAGTTTCATTCTCTACAAATGAAGTATTTAGTTTCATTCTCTACAAATGAAGTATTTGGACAAAGTAATTTCCATAGTTACTTCCAGCTCTAAAACTCTGTGGAATTCCAGTTATATTCAGTGTCAGTAGTTGCTGTGAACCTGTGGGATCTGATGATAAAGGCTTCACATCATAAATATATTTTAATTAGCAAATTATCTGTTTCATAAATGACTCTGGAATTTACTATTGTTGACCATCAGTCATTAATTTGCCATTGTCTGATAAGAGTACAGATTTTTTTCTTTCAAGAACTCCCTCTCCCTGTCTTAATGTGTGTACATGACCAGGCCTAAGCCAATAGGTGCGCTTTATCTCCTGTCAAAAGTGATTGTTTTAGGGAAGGTCATGTCACAAACCATGAGACAATGAAATCTTGGTTCCAGATATTTGTGGAATTGTTAGAAAGAGAGAAGCTTATTTTTCACTGATGTTACAATGCTTAAGATAGAGGCTCAAACCTTCTGGGGATTACTACAGGAAGAAAGCTTAAGAACTGTGACAGGCCGGGCGCGGTGGCTCAAGCCTGTAATCCCAGCACTTTGGGAGGCCGAGGCGGGTGGATCACGAGGTCAAGAGATAGAGACCATCCTGGTCTACATGGTGAAACCCCGTCTCCATTAAAAATACAAAAAATTAGCTGGGCACAGTGGCACGTGCCTGTAATCCCAGCTACTCAGGAGGCTGAGGTAGGAGAATTGCCTGAACCCAGGAGATGGAGGTTGCGGTGAGCCGAGATCGCGCCATTGCACTCCAGCCTGGGTAACAAGAGTGAAACTCTGTCTCAAAAAAAAAAAAAAAAAAAAAAAAAGAACTGTGACAAACACTAAAAAGAGGAACAGAGTCGGGGCAAGAGCAAAGATGACAAGTGACTGGGGGGGTTATTTCTGGGCTTTTTATCTATAGTAGTTAGAAATTCTGTTTTTGCCTAAGCCAATTAGATATTGGGTATTCTTTCACTTGTAAACATAGAAGAATCTACCTAGGTATGTCATATAAGGTACTTCAAAATTTGGCTCTAATGTCCTAGCTTTTTCAGAGAAATTTCCTAAAGTTTTACCAAAATGTGTATGTATTGACTACATGTATATTGCAATGGAATAATGACATAGAAGAAAAGCATTTTGAGTGACTTAAAAACAGTAATTTCACCATAACAGCCTTTTTAGTATGTACTGTAAAAACATAAAGAAATGTAAAAAACAAAATTGTAAAATGTTTTTGTGCCTGTAATCTTGATGATGGATATTTAAAGTTGTATTGTTTCATTTTAGGACAAAACAAATGAGAAACTGTATTCTGTCATTTCTGTTGTTATTCATAATGGGGTTTTTCAGCCTGCCAAGAAGGAATATTGATATAAGGTAATAGAGATAAATACAATTTTGTAGACTTGAATTCAATTGGAAATTAGAGGATAGGCTTATGTATTTCACCTTTAAAAATCCCATACATACTTTATCCTAAAATCAAATTTCTTGGTATGGTCACTGGAAAGGTCTGGAAAA
The DNA here is from genome assembly GCF_009761245.1 of Sapajus apella. Lineage (NCBI taxonomy): Eukaryota > Metazoa > Chordata > Mammalia > Primates > Cebidae > Sapajus > Sapajus apella. The sequence continues at coordinate 5,325,862 of NW_022437019.1, forward strand.
AATATCAAACCCAGTAGCAATGAGACCCAGTATTGAGACTGTATCCAGAGGTCCATGGAGAAAGATCTGGTTCCACACCTAGGGCTGGCAATGTAACAGATGTGCTGGAACATTTTATAACAACAGAAAATAAGAAGCTTCCGGCTCATGATGGCAGACAGGAGGCACAACTGGATTGCAGCTCTGACTCAGACGGAGACAGCAGCATGCAGAGGCTTGCACTATGAGTTTTAGCTCCAGATCAACTTTAAGAACAGACCAACAATCCTGAGAGGACCCACAGACCCACTGAAGGAAGTGGACAGCTCCTGCAGGACCCAGGAGACACCCCAAATACTGTGACTGCCCCAACTTTGGAAATAGAAAAGAGAGAGCCTCCTTTGCTGAACACACACCCCTACTGGAGAAACTGAAGATCTCTTTGAAGGAGAAGTTTCCAACTTTACCTGGAGCTTAGTCAATTTAGAGAGCTGAGCAAAATACAGGGGTAGAGAAAGGAGCAGAAAGGCCTTGGGAGTCTGCTAGGTCATGAAGCAAGTCATTCCTGCCTGAGACCACAGGGATCCATTGGGAGGGTGGCCAGAGGAGTGAGGGGGAAAACACCACAGGGGAAGGAAATCCAAACTGAACTTTGTAACAATTTGAAGAAGGTGAGAAGCCACCTGGCCAGAACTCAAGGGAGGGAGGAAATCTGGTATACAGACTCCACACTGGGGGTGGGGGGGGGAGGGGAAGAACCAAGTCCTTTTCTTTCACAGCTGGGATGTGGGTAGCCTGGGGCAAGTTCTCAAGCCCAGCTTGCCCACTGCTTGGAAACAGACTCAGGGCTACTGGAGGGGCACAGTGGCAGTGAGACTGGCCCTTCAGTTTGCATGGGAGCTGGGTAAAGCCTGTGACTACCAGCCTTCCCCCATTTCCCCGACAACCTGCATGACTCAGCAGAGGAATCCATAATCTTCCTAGGTACACAATTCCATTGACCTAGGAACCTTATCCCCATCCTCTACAGCAGCTACAGCAAGACCTGCCCAAGGAAAGTCCTAGCCTTGCCCCTACCTGACTAGCCTTCCCTACCCACCCTGGTAGATGATGACAAAGGATACATAATCTTGGGAGTTCTAGGGCCCCATCCACTGCCAGCTCCTCTCCATACTACCACAGCTGATGCTCTCAGGAAAGCGCCAACGCCTGGGAGAGCAACCAGCACAAAAATACAGCATTATACCACCAAAGCTAAGAACCATTATGGAGTCCATTGCACCCCTGCTGCCACCTCCACTGAAACAGGCACTGGTACAGATGAGAGACCCACAAATGGTTCACATCATAGGACTCTGTGAAGATAACTCCTAGGACCAGCCTAGGGCCAGGTAGACTTGCTGCTGGCTAGACACAGAAAAGAGACAAGAATGACTGTAGTTTGGATCACAGGAAGCTACCTGCATAGGAAAAGGGGGAGAGTTCTACGTCAGGGAAACACCCCATGGGACAAAAGAATCTGAACAGCCTTCAGCCCTAGACCTTCTCTCTGACAGAGCCTATCCAGATGAAAAGGAACCAGAAAACCAACTCTGGTAGTATGACAAAACAAACTCTTTAACGCCCGCCCAAAACTCGTACTAGTTCACTAGTAATTGATCCAAACCAAAAAAAAAATCCCTGATTTACCTGAAAAATAATTCAGGAGATTAACTATCAAGCAAATTAGGGAAATACTACAGAAACGTGAAGCCCAAAGCAAGGAAATTAAAAAAAAAATGCAAGAAGTACAAGGAGAAATATACAAAGGAATAGATAGCTTAAAGAAAAAAAAATTCAAGAAACAATGGACACGCTTATAGAAATGCTAAATGCTCTGGAAAGTCTCAGCAATAGAATCGAACAAGTAGAAGAAAGAAATTCAGAGCTTGAAGAAATGGTCTTCAAATTACCCCCCTCCAACAAAGACAAAGAAAATGAATGAGAAAATATGAACAAAACTTTCAAGAAGTGTGGGGTTATGTTAAATGGCTAAACCTAAGAATAATTGGTGTTCCTGAGGAGGAAGAGAATTCTAAAAGTTAGGAAAACATATTTGGGGCAATAATCGAGGAAAATTTTCCTGGCCTTGCTAGAGACCTAGACATCCAAATGTAAGAAGCACAAAGAACACCTGGGAAATTCATCTCAAAAAGGTCATTGCCTAGGCATATTGTCATCAGGTTATCCAAAGTTAAGATGAAGGAAAGAATCTTAGAGCTGTGAGGCAGAAGCAGCAGGTAACCTATAAAGGAAAACCTATCAGATTAACAGCAGATTTCTCAGCAGAAACCTTGCAAGCTAGAAGGGATTTGAGGCCTATCTTCTGCCTCCTCAAACAAAACAGTTATTAGTCAAGAATGTTGTATCCAACAAAAATAAGCATCATATGTGAAGAAAAGATACAGTCATTTTCAGACAAACAAATGCTGACAGAATTCGCCACTACCAAACCACCACTAAAAGAACTGCTAAAAGGAGCTCTAAATCTTGAAACAAATCCTGGAAATGCATCAATACATAACCTCTTTAAAACATATATCACATAGAACCCACAAAACAAAAATACAAGTTAAAAAAGTAAAAACAGAAAACAAACAAACAAAAACAACAAAAAACAAAGTACACAGGCAACAAATAGCATGATGAATGCAAGGGTACCTCACATCTCAATACTAACATTGAATGTAAATGGCCTAATTGCTCCACCTAAAAAATACAGACCTGCAGAATGGATAGGAACTCACAACCAACTCTCTGCTGCCTTCAGGAGACTCACCTAACACATAAGGTCTCACATAAACTTAAAGTAAAGGGGTGGAAAGGGTCATTTCATACACATGGACACCAGAAGTGAGAAGGGGTAGCTATTCTTATATCAGAAAAAACAAACTTTAAAGCAACAGCAGTTAAAAGAGACAGAGAGGAACATACATAACGGTGAATGGCCATGTTCAACAGAAAAATATCACAATCCTAAACATATATGCATCTAACACTGGAGCTACCATATTTATAAAACAGTTACCAATAGACCTAAGAAGTGAGTTAGACAGCAACACAATAATAATGGGGGACTTCAATGCTCCCCCAACAGCACTAGACAGGTCATCAAGACAGAAAGTCAACAAAGAAAAAATAGATTTAAACTACACCTTGAAACAAATGGACTTCACAGATACATAATAAAACATTTTGTCCAATAACCACAGAGTACACATTCTATTCAATAGTGCATGGAACTTGCTTCAAGATAGACCATATGACAGGCCATAAAACGAGCCTCATTAAATTTAAGAAAACTGAAATTTTATCAAGCACTCTCTCATAGCACAGTGGAATAAAACTGGAAATCACCTCCAAAGGGGACCTCCAAAACCATGCAAATACATGGAAATTAAATAACCTACTCCTGAATGAGCATTGGATCAAAATGAACTAGGATGAAAATTTTAAAATTATTCAAACTGAACAACAATAATGACACAACCTATCAAAACCTCTCAGATACAGCAAAGTCAGCGCTAAGAGGAAAGTTCATAGCCCTAAATGACTACATCAAAAACACTGAAAGAGGCTGGGTGTGGTGGCTCAGGCCTGTAATCCCAGCACTTTGGATGCCAAGGCAGGTGGATCACTAGAGGTCAGGAGTTTGGGACCAGCCTGGCCAACATGGTGAAACCCTGTCTTTATTAAAAATACAAAAGTTCATTGGATGTGGTGGTGCATACCTGTAATCCCAGCTACTCGGGAGGCTGAGGCAGGAGAATCGCTTGAACCTGGGAGATGGAGGTTACAGTGAGCTGAGATTGTGCCACTGCACTCCAGCCTGGGTGAGACAGCAAGACTTCATCTCAAGAAAAAAAAAAAAAAAAAAAGAAGAAAGAAAAGACTGAAAGAGCACCAGCTGACATTCTAATGTCATACCTCACGGAACCAGAGAAACTAGAGCAAACTAAACACAAACCCAGAAAAAGAAAGGAAATAACCAAGACCAGAGGAGAACTAAATGAAATTGAAATGAAAAATAAAAATTAAAAAAAAAATGAAACAAAAAGCTGGTTCTTTGAAAAGATAAATAAAATTGATAGACCATTAGCAAGATTAACCAAGAAAAGAGAAAATCCAAATAATCTCATTAAAAAACAAAACAGGAGATATTACAACTGACACCACTGAAATACAAAAAATAATTCAAGGCTATCATGAACACCTTTATGCACATAAACTACAAAACCTAAAAAAGATGGATAAATTCTTGGAAAAATACAACCCTTCTAGCTTAAATCAGGAAGATTTAAGCTAGGAGGGTTGTTTACACCCTGAACTGACCAATAACAAGCAACAAGACTGAAATGGTAATTTTAAAATTATCAAACAAAAACGTCCAAGAACAAACAGATTCACAGCAGAATTTTACCAGAGATTCAAGGAAGAGTTACCAATCCTTTTGACACTCTCCACAAGATAGAGAAAGAAGGAACCCTCCCTAATTCATTCTATGCAGCCAGCATCACCCTAATGCCAAAACCAGGAAAGGACATAACCAAAAATGAAAATTGCAGACCCATATTCTTGATGAACATTGGTGCTAAAATCTTTAACAAAATACTAGCTAACCAAATCCAACACATATCAAAAAGATAACCCACCATAACCAAGTGAGTTTCATAGCAGATACATGTCTGGTTTATTATATTCAAGTCAATAAATGTGATATACCACATAAACATCATTAAAAACAAAAATTACATGATCATCTCAACAGAAACAGAAAAAGTATTTGCCAAAATCCAGCATTCCTTTATAATTAAATCTCTCAGCAAAATCGACATACAAGGGACATACCGCAATGTAATAAAAACCATCTATGACAAACCCATAGGCATCATGATACTGAACGGGGAAAAAGTTGGAAGCATTCCCTCTGAGAAATGGAACAAGACAAAGGATGCCCACTCTTCCCACTCCTCAACATAGTACTGGAAGTCCTAGCTAGAGCAGTCAGACAAGAGAGAGAAATAAACAGCATCCAAATCAGAAAAGAGGAAGTCAAAATGTCACTGTTTGCTGATGATATGATTGTTTACCTTGAAACCCCTAAAGGCTCCTTCAGAAAGCTCCTAGAACTGATAAAAGAATTCAGCGAAGTTCTGGACACAAAATTAATGTACACAAATCAGTAGCTCTAATATACACCAACAGTGACTAAGCAGAGAATCACATCAAGAACTCAACCACTTTTACAATAGCTACAAAAAAAAAAAAAAGAAAGAAAGAAAAAAACAAGAAAAGAATGGATGAAAATACTTAGGCATACACCTAACCAACGAATCAAAAGACGTCTACAAGGAAAACTACAAAACACTACTGAAAGAAATCACAGATAACACAAATAAATGGAAACACATCCCATGCTTATGGATGGGTAGAATCAACATTGTGAAAATGATCAAACTGTCAAAAGCAATCTACAAATTCAATGCAATCCCTATCAAAATTCCACCATCCTTGTGCACAGAATTAGAAAAAAAACAATTCTAAAATTCATATGGAACCTAAAAAGAGCCCACATGGCCAAAGCAAGACTAAACAAAAAACAAATATGGAGGCATCATATTACCTGATTCAAACTATACTATAAAGCCACAGCCACCAAGACAGCATGATACTGGTATAAAAATAGGCACATAGACCAATGGAATGGAACAGAGAAAGCAGAAATAAACCCAAACACTTACAGCCAACTGATTTTCAGCAAAGGAAACAAAAACATAAAGCAGGTGAAGGATGCCATATTCAACAAATGGTGCTGGGATAATTGGTAAGCCACATGTAGGAGAATGAAACTGGATCCTCACCTCTTGCCTTACACAAAAATCAACTCAAGATGGATTAAACACTTACATCTAAGACCTGAAACTGTAAAAATTCTAGAAGATAACATTGGAAACACCTTTCTAGACATTGGCTTACACAAGGATTTCATGACCAGCAACCCAAACTCAAATGCAATATAAACAAAGATAAAAAGCGAGGACTTAATTAAACTAAAAAGATTTTACGTGACAAAAGGTACAGTCAGCACAGTAAACAGACAACCCACAGAGTGGGAGAAAATCTTCACAATCTATACATCTGACAAAGGACTGATATCCAGATTGTACAATGAACTCAAACAAATCAGTAAGAAAAAAACAAACAATCCCATCAAAAAGTGGGCTAAGGACATGAATAGATAATTCTCAAAAGAAGATATATAAATGGCCAGCAAACATATGAAAAAATGTTCAACATCATTAATGATTGGGGAAATGCAAATCAAAACCCAATGTGATACCACTTTACCCCTGCAAGAATGGTCATAATAAAAAAAAAAATTTAAAGCAGTAGATGTTGATGTGGATGCAGTGACTAGGGAACACTTCTACACTGCTGGTGGGATTGTAAACTAGTACAGTCACTATGGAAAACAGTGTGGAGATTCCTTAACAAACTAAAAGTAGAACTACCATTTGATTCAGCAGTCCCACTACTGGGTATCTACACAAAGGAAAAGAAATCATTATACCAAAAAGATGCTTGCACACACGTTTATAGCAGCACAATTCACAATTGCAAAATCATGGAACCAATCCCAAATGCCTATCAATCAATGAGCGGATATGGAAAATGTCGCATACACACACACACACACACACACACACACACACACACACACACACACATATATATGATGGAATACTACTCAGCCATAAAAAGTAATAAATAAAGGAATAACTTGGTAGCATTTGCAGTGACCTGGATGAGACTGGAGACTATTATTCAAAGTGAAGTAACTCAGGAATGGAAAACCAAACATCGTGTGTTCTCACTGCTTTGTGGGAGCCAAGCTATGAGCATGCAAAGCCATAAGAATGATGCAGTGAACTTTGGGGACTTGCTGGGAAGAGTGGGAGGCGAATGAGGGATAAAAGTTTACAAATGGGGTGCAGTGTATGCTCGAGTGATGGGTGCACCAAAATTTCACAAATCACCCCTAAAGAACTTATTCATGTTGCCAGACACCGCTTGTATCTCAGTAAGTTATGGGAAAAATAAAAAATAAAGCTATCAAAAACTATTAAGATCATGCCGACACACACACACACACACACACACACACACACACACCCTGAGAGGAACCAACTTGCAGAACCTTCCACATGTCAAAGTGGAAACTGGAGCATCAATATGGATACAAATTATGACAGACTGAATCACATCAAACATTTTTAGTTGGAGGATCCTTATGACCAATCTATTATTTTGAAAACTACCAAATAAAGGGGAAAAACCATGCATTTATTCTGCCTGTGCTATTTAAACTGTACCATTGGTAGTAGAATAAATATTGGGAAGCTTTTTTGAATAAAAGAATTCCAGGTCATGAGCTATAGAATTAGATTATAGTGATTTTGCAACTCCTAGTAAATGATGCAACTAGACATTGATCATTGGTAGCTGCTAACATCACAAAAGGCAAAAGTTTATATTGTACCTGGTGAAAGAACACAGTATAGCCTGTGAAAAACTATTGCCAAAAATTGAACCTGAATCTTCTAAGTCCTTTGGATAAGCACAATGCAATAGAACCTTCTACTGTGATGAAAATTGTTTCATTAACTTTAAATAGCTACATGTATTCAGTGGTTACCATATTGGAGAGTGCATTAAACCTACTGATTTACAGAAAAAGAGGGCAGAGAAGCACATGAAAATCGCCATGGGGGCTGGGCGCGGTGGCTCAAGCCTGTAATCCCAGCACTTTGGGAGGCTGAGGCGGGTGGATCACGAGGTCAAGAGATCGAGACCATCCTGGTCAACATGGTGAAACCCCGTCTCTACTAAAAATACAAAACATTAGCTGGGCATGGTGGTGCGTGCCTGTAATCCCAGCTACTCAGGAGGCTGAGGCAGGAGAATTGCCTGAACCCAGGAGGCGGAGGTTGCGGTGAGCCGAGATCGCACCATTGCACTCCAGCCTGGGTAACATGATTGAAACTCTGTCTCAAAAAAAAAAAAAGAAAGAAAAAAAAGAAAATCGCCATGGGGTATATAATCAGCAAAATCTAGACTGAAGCAATCTTCTCAGATATAAAATGTCCTGGGAGAGTAGAAATTTGAGGGGGAAACTATATGCTAATGAACACAAAGGATATATCAGTGAAGCAAAATATATGGACTTGTTTTGGTTATAAAATAAATAAAATGTAAAAATAAATAATATGTAAAAATAAATAATATGTATTAAAAGTGGGAAAATTTAAGACAACAAATATTCAACAATATTAGAGAACTTTTATTTTTGAAGTACGAGTAGTACTATAGCTTTTTAATAATATTCTTACGCTTTAAAAATAATTATTTATTTACAGATGAAATAATATAATATGCTCCCTGTGACTTACTTTGAAAGAATAGTCAGGTGTGGTGGTGCACATCTGAAGTCCCAGCTAATTGGGAGGCTAAGGTACGAGGATCATTTTAGCTTAGGACTTCAAAGCTGCAATGAACTATGATCATGCCACTGGACTCTAGTCTGGTGATAGAGTGAGACCCAAGTCTAAAAATACAATAATAATTAAATTAATATAATTTAAATTAAGTAATAGCAAAAGAAGGAAGTAGATGTAAATAAAAAACAATTGACCACTTGTAATGATTGAAGCTGAAAATAGGTATAGTAGATTCAAAATAAATTTCCATACAATTTGGCAAATGCTAACAATAGTTTATAATTAAACCTTTACAAATATATTAGTGGTCATGATATCACAAGTCTTATTTATTTATTTTGAGATAGCATCTCACTCTGTCCCCAGGTAGGAGTGCAGTGGTGCAATTATGGCCCACTGCAGCCTCAACTTCCCTGGGCTGAAGCAATCCTCCCACCTCAGCTTCCCAAGTACCTGGGACTACAGGAATGCATCACTTGGCTAATTTTTGTATTTTTTGTAGAGATAGGGTATCACCATGTTGCCCAGGCTGCTCTCAAACCTCTGTTCTGCCCGCCTTGGCCTCCCAAAGTGCTGGGATTACAGGCATGAGCTAGGGCACCCAGCCACAAGTCATTTTAAAAGGCAAAAGCTTAAGGGTAATAAGAGCACTCATAAACTGTCATTTTAATACTTTTTAGCAATAAATCAAACGTTTAGCAAAGATTTAGGTACTGTGACCATAATTTAGGTGAAGAGTATTTTAATAAATTAACTATTTTCAATTTAGACAATATTCAGACTTAGATATAACAGCATTGAAGTTAGAAACTAAATAACTTAGAAAATCAGTGTAATGTCCATCCTTTCTCAGATCTCAGTGACAATATAACTATCTAAATATAAAGTTGACTTTACTGTTGGCACAGCTAGATTGGAACCCAGTCTGAGACTGCAAGGATAGTGGCTTGAAATATAGTATTTCTTCTATCTCTTGATCTTGCAGTCCACATTTCCTGAAATAGGATCTTCAAACTAAAGATTTAACCCATTGCAGGAGGAATTGCTGCCTCCTGTTATGGAGCCCCAAAGGCAGGGATAGGGAGATGATTCCCCAAATTTCAAGCCAGAAGACAGACCCTTGGCCCTAACCCACATCTTCTTATCATGCAGAAAACAGGCGAGGATAAGACTGAAACTGTCACATGAACGTGTTGGCTTGAGAGAAATAGCTTGGGAAGAGATCAGCTATGCATATTTGTGCCTTCCCCAAAGCCACTAGTTAGAGTCGGCCTTTTCCTTCTAGAAAAGGAGTGAGAAAAGGAAGATGAAGATTAGAATAGAAGCCAATGCCCCAATACCTCTAAGAGAGTATAACTTTTAGTTTACAGAGAAGGAAAGTAAACTGGGAGAGGAATAGAACAGTCCACCAAAAAGAACTATGTAAAGACATCAAGGAAATAGGGAATGGGTTATTTTGACTGGTGGAAAGAAGCTCATGTCTGTAATCCCAGCACTCTGGGAGGCCAAGGTGGACGGATCATGAGGTCAAGAGATGAAGACAATCCTGGCCAACATGGTGAAACCCTGTCTCTACTAAAAGTACAAAAATTAGCTGGGTGTGGTGGTGTGTGCCTGTAGTCCCAGCTACTTGGGAGGCTGTGGCAGGAGAATTGTTTGAACCCAGGAGATGGAGGTTGCAGTGAGTTGAGATTGTGCCACTACACTCCAGCCTGGCAACAGAGCAAGGCTTGGTCACCAAAAAAAAAAGAAACAAAGAAAGAAAAGAAAAAGGTATATTAATGGGGGAGGATTACTGAAAATTATTTACAAAATATTTTTCAAATGCTTAATATTTACAGAGAAGTCACACACACACACACACACACACACACACACACACACACACACGAGCTTGTCAGATGCCATTCTAAATGCTTCTAAATTCCTATGGTGGCCTGAACACATGGCTTTTGTCATCTGGAAAATGGCTCTTATTCTCACATCAAAGAAATAGAGGTAGAAACAGCTTCCAAAAGCTAAATATCTGGGATATATTTCCTCTTTTATAAAAAAAAAAAAAATCAAGGTTTTTGATACCCTTAACTCCACGTTTATGCCCTCATCTGTTGACAATTCTTTCCAGATAGCTTCCAATACCAGAACTTTTTTGCAAGCTGAAGTACATTTAACAAATGACTTCTCCACTACCTCTTTGCTTGCTAACAATTGAAGAAAGAATTGATTCACTTGCTTAAACTGTACTATTTATGAGTGGCCAAGTATCACTGTGAGTGATGTTCTTCCAGTTCTGTGGAAATTATAAATTTGTCCAAAAAGAAAGTTTTGGAGTCACCAGAGTCATATCCATATGTCATCTCACCATCAGAGCCCCAGGTTCTGAATATCATTTCTTGACTGCATTCCAGTAGTCAGAAAGATGCCAAGCCCATCAAAGTTTATTCAGCAGTTGGCAAGAAAAATGGAGGCACAAGTGATTAATAGCCAAACTGAGACTCGACTCTGCTGATGTCTATCATATTCCTATGATTTCTTTCTTGCTTAGGAGTACTAAGAACCCTCTTATTTAAGAAAGTCTCTGTTGGAAAGGTTTCCATTGATTTTGGCAAACTTTTAAAAGAGAAAATAAATCCATACAAACTGGAGGAAGTATTTTGTCCAATACTAAGGTTTAGTTTAGGCTTATTCTACCAGGAGGCTAGAAAATAAGACATGTTATTTTAGTCGATTTTGTACTGCTATAACAGAATGGCTGAGACTGAGTAATTTATAAAAAACAGAAATGTATTTCTTACAGTTCTGGAGCACGGAAAGTGCAAGATCAAAACTCCAGCATCAGATGCAGGCTTTCTTACAGCATCCTCACATAAAGAAAGGTAGAAGGGGGAGGGGGGAGGGGGGAGGGGGAGGGAGGGAGGGAGGGGAGAGAGAGAGAGATAGCGAGCCCATTTCTGCAAGTCTCTTTAATAGCAGCATTAATCCATTCATGAGGGAAGGGACTTCATGACCTAAACATCTTCCAAAAGTTCCCAGCTACCAATACTGTTGCATGGAGGATTAAGTTTCTAATACATGGATTTTGGAAAAGACACCTTCAAACCACAGCACATACATTTCAAGAGAAATAGCACCGGACGTTGGCAAATAAATAGAAAGTCCAAGTACTGGTGAGTGCTGAGTGATCTGATTAAAGGTCATGGGTGAAAGCTGAGATTAAAAAGAATAAGATTAGGGCTACGGATTGAATTCAGATTATAAAGGGCCAAAGTCGGGAGACAGATCCAAGATGGCTGATTAGGAGCAGCTCAGGATTGCAGCTCCCAGGGAAAGCATGGAAGGTGAGTAGATGCTGCATTTCCAGAGAGATTTTTATTGCCCATGAACCAGGAGATTCCCAGGCAGAGGAGCCCCACGGGTCACCAGCATGGCTGTTTTGGCCAGCGTGGCTGTTTTAGCCAGTGCAGCTATTTTGGCCACACCCCGGCATGGTGATTCTCCATACAAAATACACAGGTCCAGGTGCTGTTTTAGCTGGTGATTGAAGCTCCTGGGAGACCGAGCTGCTCATTCAACTGTTAAAAAAGGGGAATGAAACAGGGATCCAGGCTAGGAGATTCCTGGGGAAAAAAAGTGTCACGAATCTCAGCACGGCTGTTTCAGCCAGTGCAGTGGGTCACTGCACGGGAAATCACACAGATCCTGGCGCCTTTTCAACAGGTGACTGGAATTTCTGGGAGATAGAGTCAACTGTTCAACTAAAAAAAATAAAAAGAAAAGGGCTCTGAGGCAGGGGGCCAGGTGATCAGGCTCGGTGGGTCTGACCCCCACAAAAAAACAGCAATCTGAAATGCTCTGGATTGAGAGTTTCACAGCAAGCACAGCTGAACCCAGAATGGCCCAGCTCTGTGGCGGAGGGACGTCCACCATTACCGGGGCACTCCATCACTACAGGGGTAGTCCGCCATTGCTGAAGCAGCCCACCATTGCCGAGGCAGCCCGCCATTACTGAGGCAGCCCACCATTGCTGAGGCAGCCCACCATTACAGAGACAGTGTGCCATTATAGTGGTCGGCCGCCATTGCCAAGGCAATTCTAACTACACCCATATAAACAGGACTGCAGGGAAGTTCACACAGCAGCTGGGCGGAGCCCACAGCAGCTCAGCAAAACCTCTGCAGGCAGACAGTGACTAGGCTGCCTACTCGCTGGGCAGGGCAGCCCTGAAAAAAGACAGCAGCATAACAGAAACTCATAATTAAAGCCCAAACTCCCTGGGACAGAGCACCTGGGGGAAAAAAAGAGGGAGTTATGAGTTCTGCTGCAGCAGACTTAAACATGCCTTCCCAGCAGCTCTGAATGAACAACAGAGCTCTCAGCTCAGCATCTGAGCTCCTATAAAGGACAGACTGTCTCCTCAAGCAGTTCCCTGACCCCAGTATATCCAAAGAGTCAACTCATAAAGGAGAGCTCAGACTGACATCTAGCGGGTAGCCTTCTGGGACAAAGATAGCAAAAGAAGAAACTGGCAGCAACCCTTGCTGTTCTGTAGCCACTGCAGGTGATCCTCAGGCAAGCAAGGCCTGGAATGGACCTCAGCAGTCCTATAGCAGAGGGGCCTGAATGTTAGAAGGAAAACTAAGAAACAGAAAGAAATAACTTCATCATCAACAAAAAGGAAGTCCACTGAGACCCAATCTGAAGGCCAAAAACAACAAAGATGACAGATGGCTAAATCCACAAAGATGGGAAGAAACCAGCACAAAAAGGATGAAAACACCCAAAACCAGAATGCCTCTCCTCCTACAAGGGATCACAACTAATTACCAGCAAGGGAACAAGGTTGGATGGAGAATGAATGTGATGAATTGACAGAATCAGGCTTCAGAAGGTAGTTAATAAGAAAATTCTCAGAGCTAAAAGAACATGTTCTAACCCAATGCAAAGAAACTAAGAAACTTGAAAAAAGATTTGACAAATGCTAATGAGAATAAACAACATAGAGAGGAATATAAGTGAATTGATGGAGCTGAAAAACACAACATGAGAACTTCACAAAGCATACACAAGTTTCAACAGCTGAATTGACCATGCAGAAGAAAGGATATCATAGGATGAAGATAAACTTAATGAAGTAAAACAAGAAGGCAAGATTAGAGAAAAAAGTGCAAAAGGAATGAACAAAGTCTCTAAGAAATATGGGACTTTGTGAAAAGACCTAATCTATGTTTGATAGGTGTACTTGAACGTGATGGAGAGAATGAATCCAAGCTGGAAAATACTCTTCAGGATATTATCCAGGAAAACTTCCCCAACCTAGCAAGGCAGGCCAATATTCAAGTCCAAAAACACAGAGGACACCACAAAGATATTCCTCAAGAAGAGCAACCCCAAGGCACATAATCGTCAGATTCACCAGGGTTGAAATTAAGGAGAAAATGCTAAGAGCAGCCAGAGAGAAAAGTCGTGTTACCTACAAAGGGAAGCACATGAGACTCACAGCAGATCTTTCAGCAGAAACCCTACAAGCTGGAAGAGAGTGGGGGCCAATTTTCGACATCCTTAAAGAAAAGAACTTTCAACCCAGAATTTCATATCCAGCCAAACTAAGCTTCATAAGTGAAGGAAAAATAAAATCATTTGTCAACAAGCAAGTACTCAGAGATTTCATCACCACCAGGCCTGCTTTTACAAGAGCTCCTGAAAGAGGCGCTAAACATAGAAAAGAACAACCAGTACCAGCCACTCCAAAAACATGCCAAATGGTAAAGAGCATCAACACAATGAAGAAACTGCATCAACTAATGGGCAAAACAGCCAGCTAGCACCAAAATGGCAGGATCAAATTCACACATAACAATATTAACTCTAAATGTAAGTGGGCTAAATGCCCCAATCAAAAGACACAGACTAGAATAAAAAGCCAAAACCCATCAGTGTGCTGCATCCAGGAAACCCATCTCACATGCAAGGATACACAAAGGCTCAAAATAAAGGGTTGGAGGAATATTTACTAACCAAATAGAGAGCAAAAATAAGCAGGAGTTGCAATTATCATCTCTGATAAAAGAGACTTTAAAGCAACAAAGATCAAAAGAGACAAAGAAGGACATTACATAATGGTAAAAGGATCAATGCAACAAGAAGAGCTAATGATCCTAAATATATATGCACTGAATACAGGAGCACCCAGATACATAAAGCAAGTTCTTAATAACTTACAAAGAGACTTAGACTCCCACACAATAATAGTGGGAGACTTAAACACCCCATTGTCAATATTAGACAGATCAATGAGACAGAAAATTAACAAGGATATCCAGGACTTGAACTCAGACCAGGAACAAACAAACCTAATAGACATTTACAGAATTCTCCACTCCAAATCCGCAGAATATACATTCTTCTCAGCACCACATCACACCTATTCTAAAATTGACCAAATAATTGGAAGTGAATCACTCTTCCGCAAATGCAAAAGAATGAAAATCATAACAAACAGTCTCTCAGAACACAGTGCAATCAAGTTAGAACTCAGAATTCAGAAAAAAACTCAGAACTGCACAGCTTCATGGAAACTGAACAACTTGCTCTTGAATGTTGACTAGATAAACAATGAAATGAAGGCAGAAATAAATGTTTAGATGTTCTTCAAAACCAATGAGAATGAAAACACAACATACCTGAATTTCTGGGACACATTTAAAGCAATGTCTAGAGGAAAATATATAGCAATAAATGCCCACATGAAAAGCAAGGAAAGGTCTAAAATCGACACCCTATCTTCAAAATTTAAACAGCTAGTGGAACAAGATCAAAACAACTAAAACCTAGCAGAAGACAAGAAATAACTAAGATCAGAGCAGAACTGAAGGAGATAGAGACATGAAAAACCCTTCAAAAAATCAATAAATCCAGGAGCTGGTTTTTCGAAACGATCAACAAAATAGACAGACCACTAGCCAGATTAATAAAAAAGAAAACAGAGAATAATCAAATAGATGCAATAGAAAACGATAAAGGGGATATCACCACGGATTCCACAGAAATACAAACCATCATCAGAGATTATTACAAACAACTCTATGCACATAAACAAGTAAACCTGGAAGAAATGAATACATTCCTGGACACTTGCATCCTCCCAAGCCTAATCAAGGAAGAAGTCGAAACCCTGAATAGACCAATAACAAGGGCTGAAGTTGAGGTAGCAATTAAGAGTCTACCAACCAAAAAAAGCCCAAGTCCAGATGTATTCACAGCCGAATTCTACCAGACATACAAAAAGGAGCTGGTACCATTCCATCTCACACTATTCCAAACAATCCAAAAAGAAGGAATCCTTCCCAAATCATTTTATGAGACCATCATCATCCTGATACCAAAACCTGGCAGAGACTCAACAAGAAAAGAAAACTTCAGGCCAATATCCATGATGAACATAGATGCAAAAATCTTCAATAAAATACTGGCAAACTGATTGCAACAGCACATCAAAAAGCTTATCCATCGCGATCAAGTAGGCTTCATCCCGGAGATGCAAGGCTGGTTCAACATACGCAAGTCTATAAACGTAATTCACCACATAAACAGAACCAAAGACAAAAACCACATGATTATCTCAAGTGATGTAGAGAAGGCCTTTGACAAAATTCAACAGCGCTTTATGCTAAAAACCCTCAATAAACTAGATATCAATGGAACATATCTCAAAATAATAAAAGCTATTTATGACAAACCCACAGCCAATATACTGAATGGGCAAAAACTGGAAGCATTTCCTTTGAAATCTCGCACTAGACAAGGATGCCCTCTCTCACCACTGCTATTCAAAATAGTATTGGAAGTTCTAGCCAGAACAATTGGACAAGAAAAAGAAATAAAGGATATTCAAATAGGAAAGGAGGAAGTCAAATTGTCTCTATTTGCAGATGACATGATTGTATATCTGGAAGACCCATTATCTCAGCCCCAAATCTCCTGAAACTGATAAGAAACTGCAGCAAAGTCTCAGGATACAAAATCAATGTGCAAAAATTGCAAGCATTCCTATACACCAATAACAGACTTAAAGAGTGCCAAATCAAGAATGAACTGCCATTCACAATTGCTACAAAGAGAATAAAATACCTAGGACTACAACTAACAAGGGACATAAAGGACCTCTTCAAGGAGAACTACAAACCACTGCTCAATGAAATAAGAGAGGACACAAACAGATGGAGAAACATTCCATGTTCATGGTTAGAAATAATCAATATAGTGAAAATGGCCATACTGCCCAAAGTAATTTACAGATTCAATGCTATCCCAATCAAGCTATCAATGACCTCCTTCACAGAACTGGAAAAAAACATCTTAAACTTCATATGGAACCAAAAGAGAGCCCACATAGCCAAGCCAATTCTAAGCAAAAAGAGCAAAGCAGGAGGCATCACACTGCTGGACTTCAAACAATACTACAAGGCTACAGTAATCAAAACAGCATGGTACTGGTACCAAAACAGAGATATAGACCAATGGAACAGAACAGAGGCCCTGGAGGCAATACCACACATCTACAAACATCCAATCTTTGACAAACGTGACAAAAACAAGCAATGGGGAAATGAGTCCCTGTTTAATAAATGGTGTCGGGAAAACTGGCTAGCCATGTGCAGAAGGCAGAAACTGGACCCCTTCCTGACACCTTACACTAAAATTAACTCCAGATGGATTAAAGACTTAAACATAAGACCTAACACCAAAAAACCCTAGAAGAAAACCCAGGCAAAACCATTCAGGACATAGGCATAGGCCAGGACTTCATGACCAAAACACCAAAAATATTGGCAACAAAAGCCGAAATAGACAAATGGGACCTAATCAAACTCCACAGCTTCTGCACAGCAAAAGAAACAGTCATTAGAGTGAATCAGCAACCAACAGATTGGGAAAAAATTTTTGCAATCTACCCATCTGACAAAGGGCTGATATCCACAACCTACAAAGAACTAAAACAGATTTACAAGAAAAAAACAAACAAGCCCATTCAAAAGTGGGCGAAGGATACAAACAGACACTTTAAAAAAGAAGCCATACACGAGGCCAACAAACATATGAAAAAATGCTCATCAGCACTGGTCATTAGAGAAATGCAAATCAAAACTACACTGAGATATCATCTCATGCCAGTTAGAATGGCGATCATTAAAAAATCTGGAGACAACAGATGCTGGATAGGATGTGGAGAAATAGGAACACTTTTGCACTGTTGGTGGGAGTGTAAATTAGTTCAACCATTGTGGAAGACAGTGTGGCTTTTCCTCAAGGACCTAGAAATAGAAATTCCATTTGACCCAACAATCCCATTACTGGGTATATATCCAAAGGATTATAAATCATTCTACTATAAGGACACATGAACACGAATGTTCATTGCAGCACTTTTTATAACAGCAAAGACCTGGAACCAACCCAAAAGCCCATTGATGATAAACTGAACAGGGAAAATGTGGCACATATACACCATGGAATATTATGCAGCCATCAAAAACGATGAGTTTGTGTCCGTTGTAGGGACATGGATGAACCTAGAAACCATCATTCTCAGCAAATTGACACGAGCAGAAAATCAAACACCGCATGTTCTCACTCATAGGTGGGTGTTGAACAACGAGAACACATGGACACAGGGAGGGAAGCATCGCACACTGGGGTCTGTCTGGGGGAAATAGAGGAGGGACAGTGGGGGGTGGGGAGTTGGGGAGAGATAGCATGGAGAGAAATGCCCGATACAGGTGATGGGGAGCAAGTCACATTGCCATGTGTGTACCTATGCAACAATCTTGCATGTTCTTCACATGTACCCCAAAACCTAAAATGCAATAAAAATATTCATAGTGTAAATTAGTTGCAAAATCCTCTGATACTTCAGAAATGAAATCTTATTTATTCAAATAATAGAAAGACTAATTCCTCAAAATAAATAAATAAATAAAGGGCCAAAGTCACTAGGATGAGAATTTGGGATATTTATACCCACAATGAGAAAAATTGAGAGAGTTTGAGAAGTGGAGTTAACTAAACTTGGCCTTAATAACAAAACTTTGGCAGCAAAGAAAGGAATTCAAGGGACAAGAGTCAAAGCATGGACACCAGTTAGCAAGTTAGCACAATAGATTGCTCCTGTACTAATATGTGCCTGAAATGTGGCAATGGAAATGCATGTAGACACAATATGGGAAGTCAAGAATTCATTCCTGTGGATTTGGTTTTACTCATTGGATTTGGAAGCAAGTACCTTTGACAGTGCTTCTTTAAAGGCAAAAATACCTTTTAGTACAGTTTGAAAATTTTATTTAAGGAATAGAGACAATAGTGCTAAAGTGGATAAGAGTATTGCGGTATTTTGAAGGGCACTGATGGCCTTAGCATGTTCCCCCTAGTATGGTCTTAGTGATTGCTGATTGATGGAAAAAATTAGCAACAAAACACGAGCCTATCAAACTCAAATGGCACCTTGTTTTATCACTGTCATTGTTGCATTCATATTCCTATTGGAATAGTTCTGAGTCCTATACATTTTCGAGAACCTAGCTCTCCTAAAAACGTTCCCCACTTATTTCTTGAATGTCCCCAAACCATGTTTCCTAGTGACTCACAAATAAGTGAAACAATCAGCACTTTATCTCAATGATACTCTTTGCCTGATGTATTCATTTATCAAGTTTTAATGCCTTCCAAGTCATTTGAAGGCAAATTGTTAATACTTCCAATTCAACTGCTGCCACTGCTCATGGGTCTTATGCAATTGAATACTGGTAGCTGTATCAGGATTCATGGAACCATGTGCTTCTAAACCTGACAGCGTTCACAGTTCTGAGGACATCTGCCTTCTCTTCAGGTCTGTGCTATTTTTTGTCATGGAAATCATGAAACAGATGTGCTTTGGGTCAAGCTCTCAATAACTCAGAAAAAGAAAGGTTTTTCAACTTCTGCTTCATACCCTTCTAAATATAAAAGATTGTCATACAAGTAGAGTAGGGAAAGATGTAAAAATTTATTCTCCAAAGTCTCTATTCCCTTATCAGTCTCAAAAACTGTCCCTAAACAAGATGATTCTCAGACCATCAAATGAAAATAAATAGAAATGTGAGTTTGTGCGTGTGCTTGGGGTGATGGGAGGTAATGGTGCTGGTTTGATAGAAAAAGATGGTTTCATCACATTCCAAATCCCTCATTTGGAATTTTTGGGGCCAGATGTGTTTTGGAATCCAAAATGGTTCTGATTTTAGAAAGGAAACCCCATGCACAATATAACACCACCATTAATCTGTCTCTAGCAAAATATATGACTATATAAAAAGGAA
This sequence comes from Sapajus apella, assembly GCF_009761245.1. Classification (NCBI taxonomy): domain Eukaryota; kingdom Metazoa; phylum Chordata; class Mammalia; order Primates; family Cebidae; genus Sapajus; species Sapajus apella. The sequence continues at coordinate 5,345,726 of NW_022437019.1, forward strand.
AAGACTACTAGATCAAGTCAAGTCAAGTGAAGTTTTGACACCAAATAATTCACAAAAAACTTTTAACATTTACCTTTTTTTTTTTTTTTTTTTTTTTTTTTGGAGATTTTAGAACAGCAGATTTGTGGACCTTATCAAGGCCTCATAGCTGCTTATGAGTCAAAATAGCTTTGCCAACCACAGATCTTTGCTGCTATAAGTTTTTCCTTAGTTTGCATATTGGTGGAAAGTGAACTTCAGTTAAATTCCCCAAGCCTTTTCTTTCTTCACAGGCTATTTCAAGAGTATGATTATTCCTCAAGTCCTTGGAAATTCTACAGTATCTTAAGAATAAAAATACCAAAATGTGTTTCACCATCCTTGCATTAGCTTGACTTTATTATACATTTAGACTTAAATTAATTGTGCTCTTCTATTGAAAAGGTAAACTCTATCTTGAAAGTTTTATTTGAATTTTCTTACGTTGTTTTTGGATTTCTATTTTGGAGCTGGAGGATAATTTCATATTATATCTATGCAGTATTAGTGAAGACATATTAGATTTTAGGGAATTTAACAAAAATGGGCCAAGGCACACTGTCTAAAAAGAATGGACACAAAAGATAGGGTAAAGGCTTAATGTTTCATACAGAGAGAAGGACTGAATTCTAGCTTGTCTGTCTTTCCTGGGGCCTGACTTCCTTTTTGTTAGCTCAATCTGAACACCATATTTTTGCGAATATGCATCACATTCATTTTGGATTATTTAATTTAACTTCCTTTCCAGATGAACTAGCTTTATTAAATGCTTGCCATGGATGGGCAAACAGAGTTTATGCAGGCTATAAATATCTATGATTAGTTTGGTATAGTTTATTGGAATCTAAGGTGTAGTAATTATGCATAATATTTTCTCCCAAGCTTGATAAACCATTTGGGAACAAAAAAGAAAAAAAATCTAAAAAGTAATTTATGTAAACCCTACGAATAATGGCATTGGCAAACTTTATATTTCTTTGAGCTCCTGGTCAGCAGCACAAGCACACACACGATTGAAGCCCTGAGCTAAAGAGAAGACAGTAAGTTTGACACCGTATGCCTTCAAGATGGACATGATGTAAAAATTATATTGCCTGTGAAACCACTTTTGGTCTTTCCAACATAGCTATTAATTTTGGTACAATACAGGCACTTCTATGATACTGAGGTCACTTCCCAAAGCTGATTGCTGCCAAACGTATTTATCTACTACATTTATTATTCTAATATCACACACACACATAAACAGTCTTTTGATGTGTATACATTGCTAAGCTTTCACATTATCTCTAGGCTTATATTTTCAATCACCATTAAGAGGCCATGTTGGGTATAGAGGCATGGTATAACTTCTTTGTATAAAACAGTTTAGGAATTGTAAATACAGGATTATAAATTTACCCCTACTTTCCAAGCCATCCAAATTTATTGCAGATGATTGCAAATGAACATACATAAAAACAAACATAATGCAGGTTAGTAGCAGTAAGTGCTATTATGGATACCTACCTGAAATATAAGAGTACAGATGAGACAGATGCATAGTAAAGATGCATGCTATTGGGCAGAACCGGTAATCAACTTGGGACAATGTGAGACATAAATAGATTCTTGAAGGACAAATAGAGTTTTGATAAAAATAGAGATAAAAAGTAGAGTTATTCCAGGTGGATGAATCACACAAGTAAAGACATAGAGACAAACTATTTTAAGATGAGACCGAGCCACAAGGGATAGAATAGTAGCAGAGTTCGAATGATGGATAGACTACAAAATGATTTGGGGCTAGGTTTTCTGCCCATTTGGACTTCCCATTGCATCACTAAGTGAGTATTTTTCAACAAGACATATATCTTCAGCCAACCCTCAGTCATTTTCAATTCGCCATTCCCCAAATCTCAATAATCATTTTGACTTCATTTTTCCATATTAATATTCACTAATTTGTCTACTTATTTAATTCATGCATGCAACAATATTTTTAATATGTACTATGAGAGAAAGGACAAAAATGAATAAAATGGGGGAACCTGGTCTTAATACACAGAAAATAAATTATAATACAGTATATTAGATATTATAATGCAGTTATACAGAATGTTTTAACAGTAATGATGCAATTCTGTTCAGTTTAACCAAAATTTACTGAGCACCTACAATGTGGCATATAGCCTGCTAGCCATTTAGAATTTAAAGATGAATGAACTTGGTCATTGCCCTCCAGCTGCTCATAGTCTAAGGGAGAGTACAGAGAACAAGCAGATAATTTTACTACAATGGCTAAGAATGTAGGCTGAGGTGTGCCTAGACTAGGAGGTGACTGACACTATTGCAAGGGGATGGTGGCATAAGTAACATTTCCTTTCCTATGTGAAACATTCCATTCCTTAACCCACCATTCTTTTCTGGTAGAATCAATTGCTGAAAAGGGGCCCTATCAGCACCTTAGGAACAACTGAAAAACAGCAGACCCAGCTAGGCAAACAGGAAACCAACAGTGGGTCAATTTAGGTTCATACTTGAAAGACTCAAAAGAGACATAAGGTGTGAAAACTAGACTTCAGACATAGAGAATCTTTATAATTTCCATGGAGGAGGTTTCTTTGTACTTTTCAAAGCCCTACCTTGATGGGGGTGATTTTGTTCATCTTCACAGATCGAGAAAAGTCAAGGAGGATCACATGTGTGTCATGGATGGTGGTTTTGATGGCTAGAAAGTCATAAGTGACCTCAGAATAAAATTTAGTAGAGTGCCTTGTTTGGGGGCAAGGGCTAGGGGAAAAGCGGTGTAACAAGAAAGTAAGTGAAGATAGTGAACAGTGACTATTTCGTCCTGAAAACAACAACAAAAAAAAAGAAAAATGACCTGACTAGAAAAAGGAAAGGACTTTCTTATTACATGTTAACAATAACAAACTTACTAGCCAGTTGATTCCTTAACTATCCCCCAAGCACACCATTTTTTTATTATCCTAAATTATATATATTTTGCCTTCTACCTCTCCAAATAGTATGTCGTATTAAAGTCCATCTTTCTCTATTTAAGTCAAACCAGATTACTTTAGTCCATACAAATTGAATTATTTGACCTATTTCTGTGTACTCTTGCACTTAATTCTAATTAGTCTTTATTATCCTCTCATTCCTTCAGTTCTACTCCACTATACCTATATAAAACTCTGCCTTCACTTTTTTAATAGCTAAGCATATCCATGTCTTCTTGACAATATCTTGTCCATTATACTCAACTTGTTATAATACATAATGAATATAGTCTTAATCTTTTTTTCTTTGTATGCCTGTTTTAAGGTTTTACTCTCTATGTACTGAGTGTGCTATTATAAATCTATTTCTTCTTTTTAAGTGTTAATTATTTCCCATCTCAATCTTTATTTTTTCTTACTTAAAGGTCTTTTGCATTTTCTTCAGTTTCCATGTACAGATTTCCTCATCACTTTTTCCATTCGTTTTGGTAGCTGACAGTTTCAACTTCCATTATGGCTATTGTCCAAGACCACACATAGATTTTTGCATTTAGAAGAGATGGTTTTATTTCATTTTACTTTAAAATCCATTCTTGATGATGTACACAATTGTCAATTGTACATTTCGACATTAGCAGCTACATAAGTCTAATGATATTAATTACAACTGATTTGGTTGTAATGACAGAAATACAACTCAAACTAGCCTAGGCAAGAAAGAGATATTTGTTTTAAAAGTGCTGGAGTATCTCACTTCCCACTAGAAGTACCTGGGAGCATCTGGGGTTCAACTTTAATTGACCACCGGGTGTCAGCAGGGCTCGGTTGCCTCAGCGGTTTATTTTCTAGGTGCTTGGATTCAGTTTCTTGCACTGTAGACCATCTTTATTCAAATAAATGGAAATTTGGTTGCCAATAGCTGTTAAGCTTCACATCCCTTAGTTATAACCATCAGAGAGGACAGAGGAACAACTCTAGCTTAGCTCCAGATTTACACATATTATATATATATTTACGTTTTCTACATTTACTATCATTACACACATATATAAAATTTATACAAATTATATATGTGTGTGCGTGTGTATATATATATATTTGTGACAAAGTCTCAGTCTGTCATCAGGCTGGAGTATAGAAGTGTGATCTTGGCTCACTGCAACCTCTGCCTCCTGGGTTCAAGTGATTCCCCTGCCTCAGCCGCCCAAGTAGCTGGGACAACAGGCACATGTCACCACACCTGGCTAATGTTTTGTATTTTACTAGATACAGGGTTTTACCATATTGGCCAGGATGGTCTCAATCTCCTGACCTTGTGATCCACCTGCCTCGGCCTCCCAAAATGCTGGGATTACAGGTGTGAGCCACAGTATCCAGTCTGAATATATATTATTAAATATAAATATTTGTATTTATATTTTATCAAATATGAAATATATATTAATATATATTTTAATACATATTTTATATATAATTACAGTGAATGACTCTTGGAATCCATCTCCAAAAGCATCATTAAAGAATTAAGGATAATGTAGCGGAGACTTGGCAACTGGAGACTTTCCCTCTTTCCATGGAAGAAAGAGGTGTACCAAGCACCATTCATTCATGGCTACTACAAATAATGTGTATGATATGACAGAAAGGACTTTATTGTCACTGCCTACCACTACATCACCCAGAGCCTAGAATTGGGTTATATAATTGTTTCGTACAATGTAGAGTGTTATTAGAGACTAACTTGTCATCTTTTTCTAGATAATACATCTATATTTCTCAATTGAGGAAACAAAATAATATTTCTATGATTCATGAAATTTACTAGTTTTGTACTGATGCCTCTATTACAAAAAGTAATGCCAGGCAATCAACTGGCACCGTGTTTAGCCAAAAAATCTTTAAAAAGTGATGCATGAAGTAAAAAATCAGAGCAGTTTTCTTCAGTTTCCATGTACAGATTTCTCCATCACTTTTACCATTCATTTTGGTAGCTGACAGTTTCAACTTCCATTTTATAAAGTGCAAAATGTGAACATTATTTCTAGTAACTTAGTAAGTTAGCTGTTTCTGTGTTTATTACAAGTTGACCAATTTGATTCTTCCAGAATATAGCAGAATTCTGCTAAGAAAATATATCACAAACATATATAAATAATTTTATCCTCTATATTATTTTATATCATGACTTTGATGTACACATGCTTCAAAATATAGTATGTAATTTATTTTTAACTAGGGATAAAATATATGTCAAATTTTAAAAGCCACCTGTATCATGCTCCTTGGAAAGACATATATATTAACTTTTGCCTAGAGTTTACTATGTAAACTTCAACACAGCTGATTATTATGGATATTTTTTTAAAGGTTCCACTTGATTTTTTTGGCCTTTTTAAGTAAATAATATTTTTTCCCTTTCTTAACAAAATTATCTAGATTATTGACTCTACCTCAGCTTTTTGGATCCCTCAGGGAAATTCGGCACTTTTCCTTTTCCCTCTCCTATATTTCTTTCATCAGCTTTGAAAATCATGATTATCATTAGTTATGTAATAAAATAAATGAACTAATCTTAAGGGCTTTCATTGTGTCAGGCACTGTACTTATTATTGACACTCATTTATTTATTTTAGTAATTTTTAATATGTTCTTCCTTCCAACAAGTATTTATTAAACTGCTATAATGTTGGGGAAACAAAATGAAACAAAACAATTCTCTGTCTTCAAGTTCCCTATGGATGGTGGAGGAAATAATAGTGGAGCAAATAGACAGTATGTAGTGTCAAATAGTGATTAAGACCTATGAAGAAAGAGATACCAGGTTAAGAGATAGAAAGTGTCAGGGGTCACTATTTTGAATGGAGTGATCAAGGAAGACCTCTGGAAGGAGGTTCCATTTGAGCAGAGACCTGAACAAATTAAGAGTGTAAAATATATGAATAGCTGAAGAAAGAAGATTTCAACATTGGGATCTCCAAGTGTAAATTGTGACAGGAGACATTCAGAAAGCATGTGTGGGAGAGAGACATAATTAGACTTACCCTGATCAGTGTTGGTTAAAAGCACAGTTTCTAGAGCCAGGCCGCCTGAATCTGGGTTAATGTGCCTCAACATTCTGGCTATGATTGCGGCAAATTACCTTACCTTTCTGGGCTTTGGTTTTCCCACTGAAACATAAGGATGAGGTGCATCCCTTCCTCATAGTTTGGATGTGAAGACTAAGTGAGGAAATAAATCCATATAGAAAGATGGGCACAGTCTGTTGCATACAGTGAATGTCTGAGAAATGTTGGCTATCATTCCTCTCATTTGTTTTTGTAATGCTGTGATCCAGGATTGTAGGGACCTTAAGGTTGGGGTATAATGGCTTCTACTATATGGACAGGACTTCTGGTACAAATGCACACCTAAGAAAGTAGACTACCATACACCTGTGCCTATGAAAGTGAGGACTCTGATATTGTTGGGGAGGGACTCTACGCTCTCTTTAATTGCTTTCCATCAAAGAAAGAATAAATTGAGAATGATTAAATTAAGTGAACTGGAGAAAGCCTATTACTAATGTAAATCATTATAAAAGCTTCAGTAGGCAAAGAAGTAAAAAAGTAGAGAATATAATGTAGTATCTTTGGATAGACTTCTGGTAGACAATTAAATTGCTAAAAGTGAGACAGTACCATTAATAATTGCACATTTCGTTTAGAATATAATTATTCATTGTGGCCTCACGAGCTTTCTTAAGCTTAGAAATGGAAGTGGCCCTTTTATTCTGACTGTACTTCTTCCTCTGAGTGTCTAAAACTATCTCCATTTATCTTCATTCACCTTGTACCTAATGCATAAGGAAGGGAATACTTCTTTGTCTCTTTAAGACTAAAATGTCAAATGAAAACATTCATTCCTCTATAAGAAGACACGGAATACTCACCTTCCTAGAGATAATAAATATGCTGACTTATTACATGTCTACTATCCCAACTGAAAATGATATTTCTGGACAGAAACTTTTTAAAAACAGCAGTTGACTGTGGTATAATATAATGGTTCTAAAACAGCTAAATTCTCTACTCAAAATATGTCACAAAGTAACAAAAAAAGATAATTTCTTAGCAAAATGCTTAAAACTGCTAACCAATAACTATTGCCTGACTACATAATTACCAAACAGATAATTATATCCTCTGTTTATAGAGTTCCTTTCAGTTGCAAATAACTTTCGTAACTAGCACCTTTTCTGATTAAAATAATAATACTTAATTTATTAAGAGCACGTACTATGTCCCAGATTCTTCTCACAACAGCTCTGAGGTGGATTCTATTATTGCCTAATTTACAGATCAGAAATTGATATGGAGAAATATGAAATAATTTCCCTCAATCTTTTGGAAATATTGAATTATAAATCAGATTCCTGAATCTTCCCTTAAGCATCTTAAAACCTTATCCCTTACCCTGTGGTGAGAGAACAGGGCAAATATTACCATTATCTTAATTTAAAAAAAAAACATCCAAGATGTTAAGTAATTTGTCCAAGATGTAGTCAATGAGAAGGTAACCCTGGACAAGAATTTTAGTTGGGAAGAATGAAGAGTCCCACAGGTGAGTAATCATCAAGTGTTCGCCTTTCATACAGTCACAAAGGAGAAAATGAAAATAGTTCAACATTGAAGTTTATCGAACTTAAAAAAAATCTGTTTCAACCAATTAAAGTTTCTAGTTATGTATAGATGAAATCTATACCTGACTCATGACTGAATTAATTTTACTTTTAGTTAGCTTTCTTTCCCTCTAAAATCTTCAAATTGTTTGTTTCATATAATCATTTTGGTCAGGCTCAAATATTATATATTTTATCGATCTTTCCTGACCCCTTAAATCAAATAGCAACTCTTCCTCATCTCAATCACTATCTGCCACATAACTATCACATTGACCACATTTATTAACTTCATAGTGCTTATTATTATGTGAACATATTTATTTACTTGTCATGGTCTCTCTCCATTACTACAATATAAGTTACATGACAAAATTACCTTATCCTTTTGGTTTGCTACTATATCCCTCATGTTGAGATGAGTTCCTGGAGCATAACAGATAATAAATATTGAGTGTATAAATGAATGGATTCAGCATAATCACTGAGTTATAAAAAACAATGTAGGCACTGTGTGTGTGTGTGTGTGAATCTGTGTATGAGTAAATACATAGATATGCAGACACACACACACACACACACACACACACACACACACACACACAGAGTGCATTTTTAAAACTGCAGTTCTATTTTAACTCCAATTCTTTAATTAGCAATCAGATCCCCAACCATATTGTTAACACTTGGAAAGAGGCCTAATGAAAATATAAATTCAAAGTAGTCTCTAATGAGGGATAACAAGCCAAGAGAGAATTAAAAACCTGTCCACCATACTTGATTAGAAAGCATCTGAAGCCCATCAGATTCAGAAGTATTTCAATATTGGAGTTTGATGAGCAATGTAAGAAGCTTTGAGAAAACAATGAAATGACTGAAAACCACTCAATGAGTAGTCAGGTTGCAGTGTATAGTTTAAAAAGAACCCTCAAAGTGCATTATAAAATATTTAACTAAAATAATGCAGCCAGATCTGGCACTGAATCAGGATGTCCTAATATTTTTGGGGCTTTCCTGCTTAAATTAAAACAAGAGATTCTATAGATCCAATTTACAAAATATGTGAGCTCAAAAGTCGTATGTTTGGGGAAATAATAGACAAACCAATTAAATATTATTATGAAGCTTAGTTAATCTAACTCATACCCTCTCCACAACAAAATTGCCAGTTATTGATGTGACCCCAATTCAGTCTTTGCATATTACTCTTTAGTGGTTATCATGGATTTGAGCCAGATTTTGAAAAAGCTTTATGAAGCTGATATTTGATTGCCATCCTTGATCCCCTAGGCTTAAGTTCTCTTGGCATTACACTACAAATTGCAGACACTAATAAAAGGGTTCATAAAAAATTGAGATACCAGTTTTGGAAGGAAGTTATGTAATGTCGTAGGCTCCAATAACAAAATAACTGGGCCAGCCATTGAGTATAGGAAAGGTTTTCTGAGAAAAGGACTTCAAATTTGATTGTAAGCATGAGTGTAAGTTCACTATGGTGAAAAGGAGGAGAGGGAAAAGGAGGCAGGCAGAACAGTATGACCAGAGTTCCTAGGTTGCAGAAAACATGGAGCTCTAAGGAGATTGTACAGCCCATAATATCGTCAAAGCTGAGACACTGAAGTGGCAAGAAGTGCTACACAAGGTGGGAGAGGTGGGCAGGTACAAGAGCATGATGGATCTTGTAATATGGTGGAAAGAGTTTCTGCTTTTTTCTTATACCAGTGAAAAGCCTTTCTGCTTTTCTCTTATATCAATAATAATGAAGTGTGTGTGTGTGTGTGTGTGTGTGTGTGTGTGTGTGTGTGTGTGTGTGTATGTGTGTCTATGTACATGGAGAGAAGGAGAGTCATATATTAAGCTTGGGAGAGAGGTATTAATGGAAGAGAATCAGTTTGAGAGGTTAAATGTATGATTTTTCAGTGCTCTCAAGAGCAATAATGTAGGCAGGAATACTTTAACTTTAAATCACTTTCTTTGGAAATCCCCCTGTACTACCCATTTCCAGTTCATGCTCAGTGGCTTTAACCTGAGGCACTGATTGACTAGAATTTATAGAACCGGTCCTTCACTACTGTTGTTGCACTTAGCGATTTAGAATGGAGTCAAACCGGTTTCTAAACTCAAAAAATGATGAATGGAGTAGAATCTGTGGGCTGGCAACATAGAATCCCATCTTCTTACCTTCATTTTTGATAGACCTACTTTTTCTGTTTAGATATGCATCCCTGCCCCATAAAGCTAATTATCTCAGGGGAATACATAGACTCAACCACAAAACAGTGTAAGGTCCAATACAAAATAAAAATGCAGGTTTCTTGTTAATAATTATTCAGAATTTCAAGAAGGTGCTAGCAGAGCATTAAACTAATAATGGTGCTCTTCTAAGTCCAAACCCTGTGCTACTGCATAGGTAGCATCACCATGAAGTCAGCTCTTAGGATGTGTCCCTTCTCAGCCCCCAATAAAACCATCAGGTCACCTGAGAACTCACTCACTATCACGAGAACAGCCCCCATGATTCAGTTACCTCTGAGGAGGTCCCTTCCTCGACATGTGGGAATGATGGGTACTACAATTCAAGATGATATTTAGGTGAAGACACAGCCAAACCATATCAGTCCCCAAACATGTAGGGGTCTGAAATTTCCTCAGTGAAGCATGGTAGGGAAGAGGTGAGTTTGCTCAGTGGCCTCTGCATATTTTTCGATTTCTTGGGAGAGAGAGAAAGGAAGAAATGATCTCTTTTCTTTCTCTACATTTGATGTCTGAAAATGTTGCATCCACCCTAAATGAAGCAAATATTTATGATGACAGAAGCGCAGAAATTGAAAGAATGCAGAGAGTTGATCGCATTGTTGAACCCATAAATCAACCAACTCAGACACCCAACATAATTCACGACTTCTTGTTATACCAGGTAATACACTTTATTTATAAAGTCCTTTTGAGTCAGGGTTTTTGGTATTAGAAGGTAGAAGCATTTCAATTGACAAAAATAATAAAGTCTTTGAAACTAACTTTGCTGAAAGAAGTAGTTTCTTATTTGGTAGGTAATATTTGCTGCATTGTTAAATATTTTTAGAGCTTGGAAGAAATGAGTATTACCTAGGAAAAGAGAGGTTGGCATTTCATTTCTTGAAAAATAAAGAGATCATATGACATAAAATAAAATGCAATAACATGATGTCTGTTGGTATAGTCTAAGAAAATAAATGTTTAATTGCAAGATAACTTCCAGGTGAGTAACAATATTCCAGGATTGCTTCTTCTAACATTAAAAATGAATATGTGAATATGTATTTTTATGCTCTTTTTTGTGCTAAAAATTTTTGTGATGGAACAAGATATCATCCAGAGCTCTCAAAAAGCAAAAAAGAAGGACCACACAGTCTATCAGATAAGCAAGCATCGGAACAAGAGAACAGCTATGAAAATCAATCGAAATAAAATTATGTAAAAGAAAAGGGAAAGTGTTTTCCCTGAGGAATTAATTAGCATAGCTATCCCAATCTGCAACACCCTCTCCATCCATTTTCTTCTCAATGTTTTTGTATGATTACACCCATTCTTTAAACTTGTGACAAAAGAAGAAAAAAGCCAGAGGATCTATTTCATTTGCTGAGGTGAGTCTGTAAGATTAACAAAAAACATATACTCTGGTTTTATTCACTCACAAAGCTGTTTGTGGTAGTTGATGTGAGCACAAAATATGATTACATCTAGTTGCTCTATGGTCACATAAAGCCTGATACTCTTGGCTATGGCAGCTGCGAACCTATAATAGAGGCAGTAAGATGTTAGAGTCAAGTTCAACTCCAGATCTGACTTAGAAGCCTATATTCTTAACTCTCACAAACCACAATCTCTGTCTGAACATAAAGCCATAGCTAAAACAGAAGGAACCTTATGCTGGGATGATAAAAAGAAAGTAAAAACAAAAGCTGCCAAGAAAGGGCCAAGGAAGGTAAGCTAAGTCTAAATTGAAGTGACTCTGTGGCTGAGTGAATCTTAAAGATTATGTGGGGATTTTTTAGGGAAAAAGAAAAATAAAATAAACTTCTAGGCAGTGAGAAAAACACATAAGTATTTATTGAAGTTCAATCTTACAGATGATTTTGGGTTGTTGTGGATATTAGAACCTATTAGGGAGGTTATTTTAACAATAAGTAACTTTATGCACAAGGTGATTTGGGTCAGGAAAAGAGGAGGCAGTGAGTTTCTACACCATGATTTTATAGCTGCCCCCCAAGAGAACTTAAAATCCTCTTAGGAAACAAAAAATTAAAAAGTAAAATGTTAAATGAAAATAATATGTTTAAATATTTCAATGTAAACCACAGGGAATATATTATATGGAAATAAATGACCACTTTCCAAATGGATGATACAGACTGAATTTTTAGAAGCTCAAAATATTTATAGTTGTTTGTTGATGGACATTTAGCTTGTTTCCATATGTTGGCTATTATGAATAATGCTGAAATGAACATCAGAGGGAAGAAGCCTTACAGATCACATAGTACACCTTAAATATACACAATACAATTTTAAAAGTATTTGGAAGTTATTTTTAAATAGACTGGTCAGGGAAGTTATGTATAGAGAGATAATTTGAGATAGGTTTCAAAGGATAGGTTAAATGCATAGCATAGGAATGAGCTGGATTTCCAGGATGGTGGGAAATCATGAGCAAAAGTGCAAACTTAGATGAGTGCACGTGGAACTAATGTGAGCAAAGTTGGAACTTCCTGGAAATAAACAGAAATAGGACAAAGTGGAAAGGTGGTTGGTGCCAAGCCCTGGATGGCTTTGACTATGAGCCTATAACTTTGAAACTAACCATCGTAGATAATCTCATGAGTTTGCTGAGTGAGATGTGAAAGTCTAATTTAGAGTTGCACATCTGGCAATATGGTGCAGGATGAAATGAAATGAGAGAGAGGTTAGAGTAAGTGAAACCAGTTAATTGGCAAACATAGCATGACAAATTAGGATATGGATGTGGCAACAGGTATGGGAGAATAAAGGATATTATAAGGAAAAGATTAATAAAAGTTATTAACTGATGGGATAAGAAGGTGGTTGATGAGGAGTCTCTGATCGTTGTCATACCTTAGCCACATGAATAAATTCAAAGCGTTGCTTTAAGATGACAACAGACCATGTAAGTGGAAATATCAAGCAAGCTGCCTTGTAATAGAAAGCAGACTATAGATCTGAGAGGTCTCCTCATGGAGAAAACGGTTGTGATTATTGATGGATCCTTTAAAGTGCAGAGCATAGGCAAATAATTACAGAGACACCGTGCTTCCTTTCTTTAGAGGCACTGGCTCATTTCTCTGCCTGGAAAGTTCTTGTCTACTTTCTTACCTGTAGATCTTCCACTTACCTGTAAAGTCTCATCACAGAAATCATTCCAGCATGGCTATCTCTGACAACTGCAGAGTATTTTTGTTTCTTATTTTGGTCTTTCTGGCATCTATTCATTAATTTACCAAATAGTCATTGAGTTGCTAGTACAGTTTTGACATTGCTCTAGCTGTAGACAAACGAGTGGCAAACAGATAAACAGTGTCCTTGTTTGTATGCATCTGTGTATATTTTAGTTGGATTAGACAGTCAACAATCAATCAAACCGTCCAACTATATATAATATTTTCGGTGGTGATGAATTGTGTTTTAAGAGGGGAGCTATTATAGATCATGCAGTCAGAGAAGTCTGACAGACTAAACAGGATCCAACCACAGACCTAAAGGAAGTGCATGAGAAAAACCATGACAAGAATGGAAAGAGAAAGTTTAGGGAGAGTAACCAGCAACTGCAATGATCTGCATGCTTAGTATGTTTGAGAATCAACAAAGTCTAATGCAACTGGAGTTGAATCGTTATATTAGGAGTAGCTCTGTGTGTCAGGAAAAAGTATCAGAAAAGTATTGAAGGACCAGATGTTTAGAGTCTTGTAGGTCATGCTGAAGAATTTGGGAAATTAATGGAGGATGTTGACCAGGAAGGTCAACTAGTTGAGTTATCCTGCTTCTAACAAGCAGTCTTATAAGTGACAGTGTCACCAGTGGAGGTGAAGAAGGCCTTAAAGTACCAGTGGATCACACCAAGCAACACTAAAGTGTGGTGAGAAATTTGCAAATAATGACATGGTTTAAAAATGGGAGAGATTGGAGACTGAAAAGTAGAAGGGAAGTGGAAAGAAAAAGAAAAGGGAAAGGCTGTGGTCCATACTGAAGTGTCTATTTCTTCTAGCAGGCTGTGCACTGTCTCCAAGCTGCTCATGGAGCCTCGCTGTTTCCTCCTGTGGAGAGTATCCCTAGGGTGTGTGGAACTGACTGATCCAGGAAATTAAGCCAAGAAAAGGATATCTTATAGCTCATGATTGATGTGGGGCATAAAGAGTCAGTCCCTTTTCTTTGAGGGCAACTCTGAACTGCGGTTCAAGCTCTAGAACTCTCCCCTATGGGCCAGGCCAAAGCTACACTTCCCAGGACCACATCCTTGCTGAATTCTTGAATCCCTTCCCTATCACATCCAGCTTTATTCCCCTGCTTTCAGGGTTTTCCTAAGAAGCAATAGCTCAGTCAATTATAGTCAGGCTTGGCTTCTCAGAAACCTGACTTAAGACAGATCTTGTATTTTCTGCTATTTTCATTTCTCACAGAACTTAATGAAATTCTCAGAATGACATCAGTCCTAATTAATATTTGCTGAATTAAAGAACAGACCTAAGAGTTATGAAAGAGTGGAGAATACTATCCATCAACAATATTGTGAAATATCATGTGATAACATCACATTAAGGCTACTTATTTCCAATTTATATAGTTTGGGTAAAATGACAGAGTAAGAATACACATGAATACATAATTATTTTGGTTTTATTTTATGAGTAAATCATTCAAAATTTTATCAGTCAGCCTTGCTATGTTTAAGTGCATGATATTTGCCACCTTTTAAGTCCATAATACAATCAATTTTGGTGAATTAACTTGAGTACTTTCTGTCTCATCTTAAGACCCTCATTAGACACTGATGAATATGCTAAGCTGTAGCATCTTGCTGTCTCCCATGACATTTAACTTTAGTCACCTGACCACACAGGAATGCTGAGAAAGAGTTTGATTATTTGCTGAGATTGTACATGTTAAACTGCACGCACATGATGTGATGAGATAAATCATAAGAACACTCTATGCTTAGTTGGTAGTCCATAATATTTGGTTCCCTTAAGACAAAGAGTCATTTTAAAATTATATTCTCTAGTCAATTCAGAGAGTCTGATTTTTCCTAGTGATCATACATCTGTCTCTTCTTTTCTGATTCTTTCTACACATCCCAAAGATTGTCACTCACTGTCATGGAAAATTTCATAATTTTCTTAGATGTCATCTGGCGTACCTTTTTGTTTAGTTTGGTCTTACGCACTTTTAGGTTTTATTTTGTTTTCTCATTGAACTTTTCACTATTAACACCAATATTCCACATGTCTCTTGTTATATGCTTTATGATCATATATCCATTTTGAATGGCCAATATAAGTAAAGGTTCCTTACTAATTAGAAGGTTTATTATAACCATTTCAATGTAATATAATCAGGAATTTTTAGCCTCATTAGTTTTATAATATTCTTTCAAGTTTACTCTTATGGTAAGTCAATTACATATTGTTTCAAATAGTGGACTGGGAAGTACTTGCAAAATCTAGATAAATTGTCATTTCCTACAGAGTTTTTGATTTTATATACAAGGATTGTCTGATGTGTTTGCCATGGACTATGTATATGATTCTGAGGGTAGAAAGATGTGTGAGAAATTCACAGCACTCAGGCTTTGTTATCACCTTGAAGAAATTCATTTATAGGTGTACACAAGGTCATATTAGCATTAGACAATGAGTCATGAAAAAAACAATTTTCTTCTTTCATACTTCCAATTGTTCTCCGTTGCTTAAATAATCAAAGAATTATCGTAACCTGGCACTTGTTAACCTCTGTAGCCTTATTTGTTTCTGTTTCTCACGTTCACTTTTATCTCTATTATTATTTAAAAAGTAACCCAAGGCCAGTGTGGAAATGTATGAAAAATGCAGAAAAAGAGAAGAAAGTGAAAATTTCCCTAATCACAGTACCATGGGAAAACTACCATTAATATTTTGCTATGTAAGTATATGCCCCATCTCTATGTATATTTAAAGTTACATGGCTGGGCCACAGTGGCTGCAGCCTGCAATCCCACCTGTTAATCAGCACTTTGGAAGGCTGGGGCAGATGGATCACCTAAGGTCAGGAGTTTGAAACCAGTCTGACAAATATGGTGAAACCCTGTCTTTACTAAAAATATAAAAATCAGTTGGGGATGGTGGCATGCATCTGTAGTTCCAGCTACCCAGGAGGCTGAGATAGGAGAAGTGCTTGAACCAAGGAGATGGAGGTTGCTGAGATCTCACCTCTGTACTCCAGCCTAGGCAACAGGTAGAGCCTCTGTCTAAAACAAACAAACAAAAAAAACAAAACAAAAGAAAAAAGTGCTGCATTTGATAACAATACCAAAATAGAGTCCTATGCATTTTAAAACCTAAATCTAGTTACCAGCATTTCCTGTCTCTTTGGATATGATTTTACTATTTTACTGTCCTATTCCACTGCATAGATGCTGTACAATTTAACTGATTTCATAAGTTTAGATGTTTAGTTTTTATCTAACTCTTCACCTGAATCCTTATGCACATATCTGCTTATTCTTACAAATAAATACCTAGAGGTTAGATGTTGCCAAAAAAAGAGATCGAACTTGTCTTTATTGGCTTTTTAGCCATTCATATTTTGTTTGGTCCAGAATGCCTTTGTTCATTAGTCTACTGAGAGTATTGCATTTTATCTAATAAACTATTAAACCTTTATATTATCAAAAATCTGTTTATAAAATATGAACATTTCACATTTCATCATTTGTCATTTTCCTAATCATTTATTATTATTTCTTTTTTACTTAAGAGCTTCATATTGTTTGTTTGTTTCTGTTGTATATTTAGGTGTACATTAATTTGGGGTTTTTTTGCTTACATCTATGAGCCATTTGGAGTTAAATCTGCGTATAGTACGTAAGATAAGCTTTGAGGTTATTATATATTTTTGTTCCTCCTTTTTGTTTTTACATATAGAAAGCAAGTTGTTTCAGCATCATTTATTGAAAAGATTATTCTTTACTCTTAAATTGCTTTGACACTTCTGCTGAAATTCAATTGATCATATATGTGTGAGTTTTATTTTTGGTCTCTTTATTCTGGTGCAAACATCTATTTGTCTACTGTTACGCAAATAACACACTGTCTTGGTTACTATAGGTCATCTATTTGTCTACCGTTATGCAAATAACACACTGTCTTGGTTACTATAGGTTTATAATAAGACTTTTTTTTTTCTTCATATTTCTTCTGCGTAAGTCCTTTGTGTTTCCCTGAAAATTTTAGAATCATCTTGTTAATTTCTAAAAATACAACAATAATAATAGCTACCGTGACTTTGACTGGAAATGAATCGATAGATGATTTGGAGATGGTTGATATCCTAACAATATTGAGTTTTCCAATCCATGATTATGGTGCATCTCAAATTTTTTAAGTTTTCATCTTTGAGTTTTTAATGTACAGATTTTGTACATCTTTTTAAAAAATTCATCCCTACTTGATATATTTGATTCTATTTTAAATGCTATTTTAAATTTTAATTTGCAATTGTTTGTGTCCAGTACATATAAATTTTATTGATTTATGTAAAACTATCTTGTATTCTACAATTTTACCAAACTTGTGATAGGTAGTTTTGCTTATTATATTCTGTAGAATTGACTGGCAATGATGACCAAGTCATCTTCAATGAAAGACAATTGACTGTTCCTTTCTAATCTGGATGTCTTTTATTGGCTTTTATTGCCTTATTTAATTGGATAGACTAAGGCAATGCTAATGTAAGAGATAAGAACAGACAATCTTTGCTTGCTACTTATTTTAGAGGGAAAATACTGATTTTTTCACTACTGATTTTGAGTTTCGCTCTATATCATATAGATTTTGTTCTTGTTTTGGTTTTTTAGTTAAAATTACATTGATTTTTTTAAGTGTTAAATCAACTTCACATTCTTGGCAACATTTGACTTGAACATAATGTACTATTCTTTTTATTTCAGTCAGAATTTATTTAATAAAAATGTATTTGAATTTTTGCATCTATGTTCATAAGGACACCTCTATAGTTTTTAAATTTTTTTTTAGAGCTGTTTGGATAGAATGCTCTTATTTCTTTTTCAAATATGTGAGAGAATTTGCCAGTGAATTCATCTGGACCTGTAGATTTTTTTCTCTTCCTTTATCCTCTTGAGTGATACTTGCTAGTTTCTTAAAGAAATTGGTCTTTATTTTTATACTGTCTTTACTATATATGGCAATTATTAATCATTAATACTATTGCACATGAATATCAGCTCTTCCTTTCTAGAATTGATGTGGCCTTTATCCTATTTAAACTTCCTCAGTTTTTGGGAAGAAAATTGAATTCTAGGAGGGGAAAAGACATATAATATAAATTAATTGTTTACATAGGAGTCTTCCTCTTTCTTTTGTTTGATTTTTTCTTTGAGATGGAGTCTTGCTCTTGTCACTCAGGCTAGAGTGCAGTAACACAATCTTGGCTCACTGTAACCTCCTCCTCCCAGGTTCAAGTGATTCTCCTGCCTCAGCCCTCCAAGTAGCTGAGATTACAGGCACCCATCACCACGCCCCACAAATTTTTGTGATTTTAGTATGGACGGGGTTTCACCATGTTGGCCAGGGTGGTCTCAAACTCCTGACCTCAGGTGATCCACCCATCTTGGACTCCCAAAGTGCTGGGATTACAGGTGTGAGCCACCACGCCCAGCCTTTTTCTTTGTTTGGTTTTTTTCTTTGTTAACTTTTAAATCCATAATACAGTTAGTAGGTGTCTGTGTACCCTGGCTACCATATTCTCTTTCCTACCATGGCTTGTGTAGGCTTCTTTACTGGGATGGTTTTGTATTTGCCATTGCTAGTATACTAAGGGATTTACTGGCAAATGAACAGTTTTTATTTATAACGGTCATACCGGCAGGCTTGCAATTTTAGTCACAAGGGCACTTTAGCACTACCCAAGACTCAGGATGAGTTACTTGCTTTTGTGCACAGTGGCATGGCTAGTGGTTGATTGTTATCTTTTTTGTGATTGTTTAACAGAAAGAACAACTCCTTGATTGTGTGAAGCTTTATGCAGGGAGCCCAGTTCCTGTTCTCTGCTATAAACAGTGCCTATTTTTTCTGCACACGTTTTTCATTTTTTATTAAAAAATTTTCAAATTGATATATAATAATTGCACATATATTGACAAGGAGAACCCAGATTTTAGGCCAGAGACTGATTCGGCATCTTTCAGCTTCAAACCTGGTCCACTACTATGGGTTTAAATTTCTTTTTCATTTCTGAACCTTGGAGATGAGCTTTTACTGTTTTTGCGCCTTTTACATGCAACTCAAGACATTTTAAATACATTTCACACTCTTCTCAAACTCTGTTAAAATATATACATTCACTTCTCAAGCACTATTAAGTGATGGTTAAAAATGAAAAATTATATCATACATAGCCTCCTACTTTCTAATAGCTGTACATCCCAGCAATGTACTGCTCTCTTTAAGAAAAGTTCAGCCAAAAAAAAAAAAAATTAAAGAATCTCTGTAAAACAGCGACTTTCAAACATGAGAGGCAAAAATTATTTTTTCCACAATCTACTCAGTATTGATAGTATGGATAAAAATATCTCTTTAGAACTATTACCTTGAGAACTTAAGAATTTGAGATCATCTTATCTTAATTCTGTGTGGGAGGACTGCCTCTGACAAGCTTAATTTTTTTGCTCCAGATAACTCACCTCTCAACTTGTCAAGTCTCTGATGTGAGATCCAGTATTAAACAAAGAGTCACATTGAAAGACTTACAGCAGTGAAAGAGTTTAAAGTAAGGTAAGATATGGCACTCCTTAACGAAGAAAAAAAAGTTCTGTAGCCTCAGCGATAATTCTACCTCTTTTATGAAAATAATTTACAAATGTGCTTTATCTAATTTAGTCAAGCCTTTGTTATAACTCTGGATAAATATGAAAGGAAATCTAATTTTTCTGCTTCCATCACAGTTCTTCAATTCAGCTTATGAAAGGCTGTATTATTTTTTAAACATTTTATATTAAAATGAGCTGGAACGATAGATATTTGTTATTTAAACCCAATTGAATCAACGTGGCACCACTGCCACCTTTTCATACAACAGAGACTGTGCTTTTGGAAGGCTTTAAGACAACCTTCATTCATCTGACTGAAAACTCAGGGGTCTGGCTTCCTGAAGCCTACTCCAGTTCCTCCATTCTCTTTGGGAAATGCATAGGTATTTAAACAGCATAGGTATACAATTTTAACTTACTATATCTGTTGCTCTTCTATACTTTACTTTGTATCTAGACAGCCATTGTCTAAGGAAAAATATGCAATTTTATTGTTTGTAAGAAAACAGCAATTATTTATCAACAGCTATCCTATACTGCCTATGAAGCAGCTCAATGTCTAGTACAAATTGGTCATCAGTAAATAATATTCATTACTGATATATTAATATTATTAACAATATCATAAAAATCACCATCTGCATCTTCTATATTTGGGAATCGCTACACTGCTAATATTCTTACCTCTCTTCCCTTTTGGCTTTATCTCCCCGCCCTTCTTTTTTTTTTTTTTTTTTTTTTTTTTCAAATTTCTGAACAATTTTCTCCTCTCTCCTACTCTGCAACTCAATTATTGTTGTAACTGGATGGACTACTGTAGATTTTTAAAATAAAGATTCTAAAAGGTCAAGCCCAGAAAATTATTAATTTTTATATGCAATGGAATATATATTGGAAATTTTGTCCTCTTTTCCTTATTTCTTTGTGTATGTATCTATGACAACACAAGGATTAAAGAGTACTCAGGTCAAATAATGGATGTTAAGTTAGTGCATGCAAGGTTCTGGCGCACTACTAGGCAAAGAATAAACATTAAATAAAGAGATGAAGATGATGGTTGTGGTAGGAGTGATACACCTTTGGCTCTTTGTGGAATTTGGATTTCTTCCGATGTTTAGATGCAATAAGTCTATGACATTTAATAATGATATTAATGAATAGGTGTTAGTAAGAAGTTTAACTTCAAAAAAAGCAACATGCTGTAATATATTTCCTTCTAAAAATAAACTCCTTTTAACTCCTCGATCTTCAAACAACTGCCTTTCTATATATCAAAATAAAGAACTGTGAATCATTAAAAATGCTCCCACTTTGAAAAGTCTAGAAAGAACATTTTGAAAGATAAAAATGTTCTCATCTAAGCCCATAGAAATAAGCATTGTTTGACCCAGCCTTTCACAAGTTTGATTTTTTGTAGTCTAATAACTTACAAAATGATTTACAAAATGCCATATTCCAAATATGAGCTGTATTTTGAGTTTCAGAAACTCAAATGAACGTCTAAAACTACAAAATATATTCTGCTTGCTCCCCACCAACAAAATCTGATTTCTCAAAAATCACTTTCTTGCTGAGGTCTTGTCTTGTATGTCAAGTTCTTGCCAGAAGCCAGTTTTTATTGCCAGGTTATAAACCTCTAAAATAGTACCTCTATTATGAAAACAGACACAGCCTTAGCCATATATGAATGGCACAAGTATAATACTGTGAACACAGCATCAGCCATTAGCTCAAATAGCTTGATTTTGCCCCTTTGTTGCTCATTGTCCCTTATACATTTGCTATAATGCCTGCAGTGCCTTTCAATACTACTTAACTATAGGCTGTCCTCCCGGAAATGTCAGGCACAGCCACCTCTGGTGACATGCAGACATGTGCTAGTTAGCACTGGTTTGTCACTGAGATATTAACTTGATACACACAAATTTTTTTTTCTGTAAAAAATACACTCCTTTACCAAAAGAACAGGGTCCCCCCAAGCTATGTTGCAATATGAAGCTGCTGACTGATAACATTACAGCCTATTATTTTCAGGTAGCTTACTAATGAGGTACATGTCTGAACCAAAATGCTGTTTACAGAGCAAGGGGGGAAAAGTGTTATTTTTTCCCATTTTTTTTTTAACTTAACTCATTCTTTAAATTTTGATTTTGTTGGTGCTTTAGTTGAATGTGTACCATTATAGCAGGCTTTTACATAATGATGTGATGGATAACAGCCTAATCAAGCTGAATTATAAAATCTCAAGCCCTTGGTGAGTTATCAGTGTGGGCAGAGGCATCAAGCTATGCACACAATAAGGTCTTCATTAAGACTGACTCTCAGAGTCTCCTAACTGGTGAGGAAGAAATGCCTGTCTCCAGGGTAGTAAGAAACTTCAGAAACAAGCTGGAGATATGCAGAAAAACACATTCGTAAGATTTTTGGGTCATAGTAGTAGCTCTAAACAAAGACAGGCACAGTTTAACAACAGATACAGTTTTCCTTACGTTATTTTAGATGCAAAGACTTCTGGTGGCAAATTCATGTAAAACACACCTTTTTTGGCAAAAATAGGCACAGTACTTTGCATTATCAAGACTAATTGTGGCTGAACTGGGGAAGATGGCCAAATAGGAACAGTTCTGGGGTGCAGTTTCCAGGGAGAATGCAGAGGCCACTGCAGGTGATCCCCAGGCTAGAAGGGTCTGGAATGGACCTCCAGCAGTCCTAAAGCAGAAGAGCCTGACTGTTAGAAGGAAAACTAAAAAACAGAAAGAAATAACTTCATCATCAACAACAAGGATGTCCACTCAGAGATCCCATCCAAAAGTCACCAAGTACAAAGGCCACAGGTAGATAAATCCACAAAGGTGGGAAGAAACCAGGACAAAAAGGATGAAAACATCCAAAACCAGAACGGCTCTCATCCTCCAAGGAATCGCAGCTTCTCACCAGCAAGGGAACAAGGCTGGATGGAGAATGAGTCTGATGAATTGACAGAAACAGGTTTCAGAAAGTAGGTAATAAAAAACTTCTCTGAGCTAAAATAACATGTTCTGACATAATGCAAAGAAACTAAGAACCTTGAAAAAAGGTTTGACAAAATGCTAATGAGAATAAACAGCTTAGAAAAGAATATAAATGAATTGATGGCACTGCAAAACAAAATAGGAGAACTCTGTGAAGCACACACAAGTTTCAATAGCTAAATTGACCAAGCAGAAGAAAGGATATCAGAGACTGAAGAGCAACTCAATGAAATAAAATGAGAAGCCAAGAATAGAGAAAAAAGAGTGAAAAGAAATCAACGAAGTCTCCAAAAAATATGGGATTATGTAAAAATACCTAATCTACATTTGATAGGTGTACCTGAATGTGACAGAGAGAATGAATCCAAGCTGGAAAACACTCTTCAGGACATTATCCAGGAAAACTTCCCCAACCTAGCAAGGCAGGCCAATATTCAAGTCCAGGAAATACACAGAACACCACAAAGATATTCCTCAAGAAGAGCAACCCCAAGGCACATAATTGCCAGATTCACCAGGGTCGAAATGAAGGAAAAAGTGCTAAGGACAGCCAGAGAGAAAGTTCGGGTTACCCACAAAGGGAAGCCCATCAGACTCACAGCAGATCTCTCAGCAGAAACCCTACAAGCCAGAAGAGAGTGGGGGCCAATATTCAACAACCTTAAAGAAAAGAACTTTGAACCTAGAATTTCATATCCAGTCAAACTAAGCTTCCTAAGCAAAGGAGAAATAAAATCCTTTATGAACAAGCAATTGCTGATAGATTTTGTCACCACCAGACTTGCCTTATAAGAGCTTCTGAAAGAAGCACTAAACATAGAAAGGAACAACCAGTACCAGCCACTCCAAAAACATACCAAATAGTAAAGATCATTGACACAATGAAGAAACTGCATCAACTAATGGGCAAAACAACCAGCTAGCATCAAAATGGAGGGATCAAATTCACAAATAACAATATTAACCTTAAATATAAATGAGCTAAAATCCCCAACTGAAAGACACAGACTGGCAAATAGGATAAGAAGTCAAAACCCATCAGTGTGCTGTATCCAGGAAACCCATCTCACATGCAAGGATACGCATAGGCTACAAATAAAGGGATGGAGGAAGATTTACCAAGTAAATGCAGAGCAAAAAGAAGCAGGAGTTGCAATCCTAGTCTCTGATAAAATAGACATTAAAACAACAAAGATCCAAAGATACAAAGCAGGGCATTACATAATGGTAAAAGGATCAATGCAACAAGAAGAGCTAAGGATCCTAAATATATACCCACCCAATACAGGAGCACTCAGATACATAAAGCAAGTTCTTAATGACCTACAAAGAGACTTAGACAACCACACAATAATAGTGGGAGACTTTAACACTCCACTGTCAATATTAGACAGATCAACGAGACAGAAAATTAACAAGGATATTCAGGACTTGAACTCAGATCTGGACCAAGCAAACCTAATAGACATTTACAGAACTCTCTAACCCAAATCCACAGAATATACATTCTTCTCAGTACCACGTTACACTTACTCTAAAATTCACCATATAATTGGAAGTAAATCACTCCTCGACAAATGCCAAATAACAGAAATCATAACAACCAGTCTCTCAGACCACAGTGCAATCAAATTAGAACTCAGAATTCAGAAACTAACTCAGAATCTCACAACTTCATGGAAAATAAACAACTGGCTCTTGAATGTTGACTGGATAAACAAATGAAATGAAGGCAGAAATAAAAATGTTCTTGGAAACCAACAAGAACAAAGACACAACATACCAGAATCTCTGGGACACATTTAAAGAAGTGTCTAGAGGAAAATTTATAGCAATAAATGACCAAATGAGAAGCAAGGAAAGATCTAAAATTGACACCCTATCATCAAAATTGAAAGAGCCAGAGGAGCAAGCTTAAAAAAAAAAAAAAACCCTCAAAAGCTAGCAGAAGACAAGAAATAACTAAGATCAGAGCAGAAGTGAAGGGGATAGAGACACACACACACAAAAAAAACCTTCAAAAAATCAATATATCCAGGAGCTGGTTTTTTGAAAAAAGCAAAAAAAAAATAGACCACTAGCCAGATTAATAAAAAAGAAAAGAGAGAATAATCAAATTGATGCCATAAAAAACAATAAAGGGGATATTACCACCAATTTCACAGAAATACAAACTACCATCAGAGATTACTGCAAAGAACTCTATGCACATAAACAAGTAAACCTGGAAGAAATGGATAAATTCCTGGACACTTACATCCTCCTGAGCCTAAACCCTGAATAGACCAATAACAAGAAGAAGTTGAAACCCTGAATAGACCAATGACAAGGGCTGAAGTTGAGGCAGCAATTAATAGCTTACCAACAAGAAAGCACCCAGGTCCAGATGGGTTCACAGCCAAATTCTACCAGACATACAGAGACAAGCTGGTACCACTCTTTCTGAAACTATTCCAAACAATCCAAAAAGAGGGAATCCTTCCCAAATCATTTTATGAGACCAATATCATCCATATACCAAAACCCGGCAGAGACTCAACAAGAGAAGAAAACTTCAGACCGATATCCATGATGAACATAGATACAAAAATCTTCAATAAAATACTGGCAAACCAATTGCAACAGCACATCAAAAAGCTTATCCATCGCGATCAAGTAGGCTTCATCCCAGGGATGCAAGGCTGGTTCAACATAGGTAAATCTACAAACGTATTCCACCACATAAACAGAACCAAAGACAAAAACCACATGATTATCTCAATAGATGCAGAGATGGCCTTAGACAAAATTTAACATCCCTTTATGCTAAAAACTCTCAACAAACTAGGTATTGATGGAACGTATCTCAAAATAATAAAAGCTATTTACGACAAACCCACAGCCAATATCATACTGAATGGGCAAAAACTGGAAGTATTCTCTTTGAAATCTTGCACTAGACAAGGATGCCCTCTATCACCACTCCTATTCAATATAATATTGGAAGTTCTAGACAGAGCAATCAGGCAAGAAAAAGAAATAAGGGGTATTCGATTAGGAAAGGAGGAAGTCAAATTGTCTCTATTTACAGATAACATGATTGTATATTTAGAAGATCCCATTGTCTCAGCCTAAAATCTCCTGAAACTGCTTCAGCAAAGTATCGGGATACAAAATAAGTGTGCAGAAATCACAAGCATTCCTATACACCAATAACAGACTTAAAGAGTGCCAAATCAAGAATGAACTGCCATTCACAATTGCTACAAAGAAAATAAAATACCTAGGAATACAACTAACAAAGGATGTAAAGGGCCTCTTCAAGGAGAACTACAAACCACTGCTCAAGGAAATAAGAGAGGACACAAAAAGATGGAAAAACATTCTATGCTCACGGTTAGGAAGAATCAATATTGTGAAAATGGCCATACCGTCCAAAGTAATTTATAGATTCAACGCTATATCCATCAAGCTACCTATGACCCTCTTCACAGAACTGGAAGAAAAACACCTTAAACTTCATATGGAACCAAAAGAGAGCCTGCATAGCCAAGTCAATTCTAAACAAAAAGAACAAAGCTGGAGGCATCATGCTACCTGACTTCAAACTATACAACAAGTCTACAGTAATCAAAACAGCATGGTACTGGTACCAAAACAGAGATATAGACCAATGGAATGGAACAGAGGTCTCAGAGGGAACGCCACACATCTACAACCATTTCATCTTTCACAAACATGACAAAAACAAGCAATGGGGAAAGGATCCCCTGTTAAATAAATGGTGTTGGGAAAACTGGCTAGCCATGTGCAGAAAGCAGAAACTGGACCCCTTCCTGACACCTTACACTAAAATTAACTCCAGATGGATTAAAGACTTAAACATAAGACCTAACACCATAAAAGCTCTAGAAGAAAATCTAGGCAAAACCATTCACGACATAGGCATAGGCAAGGGCTTCATGACTAAAACACCAAAAGCGTTGGCAACAAAAGCCAAAAAAGACAAATGGGATCTAACTAAGCTCGAGAGCTTCTGCACAGCAAAAGAAACAATCATCAGAGTGAACCGGCAACCAACAGAATGGGAAAAAAATGTTTGTAATCTGCCCATCTGACAAAGGGCTGATATCCACAAGCTACAAAGAACTAAAACAGATTTACAAGAAAAGAAGAAAACCCATTAAAAAGTGAACAAAGGATATGAAGAGACACTTTTCAAAAGCAGACATATATGAGGCCAACAAACATATGAAAAAATGCTCATCATCACTGGTCATTAGAGAAATGCAAATCAAAACCACATTGAGATATCATCTCACACCAGATATGGGGATCATTAAAAAATCTGGAGACAACACATGCTGGAGAGGATGTGGAGAAATAGGAACACTTTTACACTGTTGGTGAGAGTGTAAATTAGTTCAACTACTGTAGAAGACAGTGTGGTGATTCCTCAAGTACCTCAACATAGAAATTCCATTTGCTCCAGCAATCCCACTACTGGGTATACATCCAAAGGACTATAAATCATTCTACTATAAGGACACATGCACATGAATGTTCATTGCAGCACTGTTTACAATAGCGAAGACCTGGAACCAACCCAAATGCCCACTGATGATAGACTGGAAAGGGAAAATGTGGCACATATGCACCATGGAATACTATGCAGCCATAAAAACGGAAGAGTTCCTGTCATTTATAGGGACATGGATGAACCTGGAAACCATCATTCTCAGCAAACTGACACAAGAACAGATAATCAAACACTGCATGTTCTCACTCATAGGTGGGTGTTGAACAATCAGAACACACAGACACAAGGAGGGGAGCATCACACACTGAGGTCTGTTGGGGGGATTAGGGGAGAGACAGTGGCGGTAGGGGGTTGTGGAGGGATAGATAACATTGGGAGAAGTGCTAGATGTAGGTGATGGCAATGAAGGCAGCAAACCACACTGCCACGTGCGTACCTATGCAACAATCCTGCATGTTCTTCACATGTAGCCCAAAACGTAAAGTGCAATTATATATATATATATATATATATATATATATATGTATATATATTTTTAAACAATACTAGTTGCTATGGTAACTGTCAGGTGAAGTTGCTGAAGATTAGTGAATTCTAATAAGATCTATAAATATTTATGCATGGCTAATAATTTTATGACAATACAGCCAACAACCTAAAAATAATTTCTTAGTAAATATGTAAGCAACAAGTATGAATAAAATAAAATAAGAACATTATTTTAGCATATTTTCTTTGCTATTATCCTATTTGATATGAAATCAAATGTTGGCAATTTAGGTGCATCTGCTTATATTTTGAAGGATCATGACCTGTGAAATCAGGCAACAGTGAAGATCATATGATTGGTTTTCTCCATCTTCAAAATAGTCTAACAAAAAGTTTCAAATAGGACAACAGGTTTCTAATTGTAATCCAAATTATAAAAGAAGTCATGCAAAGTCTTCCCTCAATCCCAGGTACATACTCAAGAAATCAGCACTACAATGTCTGAGTTTACCGAAATTCCAATACATACCCACAACACACACGGTTTAAGTATAGGAGCAGTGATGTAATTGCCTAAAACTGTAGGTGAGTGTATTTGATTTTTATCATTGCCTTAACAAATCATCACAAATTTAGCATCTTAAAGCAAATTCCATTAATTATCTCATGGTTTCCAGAAGTCAGAATCCCAGCAGGTTCACTGGGGTCTCTGCTTCATGTCTCACAAGGCAGAAATTAAGGTATTGGAAGGTCTTTGTTTCCTTTTGGAGGTTCTAGTGAAGAATCCATTTACTTGTTCATTCAGGTTGCTGGCAGAATTCATTTCCATGCAGTTTTAATACTAAAGTCCCAGTTCTTTGTGGGCTGTCAGCTGAGGGCCTTTCCAAGCTTTAGAGGCCTCCTGCATCCTTTGGCTCATGGCCTCCTTTCTCCATCTCAAAAGCCAGTAACAGCAGGTTGAGTCTTCCTCATGCCAAATTTCTCTAATACACACACACACACACACACACACACACACACACACACACACACACA